>NC_050737.1:7437777-7757285 GCF_014529535.1 Bradysia coprophila
GACCGACCGAGTGGTCTCTTCTTCTGTATTTTACGAGACCGACCGAGTGGTCTCTTCTTCTTTATTTGACGAGGCTGACCGAGTGGTCTCTTCTTCTGTATTTTACGAGACTGACCGAGTGGTCTCTTCTCCTGTATTTTACGAGACTGACCGAGTGGTCTCTTCTTCTCTATTTTACGAGACTGACCGAGTGGTCTCTTCTTCTGTATTTTACGAGACTGTCCGAGTAGTCTCTTCTTCTGTATTTTACGAGACCGACCGAGTGGTCTCTTTTTTAATAATTTGCGAGACCGACTGAGTGGTCTCTTTTCAAAATAGTTTACGAGACCGACTGAGTGGTCTCTTTTTTAGATTTGACTATGTTTGAGACTCAAAATATTTTTGAGACTCTTTGAGAAGTCTCATTTCAGTTTTTTCTAGATCCTTTTAGAGGCCATCTGAGAACTCTCACTTTCTTTTCGACGTCTTTTGAGACTATCTGAGAACTCTCACTTTCTTTTCGATATTTCTTGAGGTTATTTGAGAAGTTTCATTTTAATTTTTTTTCGAGATCCTTTTGAGGCCATCTGAGAACTATCACTTTCTTTTCGACATTTTCTGAGACCATCTGAGAACTCTCATTTCCATTTTCCATCTGTGAGATATTTCATTGTCTTTAGGCTGTAGTTTCTTCCCGCATTCACAGATGGCACAGTTTTTTATTTTTTCTTATAATTCGCTGAAATGATAGAAATTTTAGTGATATTTGATTTTTTTTTTACCTTTTTTTATTTCGTAATGTATTTTCCGGTCACCACTCCAAGTACTAACCGCGCCGAATGATGCTTAACTTTAGGATTGGACTGCCAGCCACCTTACGCGTGTTGCTAAATTGGATATATCTTCGTATAGGTCTTATTTCGAACCGTTGTTACAAAAACTTTGAGGCCGACTGAGTGGTCTTCCTTGGATTATTTTTCGTTGGACTTTGGGAGACTGACCGAGAAGTCTCGTTTTGAATATTTTACGAGAATGTAAGAGAGCGACCGAGTGGTCTTTCCTGGATTATTTTTCGTTGGACTTTGGGAGACTGACCGAGAAGTCTCGTTTTGAATATTTTACGAGAATGTAAGAGAGCGACCGAGTGGTCTTTCCTGGATTATTTTCCGTTGGACTTTGGGAGACTGACCGAGAAGTCTCGTTTTGAATATTTTACGAGAATGTAAGAGACCGACCGAGTGGTCTTTCTTGGATTATTTTTCGTAGGACTTTAGGAGACTGACCAAGAAGTCTCGTTTATGAACATTTTACGAGAATGTAAGAGACCGAACGAGTGGTCTTTCTTGGATTATTTTCGTTGGACTTGAGGAGACTGACCGAGAAGTCTCGTTTTGAATATTTTACGAGAATGTAAGAGAGCGACCGAGTGGTCTTTCTTGGATTATTTTTCGTTGGACTTTGGGAGACTGACCGAGTCGTCTCGTTTTGAATATTTTACGAGAATGTAAGAGAGCGACCGAGTTGTCTTTCCTGGATTATTTTTCGTTGGACTTTGGGAGACTGACCGAGAAGTCTCGTTTTGAATATTTTACGAGAATGTAAGAGACCGACCGAGTGGTCTTTCTTGGATTATTTTTCGATGGACTTTAGGAGACTGACCGAGAAGTCTCGTTTTGAATATTTTACGAGAATGTAAGAGAGCGACCGAGTTGTCTTTCCTGGATTATTTTTCGTTGGACTTTGGGAGACTGACCGAGAAGTCTCGTTTATGAACATTTTACGAGAATGTAAGAGACCGAACGAGTGGTCTTTCTTGGATTATTTTTCGATGGACTTTAAAGAGACTGACCGAGAAGTCTCGTTTATGAACATTTTACGAGAATGCAAGAGACCGAACGAGTGGTCTTTCTTGGATTATTTTCGAAATGCAGAGACCAACTGAGTGGTCTCATTGTCCCAATTGTGGTCGTTTTATTGTAAAGTAGAAGTTGCGACAAGTGGCGCAGTTGGAAAACAACTATTTTGTGTAAGATAGTAGATGCTCAAAACAGTGAATTTTCGTGATAAAAATAATGTGATTCTCGGCTAAGGTTACGCGTTACGTAAAGAGAATGTGTCAGGATTATTGCAACCATCGGTCAATCGAAATCAGCTACAGGAAAATCATAATTTTGAAGTGAATCCAGAAGAACCGTAAAATGCTTTAAAGTCTGAGGAAGTAATTGTTCGTAACGCCGGAAATGCTGTCTGAGTATCGATTTCAATGGACGTGATGGCACTGTTGGTGCATAAAAAATCGAGTTTTGTGCAGTACAATTGCAATCAGTGCAGTGAATCAGGATTTTAGTGAAATTTGCAATTGGCATGTTGATGTGATTCCAGTAGAAATCGATCGCTAGTGGAGTTTGCGTTTGGGTAAATCGTCTTCTTATGGACCGGCGCTATTGCATTATTTGTGAAAGGTTTGCAGTGAAATTACAAATCAGACGTTGGACTGCAAAATTCCAAATTATATGAACCGTAAAACAGTAATTTGGTTTAATTGAAGCTGACGACATCAATTGTCGGACTTCTGCGAGAATGTTCTTCTTCTTCTTGATCGTTCATAATGTAGACACTCTTTTTCATACAATTCCTAACACGATGTGTTCGCATCTATTGAGCACAATTTCCATTTAGGCTTCGCTAATTTGAAATGTGCATTTACATTGCCTAATCACGTAAAGCACAGTACTTTGTGCCACCGAGAATTGAAATACGACGGATTTCAATATCGATCACTAGATTGAAATGTCCAAAATTACAACACCCGTTTTCATGGCTTATTACAACACTCAAACCAGTGTTGAAATGAAATTCGTATGAGTTATTACAGCATTCGTTTAAAAAAATGCAAAGCAACGTGATCGATCAAATTCGAAGAGTGATTGTTTACAATGAAAATTCTGAATTTTTGTGCGTTTGTCTATTTCAATTCTCGGTTGGCACAAAGCATGATGTGTTACACGTATTGTAATGAGATTTTTTCAGCACACGACCCAATTTTCTTGGGTCTAGTGCTGAAAAAATCAACATTACAATACTTGTAACACAACATACTATTTCGAGCCCATTAAACTAGTTTGGCAAACCGATTTAGACTTGTTTGCGCTAGCGCTAGCCTATTTCATACAATTGACATCACTGAGGAAAATCAGGTTAAAAAAGGAAAGCCTCAAAAATAATACCACAGCGCAGTTAGAAGTGATGAAAAAGAAAAAGCTCAAACATTGAATTAGCGTAAAAATTACGAATTGAACTAAAATAAGTGCTCTATTATGTCAATTAATATTCAAAATAGTCTTTGTGCCACCGAGAATTGAAATACGATTCTTTTCAGCACTCATTTTAGTGTTGTAAAGTGAGTTATTTCAGCACCCGTTTGATGTGATATTACAACACTCAAAGCAGTGTTGATATGGAATTTGTATGAGTTGTTACAGCATTCGTTTGAGAAAATGCAAAGCAATGTGATCGATCAAATTTGAAGAGTGATTGTTTACAATGAAAATTATGACAGAATAATCTTCTTCTTTTTTATTATAACAAATATTCCGTATTGATTGACATAAAAAGCGTTTATAAAATTAAAATTAAACGTCGTTTGATAAAATATAAAAAATTTCATCCAATTGCTTATCGTATTCAAATGTTCCCATGATACGGGCAGCATTTGTCCTTTGTATAGCGAGGCTTATGCGTTGCGTCAAGTATTGCTTTGATCGTGGTTCTCCTGTTGACATTTTAAGAAGATTTCCCAACTTTCCAACGAAAATTATGATTTTTTGTGCTCTTGTCTATTTCAATTCTCGGTTGGCACAAAGCATGATGTGTTACACGTGTTGTAATGAGATTTTTTCAGCACACGACCCAATTTTCCTTGGGTCTAGTACTGAAAAAATCAACATTACAATACTTGTAACACAACATACTATTTCCTAACTAGTACAGAAATATCGCGACTTCGTCGCATATTTACAGCGTCATTTAGGAAAAACGTTGTTCCTACCTTAGCTCGCCTCCGGCTCATGCTAAAAACCTCTCATTCATTAAAAAAGCCCTTAAGCAAAGGAAAAAGTATTTTGTTGAAGAGATATCAGAAATTGTGTGGTTTAGCACCTCATTATTTTTTTTTTGCTCGCTACGCTCGCAATTACATTTCTTCCACTTCTATCTTAAAACAAATCAACAATTTCTACTCAGCACAAATTGCAAATCATCAAAATGTTAAATCATCCATTCAAATATTTTTGGAATGTTCGTTGAGTAATGTTCGTTATTACGAGTTTCAAAAAGGGAAAATTGGCGATGAAATTGCGTTTGCCAGTGGCGCACCCCTGTTATTAGGTCTTAAAGTATCTTTTTCTTTTTGCAAAAATGTTTTTGAAAGTTTGTATTTCGAAAACAGAAACCTTAAGTGGCCTTTGCAGCCTCACCGAGTTCATCACAGTATTTACTGGCTGAATACACTAAAACAACACATTAATTAGTCTGTAAACTGCAATCAAAGACTATAAGGACTAAATATTTTAATCTTAATTCTAAAGAAAATGTTAATTCGCTGAAAATCAAGTGGTCGTTAAGCATTCTGCGACTGCTAATATTCTCAGGAATGAAACAACAAAAGTTTCATTGCTACATCACATTTATTCCTACATCCCTTTCATTCACACCAAAAGAATGCCTACGAGCCATATTACTTGACAAGGTCAATTCAGCTCGTTGCGCGTTTTACTGTTATATTCACCATTAGAGCATACTTGAAATCAATATCATAACAGAGAAAGAGAGAAAACGTTTTATTTCGGCTACAGAACTGACAAAACCAAAATGTTAATTAAGTAATTAAAAAATAAAATAAACTTCGCACCACTAATTTTAATGAATCATCACATCACACTCACTCTAACATGTTACATTTTCTATTTTCAAAATATATATATCTCGAAAACCATGCGTATACACATACATACATAAAAATACGTTACACCGCACATTCTACATTGTATCATATCTCGAAGCGAATTATTTCCTTAATTAGGAAAAACATATCTATACTACACATTTATAATAATACAACATGTAGACAAATGACTATTTTGTATTATATTTATACAAAAATCTATACATAATTTTGTATGATGGAACTTTAAATAACAAAGTGTTACGTTAATATATCGTTCGTTGTGTTGAATTTGCATATGGGTCACATGCTGGATAGAATAGGAAAACGTACACTGAAATTATAGAAAAGAGTGTGTTTCTTGCTGGACATGAAACGCATAGCACATACAAAACGTGAAACTCATCTGTTTTCCTACAAATGGTGCAAACGCCCATAAACAAGTCAATAATTTTTGGAGAAAAGTCATCTTTCTTATTCTACTGTGCGTTAAATCAGTAAAAACAGAGAAAGGTTTATTTGCAAAGGCGGAGACTTATTGTTATCGCTTTCCTTATTACACTTGTTATTGTTTATGACTGTATGGGACCAGCACGGGAATAGGTAATAAAGCATTGGTTAAAGCAATAAAGCATTTCGTTTTTCGGAAAAAGAGTGAACTCTAAATTCCGACAGGGATGGATGTGGCCATTAAGTATTTATATTTTGAGAAAGAAAATGCGAAGTGATTAATGAATGTACAAAGAAGTTGGAAGAAACCATAAACTATGCATGAATAAGATGGGGAAATAGGAAAGTAATATATTAGAATGAAATATAAATAAATTAAGAAATTATGGAAATTGTTGAGGTGAAGATTTTATGTGAATGTTCTTTATTTGAGTTTGAATGTGAAGTATCTAATGTAATAAAAACTTTTCCTGCAACCAACACCCGAGTAAGTAGAAGAGCAAAGGAAGAAAAACACAGAAAAAAATAAGAGAATTCTTTCTGACAATTTGTCAAATCTCGAATTAGCAATTCTACCATTTCAAATTTATTTATATGATCGTTTTATAATACGATTGTTGGAATCAACAGGTTGGCCCTTACAATAATATACTCTCGTCGTATAACAATGAATGAATTGGTGTAAACGATGTTTTGGTGTGATAAAACAATTTACTTATTAATCTTCCTAGCTCATTATTGCATTGTAGAATTATGTTATTTATGTAACGCTTCATATACGTACACGTATGCACAATACACACACATTACGTTATAGATTGGAAGATGAAATTGATTAAAAACAAATATGGAAATTAAGTTGTGTATCGCAATTATTGGATTTTATCGGAGAATTTTTATTTATCTCTTAATTTATTGTTAGCGGAATCCACTTAAATTTGATGGCATTTTAATTTATGTTGCGTTCGGGAAAAAAAGCTAATCAATCACTTATGTCAACAACTTAATAAGAAATAATTTATTCAAGTTTGTCGATCGAAATGGAAGAGAGCTGAATGCGAATCGTTCAAGGTATGAATTCTTTGTCTTCAGCGTTTACAGCGAACGACGTTTACGCCTTTTAAATTGATCTTATAACGGGTAATTATTCTAAAAAGTCTTAACACGGTCGTCATTATTGCCGCATAGATGACGGAAATGTTTTTTTTTTCTTTACTGAACGTGAATGATAATAACTTCGCAGCGATGTCAATAAGTGTTCGAGTGATTTAAGTTGTCTCGGTTTTCTTTTTCGATTAATTACATTTTTTGCCGGAAAGCTACGAGGCATGTCATTTTGAAAGCCTGTGAGCGGGCTGCGTCGGAATTTATAAATTACAGCATTCGTTATCAATGGAGTTAGCAATTTGCATTTTATGAGACTATTATTTTAAACTTGCAATTACTTTATTAGCGAAAAAAGGCAGCGAATGTCTTGAAGACAATATTTTTAGAAAAAAACATGGATTGATTCACAATTGTACTCTATTTATGAAAATGAAGTTTTCATCATCCAAATTAAACGGGAGAGTCAAAACCGTCAGATTCTAGTTGAAACCAACTTAGACGATGTGTGCCGGTTGTGATGCACAATATGACCCTCATGACGGGATGGCTCAGTGGTTACGTACTAGGCTTCCACCAAAATGACCTTGTTCGATTCCCGTGTCAGACAATTTCACATGGAATTTTTCTTGTGATTATTTCGCATTGGTAACGTCCTAAAGTTCACTCAAGCTTCATAATTTGGGTAGTTTCAGTGTGTTTGGGGGCTGCAACGACGTACACACTGAATGACTCGAATGATGAAACCTAATTAGCACCTAACTTTCCTCCGAGAGTCACGGTAAGCCAGTGGTCCAGACTGCCGTAAAATCAAATCCTTAGATTTAAATCATGGCTCTATGAGGAACTCAATTGCCGTGGGGTACGGAGTGCAACGAAAATCCAGAAGGATTTTATTTTGAATGTAACGTTCCAATTGTCTTTAGCGATAGCACATTGAAACATAAATGAAAATTTAATAATAAGAAATGTTTCTTAACTTTACGAAACCAATTTACAACCTAACCAACAGCTAAGTGTTATTGCCATTCAAATAAAGTCGAAATATTTGCTGAATGAACTTTATACAGTGTTAACTTTACACATAGTTCAACAAGAAAGTGTAACAGAAGACCCATGATATGCGATGCACGACATTACGATGTATGAGATAGTAAAGAAACAACCACTCGAAAAAACGAACGGGACATTTAAAATTTCGTCTGGGAATTCCTTTGTTACTGTCCACAAACTGTTTTCATATTTTTCGGGTCACTGTCATTTTACATGTATCATAGCGGTAATCCCTAAATTCCTGAATTTCCCTTCTGAATTGAGTGTCAGATAAATAGTAATTCCGTCGCTTAGTACTTGGTTGTGATTTTAATTCAATTTACATAGTTAAGCTCAATAAAGTGTTGGTATATTAGAGAGATTGTGAGTTTCACTTATAATTATAAGTTAACGTACAAATTTTAAGTTTTAAGGATAATGCCTTGCACATTTAAAAGTCATTATTACAAAAATTTTTACTTTTAAATAAGAAGTTTATAATACGTCGGCTGTAACTCGTTTTTGAAGCTTTTAAATGGAAGAACATGTACGGTTTGTGTACCTCTAAAATTTCTACAATGCTTTATTACTGTGAAGTTAGTACATGAGAGAGACGAGTACATGAAAAGTGAACGGACCCCAAATTCTCTCAGTACTCCGAATATTTCCAATACTCCGAATACTCACAATCTCTCCTAATTAATAAAAAAAGCTCTCACCGCTGGGATTGAACTCGGGCCCTCTCACGTACCAGTCCACAATAATTCTTCTGATCTAAATCGTTCATACCGATTAGAAGGTAATTGTCCAACACTTTCAACTTAGCATATGTTCCATATATAAGATATTAATTATCAGATAAGATGTTATCAGGCAGGCAGTTACCCATGTCTTTTTATACTCGTTTGAAAGCTTGTATCATAAGACATCTAGAAAATTTTTTTCAGTCGAGTAACTGGCTGCCTTCCCGAGATATCACTCCAAGAATTTTGTTCCTTGGAATAATTGATTGGGTCAGGATGACCAGAAGGCAGGCAGTTACCCATGTCTTATTATACTCGTTTGAAAGCTTGTATCATAAGACATCTAGAAAAAAAATTTCAACCGAGTAACTGACTGCCTTCCCGAGATATCACTCCAAGAATTTTGTTCCTTGGAATAATTGATTGGTCCAAGATGACCAGAAGGCAGTCAGTTACCTATGTCTTACTATACTCGTTTGAAAGCTTGTATCATAAGACATCTAGAAAAAAAATTTCAACCGAGTAACTGACTGCCTTCCCGAGATATCACTCCAAGAATTTTGTTCTTTGGAATCATTGATTGGTCCAAGATGACCAGAAGGCAGGCAGTTACCCATGTCTTATTATACTCGTTTGAAAGCTTGTTCCCTTGACTGAAAGTCAAGGGTCTTATGCCAGAAAATACCCTAAAATGTTAGTAACCATACAGTGTATGAAAAATTATCAAAACTTTAAATGTTTGAAATATTTTTTTTTGTCACGACGATAACTTGAGTAATTCTTAACCGATTTTGATGATTTTTTTTTAATCGACGAGGAATGAAATTCCTGAGGTTAAGTTCGAAGATGAGCCATGTCGGGATAAGGTTCTGGAAACTATTCCAGAAAAACATGATTTTATTGATAATTTTAATTGTTGATAATTGTAATTGATAATACAGTGCTGATAATTGATATTTTGATAATTTAATGTGTTGTGGTGATATTATTATATAAAATGTAACTGTAATAACTGATAATTGGTAATAATAATATTGTTCCATTAATTGAAAGTCAAGGGTCTTACGCCAGAAAATACCATAAAATGTTTGTAACCTAACAATGTATGAAATGTGATAGAAAACGTAATTGTTTGTAACCTATTTTTTTTTGTAATCACGATAACTTGATTAATTCATAACCGATTTTTATGATTTTTTTTTAATCGACGAGGAATGGGATTCCTGAGGTTAATTTCAAAGATGGGCCATGTCGAGATAAGGTTCTGGAAACTATTCCAGAAAAACATGATTTTACTCTGTTGATAATTGATAATACATGTTAATTGAAAATTAATATTGATAATTTAATGTGTTGTGACATTTTATGAAATGTTATGAGAAACGTAATTGTTTGTAATCTATTTGTCACGACTTGAGATGACTTGAGTCATTCTTAACCGATTTTAATAAAATTTGTTTTAATCGACGAGGAATGGAATTCAAAGATGGGCCATGTCGGGCCTAAGGATCTGAAAGCTATTCCAGAAAAATTCATTTTACGCTGCTTATAATTGATAATTGATAATTATTGGTATTGATAATTCCCTTCACTGAAATGTTTGTAACCACACAAAGATAGTTGGAAGATAGGTCATGTGGGCCTAAGTATCTGGAAACTATTCCAGAAAAACAGGATTTTACTCTGTTGACAATTGATAATTTAATGTCTTATTCCCTTGACTGACAGAAAATAGTGAAAAATTTTGGTTCCTGAAATTATACATCTGACATTTGGAAGGTTAAGTTCGACGATAAGCTATGTGTGATCAACGCTTCGGAAGTTACCCCAAAAAATAGAAATGCAATGTAATAAATGAACAATATCATTGATATTCGATTATTGGTATTTGATAATTGATAGTTGATTTTTATATTTGATAATTAACAAGCAGCATATATCTATACAGTGAGTATATAGTATTACAAAAGTCAAGCAATTCTAACATTAGGCAACTTCGACGAGAGAAGCGAGGGTCGTAATTCACACGAGTTGCGGTATCATATTGCAATATTAGACAGCTCGGCCTTGCGAGAAGTTTGCGATTTTGCGGCCCGAGCGAAGCGAGGGTCGTAATTCACACGAGTTTCGGTATCGTATTGCAATATTAGACAGCTCGGACAAGCGAGAAGTTTGCGATTAGACCAAACCTAATATTAGACAACTCTCACGAGTGTGAAGTTTGCGGCCCGAGCGAAGCGAGGGTCGTAATTCACACGAGTTGCGGTATCGTATTGCAATATTAGACAGCTCGGACGAGCGAGCAGTTTGCGGCAAAGTATCAAGCAGAGTAATAGAAAAAAATACAGCAGTTAATTTTGGCGGTGTAAAATGTCATTTTGATTTGGTAAGATTTTTACACTCGTAAAATTGCGATGAGAGCCAACGTATATTTGAAAAATAGGCACGAACGTTCTTTCAATGAAAATGTGATCACTGAAAAAGGCTTTAAAACACAATAGAATTTCATTGTGTCTTTATCGGATGCGCTTCTTTGTCACGTTGTAGACGATTAATCTGATATGAGATGAAAAAATCAGTTAAAATAAATTAAGATATTTATAATAGTGTAATATAATTTGTTAATTGTTTTGGAAAAATTATCAGTCAAGGGACCCGACCCGCCCAACAGGTGGGACCTAGTAACATAAAACATCTAGAAAAAAATTTTCAGTCGAGTAACTGGCTGCCTTGCGTTCTTTTGTCTGTTTTAGTACAATTTAAAGTGAATAAAGCAATTAATTTGACTTTGAAGGTGTGTAGAAGTTTTTTTTTGTAAAATTTTGCAAATTTGTGGAGAATTTTGTGGGAATTTTTGCAAATTTAATTCTACATAATAGGCCCTGGTTCTGGGACCTAAATAGAGATCGAAACCACTTTACTTAGTCTTCAACTAGATCCTTCTCCATAGTCGACTGCGAAGAAAACGATTTTTTCCATACATTTTCAAGATTAACGACGAAAAAAAATTGTTGCTGAATAACGTTTTTATATTTTTTATCGATAAAGACCGCTATTCTGAGCAAAAAATTGTCTGTAAAATTTTTCGTTTTTTTTATGAAGCAACTGTCATGTAACAAATTGTACTGAAATAGGACCCTAAGTTGACTTTATATAAAAAAAAACCAAAACCTTTACAGACTTGCCGTCGAACAAATTTTTGCTCAGAATAACGGTCTTCATCTATAAAAAATATAAAAACGTCATTCAGCAACAATTTTTTTTCTTTGCTTTCAGAATAATCTTGAAAATGTATGGAAAAAATCGTTTTCTTCGCAGTCGACTATGGAGAAGGATCTAGTTGAAGACTAAGTAAAGTGGTTTCGATCTCTATTTAGGTCCCAGAACTCAGATCTGAAGTCATTTTGTGGGTACATTTTCAAAAAACTTTATCTTCGTTGAGGGCAGCCGTACGTTATTGCCAATAAAATTACCAAAATGTGATTGAGCTTAAATGTAATTTTTTCGGTCAGAGCGAAGCGAGGTATGCAAGAAATATGCCGTCTCTTCAGCTGCTTTTAGCAGCCAATAGAACTTAAGGCCCGTCATATGGAAAATGTATGGAAAATTTTATCACAAAAATTCACCGAAAAAATTCTAAGAAAATCACCTCTTATACTTTCCATTGTATTCGGGCATAGTCTCTTTAGGTCGTCAAGGCATATTTGAACACTAAAACACTTTTTACTCGATGCAAAAACAAAAAGGTTTTTTTTTGTTTTGTCGCGACAAAAACACAGAAAACATTTCGACACAACTGTTCGACACAACTGTTCGACACTCCGCTATTATAAGTACTAGAATGAATGTTGCTGTGTTCACTTCGGCGGTAAAATATCTTCATTCAAAAAAGTATGTATTTTATATGCTTTTTGAAGACTTGTTGAAGTCTATTGTGTTTTTATGAAACTATTGACTAGCGGTAACTTTAGATGTGCGGTGCGGTAATAGATCACTGAAACGTTGTCGCAGAACACTCATGAGTTACTGAAACACACTGACACCTTACCGCAGTATAATAATAAGTGCTCAGCGGTAACTTATAAGTGCCCAGCGGTAAGTTATCAGTGCCCAGCGGTAAGTTATCAGTGCCCAGCTTTAAGTTATCAATGCCCAGCGGTAAGTTAACAGTGCCCAGCGGTAAGTTATCAGTGCCCAGCGGTAAGTTAACAGTGCCCAGCGGTAAGTTATCAGTGCACAGCGGTAATTTATAATTGCCCAGCGATAATTTATAAGTGCCAAGCGGAACTTATGTGTCCAGCTGCAACTTATAAGTGCCCAGCAGGGCAAAAATACAGTTTAGGTGAACATCTGGGATTGATTTTTTTTTGGTGGTGAAACCCTCTCCAAGGAGCTACGGCCACTGAAAGTTTATTAATTTTTTTTATATTTTTGAATTAATTTTGTTTTTACTCAGTATAAACCTACCGCCAGTAACTATAAATCTACCGCCAGTAACTATAAATCTACCGCCAGTAACTATAAATCTACCGCCAGTCACTGCCAGTCAGTTTAAACCTACCGCCTGTAACTATAAACGTACCGCCAGTCAGTATAAATCTACCGCCAGTCATTGGCGGTTGGTTTAGAGTGACTGGCGGTTGGTTTAGAGTGACTGGGGTTGGTTTAGAGGGACTGGCGGTAGCTGGCGGTTGGTTTATAGTGACTGGCGGTTGGTTTAAAGTGACTAGCGGTAGCTGGCGGTTGGTTGAGAGTGACTAGCGGTTGGTTGAGAGTGACTGGCGGTTGGTGTAGAGTGACTGGCGGTTGGTGTAGAGTGACTGGCGGTTGGTTTAGAGTGACTGGCGGTTGGTTTAGAGTGACTGGCGGTTGGTTTAGAGTGACTGGCGGTTGGTTTAGAGTGACTGGCGGTAGCTGGCGGTTGGTTGAGAGTCATTGGCGGTTGGTTTAAAGAGACTGGCGGTAGCTGGCGGTTGGTTGAGAGTGACTGGCGGTTGGTTTAGAGTGACTGGCGGTTGGTTTATAGTGACTGGCGGTTGGTTTAGAGGGACTGGCTGTAGCTGGCGGTTGGTTTATAGTGACTGGCGGTTGGTTTAAAGTGACTAGCGGTAGCTGGCGGTTGGTTGAGAGTGACTGGCGGTTGGTGTAGAGTGACTGGCGGTTGGTGTAGAGTGACTGGCGGTCGGTGTAGAGTGACTGGCGGTTGGTGTAGAGTGACTGGCGGTTGGTGTAGAGTGACTGGCGGTTGGTTTAGAGTGACTGGCGGTTGGTTTAGAGTGAATGGCGGTTGGTTTAGAGTGACTGGCGGTTGGTTTAGAGTGACTGGCGGTTGGTTTAGAGGGACTGGCGGTAGCTGGCGGTTGGTTTATAGTGACTGGCGGTTGGTTTAAAGTGACTAGCGGTAGCTGGCGGTTGGTTGAGAGTGACTAGCGGTTGGTTGAGAGTGACTGGCGGTTGGTGTAGAGTGACTGGCGGTTGGTGTAGAGTGACTGGCGGTTGGTTTAGAGGGACTGGCTGTAGCTGGCGGTTGGTTTATAGTGACTGGCGGTTGGTTTAAAGTGACTAGCGGTAGCTGGCGGTTGGTTGAGAGTGACTGGCGGTTGGTGTAGAGTGACTGGCGGTTGGTGTAGAGTGACTGGCGGTTGGTGTAGAGTGACTGGCGGTTGGTTTAGAGTGACTGGCGGTTGGTTTAGAGTGAATGGCGGTTGGTTTAGAGTGACTGGCGGTTGGTTTAGAGTGACTGGCGGTTGGTTTAGAGTGACTGGCGGTTGGTTTAGAGGGACTGGCGGTAGCTGGCGGTTGGTTTAAAGTGACTAGCGGTAGCTGGCGGTTGGTTGAGAGTGACTAGCGGTTGGTTGAGAGTGACTGGCGGTTGGTGTAGAGTGACTGGCGGTTGGTGTAGAGTGACTGGCGGTTGGTTTAGAGTGACTGGCGGTTGGTTTAGAGTGACTGGCGGTTGGTTTAGAGTGAATGGCGGTAGCTGGCGGTTGGTTGAGAGTCATTGGCGGTTGGTTTAAAGAGACTGGCGGTAGCTGGCGGTTGGTTGAGAGTGGCTGGCGGTTGGTTTAGAGTGACTGGCGGTTGGTTTAGAGGGACTGGCGGTTGGTTTAGAGGGACTGGCGATAGCTATCGGTTGGTTTATAGTGACTGGCGGTTGGTTTAAAGTGACTAGCGGTAGCTGGCGGTTGGTTGAGAGTGACTAGCGGTTGGTTGAGAGTGACTGGCGGTTGGTGTAGAGTGACTGGCGGTTGGTGTAGAGTGACTGGCGGTTGGTTTAGAGTGACTGGCGGTTGGTTTAGAGTGACTGGCTGTTGGTTTAGAGTGACTAGCGGTTGGTTGAGAGTGACTAGCGGTTGGTTGAGAGTGACTAGCGGTTGGTTGAGAGTGACTGGCGGTTGGTGTAGAGTGACTGGCGGTGGGTTGAGAGTGACTGGCGGTTGGTGTAGAGTGACTGACGGTTGGTGTAGAGTGACTGGCGATTGGTTTAGAGTGACTGGCGGTTGGTTTAGAGTGACTGGCGGTTGGTTTAGAGTGACTGGCGGTTGGTTTAGAGTGACTGGCGGTTGGTTGAGAGTGACTGGCGGTTGGTGTAGAGTGACTGGCGATTGGTTTAGAGTGACTGGCGGTTGGTTGAGAGTGACTGGCGGTTGGTTTAGAGTGACTGGCGGTTGGTTTAAAGTGACTTGCGGTTGGTGTAGAGTGACTGGCGGTGGGTTTAAAGTGACTGGCGGTTGGTTTAGAGTGACTAGCGGTAGCTGGCGGTTGGTTGAGAGTGACTGGCGGTTGGCTTATAGTGACTGGCGGTTGCTTTAGAGTTACTGGCGGCAGCTGGCGATTGGTTTAGTTACTGTCGGTTCGTAAAAAGATGAATTTCGTCGGTTATTGGCTACATCACCTTTATGGAAATTTGTAGAAGGGTGAATAATCTTAGGTCATTGGTTCAATTAAGGGCATATTTTGTTGAATTTGAACTTTAGAGCCTCGTCAATTCTCCGCTATCAAAATTTTTTCTCCGCCAATAACGGATTTGTACCACCGTTTTTCCGGCTCTCTCCATTCCCGAAAGTTTTGGTTGTCCTCCCACATAACTCGGCGGATCGCTGATGGTAAATTTTCAGAATCTGTAAAATCGTCTATCAGCGGACGCCTGAGATTCTATGGTAAACGAATAAAACTTGGTGGACACGATAGAGCGTAAAAAACCATGGAACAAATCCGTTATTGGCGGAGAAGAGAAAAAAATTTGATAGCGGAGATCGCCGTAGAATATTGGTTTGAAAATGCAGACCTCCGCCAATTGCAATAGTTTTGTATGACCAGTTACCTCAGATCAAATTTTTAACACTTTCAGGCAATAGAGGAAGGATCAGTCTAATGCCTGAAACTACGATTTTTTCTTGAAACTAGTGTTTTCAGTCTTAAAAATTGTAACGCAACAGACCATTATTGGCACAAAAAATCAAAAATATAGAAAAAAATAACAAACTTTGAGTGACCGTGGCTCCTTGGAGAGGGGTTTCCGCGCCCAATTCTTGTTGCGTTCTCATCAGGAGACCTCCCTCTACCCTCCACACTCAAAAAAATTCAATCTCAGTTGTTCACCTAAACTGCATTTTGCCCAAATTGCACGCCTACAAGTCTCTCGTATTTTTTTTTTTTACTTTGAACGTTTTACTCACAAGGGTAGATGATAAAACCACAAAACGCCGTGGAATTTGATGTCACAAGCTTTTTATATTTTCAATAAATTCATAACGAAGTTTTATATATAAATAATAAACATTTTATTTGAAAAAAGTACGGAATTTTTCGTTAAACTTCTTAAGTGCCAATTTTTCGTTATCTGGCTTTAGATTTTCAGGTAATTCTGTGCAGAAATCGAAAAATATGTTCTTAGTATCGGTAACATATCCATCCGCCTTTATTTTTTGTGCTCGTGCTTTTCCATCGGCATCGGCTGGGTAGACGAAGGCCGGGCAGTACTTGCTGCGTTTGAATGGCTGAAATTTCATCCAGCCGAACTGTTGATTGAGCAGCACGGGACGACACTCTTTGACAATGGGGTCGTCCGACACAAATACCTGCAAAGTTATAGATTTTAATATTAAAAAAGCTCTGCTGTTAGTGTTGTTCTCAGAGAAGAAAAATGTATATTTACAGCCTCGACCATTTCGTTTGCAGCTTCTTTAACCTGTAGATAATTTAGGGAAAAACATTTTCAATTGATTGGCCTATTTTCAGAGACAATGTAATCATGCATCACCTTTCGACTGCCCACATCTCTTGTTTCGATTGGTTTTCGTGTGCTATTCAACGATTGCTGTGCGTCTTTCAATTCTTCTTCTTTGCTAGCCAGGGATCGTTTTAAAATTGCAAGATCTTCTCGCAATTTGTCGTTGACATGCATCGTCTCTGCATTAATTCGTTCAGTTTCTGTTATACTGACGGTTAGTTCTTCGATTTGAGTTTTAAATTCAGACGAAATATCGTTGGTGCATTGCGTTAAAATGTAAACCTCGTCATGTAGTTTTTGCTTGTCTTCGACCATCTTCATTATCGTCTCATTAGCTTCGGCCAGTTGACGTTTAATTGACTCCACTAAATCCGTTTGTTCCAACAAATGTTGCTGTGCGCCAGTAGCGGTGCTCACTTCACAACTCATTTTCTTCACTGTTTCATCAGCTTCGAACAGCTGACATTTCATTGATTCCATACAATCCGATTGTTCCAGCAATTTTTGCTGGGCTGAGCTCATTGCACCGGTCATCTTCATTATCGTTTCGTTAGCTTCAGTCAATTCGCGTTTCATAGATGCCACGCAATCCGATTGTTCCAGTAATTTTTGCTGTGATATGCTCCTTTCGCTGCTCATTTTCTTCACCGTTTCACCAGCTTCGAACAGCTGACATTTCATTGATTCCATACAATCCGACTGTTTCAGCAATTTTTGCTGTGCTGAGCTCAATTCATCGGTCATCTTCATTATCGTTTCATTAGCATCAGTCAGTTCGCGTTTCAAAGACGCCACACAGTCCGATTGTTTCAGCAATTTTTGCTGTGTAGTACTCCTTTCGCTGCTCATTTTCTTCACCGTTTCATCAGCATCGACCAGTTGACGTTTCATTGATTCCATACAATCAGATTGTTCCAGCAATTTTTGCTGGGCTGAGCTCATTGCACCGGTCATCTTCATTATCGTTTCATTAGCTTCAGTCAGTTCGCGTTTCAAAGATGCCGCACAATCCGATTGTTCCAGCAATTTTTGCTGGGCTGAGCTCATTGCACCGGTCATATTCATTATCGTTTCAGTAGCTTTAGTCAATTCGCGTTTCATCGACGCCACACAATCCGATTGTTCCAGTAATTTTTGCTGTGATATGCTCCTTTCGCTGCTCATTTTCTTCACCGTTTCACCAGCTTCGAACAGCTGACATTTCATTGATTCCACACAATCGGATTGTTCCAGCAATTTTTGCTGGGCTGAGCTCATTTCACCGGTCATCTTCATTATCGTTTCATTAGCATCAGTCAGTTCGCGTTTCAAAGACGCCACAAAATCCGATTGTTCCAGCAATTTTTGCTGTGATGAGCTCCTTTCGCTGCTCATTTTCTTCAACGTTTTGTCAGTTTCGGCCGGCTGACATTTCATTGATTCCATACAATCCGACTGTTCCAGCAATTTTTGCTGTGCTGAGCTCAATTCATCGGTCATCTTCATTATCGTTTCATTAGCATCAGTCAGTTCGCGTTTCAAAGACGCCACAAAATCCGATTGTTCCAGCAATTTTTGCTGTGATGAGCTCCTTTCGCTGCTCATTTTCTTCAACGTTTTGTCAGCTTCGGCCGGCTGACATTTCATTGATTCCATACAATCCGACTGTTCCAGCAATTTTTGCTGTGCTGAGCTCAATTCATCGGTCATCTTCATTATCGTTTTATTAGCATCAGTCAGTTCGCGTTTCAAAGATGCCACACAATCCGATTGTTCCAGCAATTTTTGCTGGGCTGAGCTCATTGCACCGGTCATCTTCATTATCGTTTCATTAGCTTCAGTCAGTTCGCGTTTCAAAGATGCCGCACAATCCGATTGTTCCAGCAATTTTTGCTGGGCTGAGCTCATTGCACCGGTCATATTCATTATCGTTTCAGTAGCTTTAGTCAATTCGCGTTTCATCGACGCCACACAATCCGATTGTACCAGTAATTTTTGCTGTGATATGCTCCTTTCGCTGCTCATTTTCTTCACCGTTTCACCAGCTTCGAATAGCTGACATTTCATTGATTCCATACAATCGGATTGTTCCAGCAATTTTTGCTGGGCTGAGCTCATTTCACCGGTCATCTTCATTATCGTTTCATTAGCTTCAGTCAGTTCGCGTTTCAAAGACGCCACAAAATCCGATTGTTCCAGCAATTTTTGCTGTAATGAGCTCCTTTCGCTGCTCATTTTCTTCAACGTTTTGTCAGTTTCGGCCGGCTGACATTTCATTGATTCCATACAATCCGACTGTTCCAGCAATTTTTGCTGTGCTGAGCTCAATTCATCGGTCATCTTCATTATCGTTTCATCAGCATCAGTCAGTTCGCGTTTCAAAGATGACACACAATCCGATTGTTCCAGCAATTTTTGCTGTGTAGTACTCCTTTCGCTGCTCATTTTCTTCACCGTTTCATCAGCATCGACCAGTTGACGTTTCATTGATTCCATACAATCCGATTGTTCCAGCAATTTTTGTTGGGCTGAGCTCATTGCACCGGTCATCTTCATTATCGTTTCAGTAGCTTCAGTCAGTTCGCGTTTCAAAGATGCCACACAATCCGATTGTTCCAGCAATTTTTGCTGTGTAGTACTCCTTTCGCTGCTCATTTTCTTCACCGTTGCATCAGCATCGACCAGTTGACGTTTCGTTACGTCAAGTAAATTTAGATTCGCAATTTGCTCGTGCTCCGATTGTTCACGCAACTTCGCCGTGGCCTCTACTCCTAGTTGAAGAGCTGTTATGAGTGCCTTTTGCTCTTCAATTTTTTTTACTGATTTCAATTGGCCATTCGTGAGATTTTCGTTTATTTGTTGCAGGTCTTGGATAGTGATCTTTAATTGCGCGATTTCGTCATCTTTTTGTCTCATCAATGCTACGTGAAGGCGGTCTTCACCCTCTTGAATGGCGGATCTCTCATTATTTCGCTCTTGAAACAAATTAGTTAAATGTCCAATGTCGCATCGAATATGTCGTAGAGTCACTTGAATCGCATTTGTACAATCTAGGGAATAATGAAAATTAAAGTTTGAATGGTTCGGTCCATTAAATGTCGCCGTTACCATTTGTTTCTGGTGGTAGATCGGATTGGGTGCCTGAAAATGATAAGAATTGTTAGTAAAGTCTGGATGTCCGTGACGATCTAGATCGGTATCCGTAACTTTTGATCTATACATGAAAAGAAAGGGACATATAGTCAACTCACCAAAGCTCAAACCATTCATATTTGTAGAATTTCCATTCACATTTACCGGGTCTATGTGTGATCTTTTGTTTGTCTGTGCTGCTGAAGGATCTGAGAATAAGGAACACTTATAAGATTGTGGATTAAACGAATGTACGTTGTTTATGGTAGAGTGACGTGCCCGTTGCAATCACAATGAATGTTCGTATACAATTGGCATCGAACGAAAACTCGGTAAAAATTCATGCCTGTGAAGACTGTGAATTGGGAAGGCTACATGGCCCGCCATTTGATTCATTCAAAGTTGCATTAATGTGTTTGCAATCAATTTACATCATGTATGAGGGTCACGTAATATTTCAATATGGATGCGTCCAGATATATGTCAACCCCTTCGAATTATTGTACTTACCAGTGCTTGAATCTCCGTTGGCAGTACTAATATTATTTCCATCGTCACTCATATCATTACCATCGTTAGTATCGAGAACGTCTCGGTATGTTCGTTTGGATGTAACTGGTAACGAATCTGCAAATTATAAATTTTCGTCTGATAACATATCCTTCACTTTGTAAATCTGGGAAGAAATATAGCCATTCGTTCCTAAAGGCAACATTAGGTGGAATTTGGTTTGTACTTTCTTTCGTGCATTTCAAGTAAACTGCCTCGATGAAGGGGGCTGTTTAATTTGAAAACTTAGAAAAATTTGATTTTTTCACTTAAATCAGTCGAATTAGAATTATATTACAAGATGTATAATTGTTCGTCTGCAGAGAAATGATAAGTTAGTATGCCTGTGGCGAGTTGTGTACGGAATGGGAGAGAATGACATACGAATTCTCTCAAGAGATGTGCCAATTTTTTCGACCACAGGCGTACCAACTTATCATTTCTCTGTTCGTCTGCAGCTATGCCAATAAAAATTTTAACAATATTTTCCTTTGTTGCACCTATCTTACGATTTAATCGAACGACTTCAGATAGTAAAAGAACCTTTCAGTGAAGGAAATTGACTTACCATCAGGAGTGTTTATTTGAGGCTCTTCGTTTTCCCGATGAGGAGATGATCCTGGTGACGCGGCGAGGTCGAATTGCTGCTGTCAAATGTTAAGAAATTTCAGTAAACTTTTGCGAATAAACAGCTTGCAACAACAGTTACTCTGTTATTTAAAGGAAGCCTTACCTCAAATAACAACGGAAATTCACCCGATTTTAGCGCTTGCCAGCAATGTTCCATCCATTCGTCGTCAATATCAAACGACTTCATTTGTTTTGACAGTTTTGTCTCGTTTCTTTTGCCGATTTTAGCAGGGACATTTACGAATTCCTTCAGTCTACTCAATGTGCTATCGCTGACGTTGAGTTGGACTATGCGAAGCTTCATTTTTCTAGCAATTTTCGAGTTGATCTCATCGGCATTAATGTACATAGACTGATTATGAATCTGAAGACTATTTCGAATTGGCGGCTGCCAAGTTGCTCCATGCAACTTTTTCCCCAAAGAAGGAAAATTTTCCACGGCCCAAAATCCGAGCAATCTCGATTGATCTATTCTCTGTTTTTTCGAGTTCAAATCCTGCCAACTCATCGATAAATGTTCCTTTTCGATTGAAAACGCTTCGCCGCTCATGCCAAATTTCAGCGCATTGACAAGGTGATGTTCGTCCACCTTACGCGCTGTAATATCTCGTAAAATATGCAAAAACACATCTATATCGACTTCCTCGCAACTTGGCAGTAAAATATTTAACAACGGCATTTTAGAATCGTTTGAAATAAAAATAAATTTTGCAGCTTCAAATATTTATGATTTTATACTTCACGTTGATCGAGAAATGTAACGTGGTGTTGTACGGTTTTATGTGTACGTTCACTTTATTTTTTATGAAGGCACTGTTGTATGTGTACGTTCACTTTATTTTTTAAGAAGTTTCTTGTGAAGTGATTATTTGTAGCAATAGTAAAATATCATTATCAACATTTGTAACTGTTGTTAATGTTTAGATTCGCAGCACTAAAAGCACTAAAAATTACACTTTTTCAATGCTATACCAGCATTTTTTTGCCCGATTTCGTTGCACTAAACCTTCAATTTGACGATTTAATAGGTGACTCAGATACTAGTAACACTGGCAAAAAATTGTTGTTTCAACTTACTCAGGGCGTCGAATTCGCAATCTAGCACATGTACTTATCGTTAAAAATGTTTATAGAGATAATTTAATGAATTTTGACAAGCGCAAATACATGGGCGGAGGTAATGCCCATTCAGACGCGCGGTCTAGCACAGTTCAATGCTAATAACACCTTTATTTAAAATGGTTGACTATGATTTACTTGTGTTTCACAAAATGTTGTGCCTATCACAAAGCAGATGGTCTAGGTTTCTGTGCAATTTTGTGTTTGTAAAGAAGGGGAGAGATAGCTTTTTTAGCGAACTTTCGTTTTCGTGCCTCTGTACATCTGCAGATTCGGTTATTTATGGCTTTTCCGCCCATACATTTACCTTAGACAAGTCCTCCCATGTAAATTATGTGGGTAGACCTGTTAAAATCTTGACAGTGTACTTCACCAGACATTACGCACTCTAAAACGCACTTACACCGTAAATTGTGACAGCCAGTTCTGTATGAATATCCAACCGTTTTTTTATTTTTATGTTGGATTTGATAACATTCCTTTTTTTACTAACTTTGCATGAGTCTAAAACGGTCACGTCTTAGAAATGTAGAACTTTTCAGCACTGTCCTAAGGTTTTTAACGAGGGAGCTGAAATGCAGAACATCAAAATATTATCTGAAAACAGAAGTTTAAAAAATGGACCAAATCGAAGAAATCTTCATCGAAATGTGTTGTATTCAGGTATATGATGGCTCTTCTTCCGTCGCATCTGATAGAGCGCACATGAGTGATTAGAGAAATATTGAAGAAAAGATCATGGACGACTGTCATGGTTAACATAACCACCCTTGGAAGGGCTTTTTGAGAGTATTATCTGCATACTCAATTCTGTAAAATATTTCAAATACATTTTTACTAAATATTTGACACATTTGAGTATACGAATCGATTATAATACTTCCTCTTATTCTTGATATCCACGCAGAAGTTTGAAAGGGGAGAGGCTAGGACAAGTACCCAGTTCTTGAAAAATTTCCGAAAAATACTTCAAAGATAGATTCATGCTTTGAAAAATGATTGAAATTTAGCCATAAAATGTCCGTAAACGAAATATTGACCTTTTAGTTTCTGTAGGAAAATCCTCGCATTACGCGTTTGTCAAGGCGTATTTCCATTTTCGCTTGTACATTAATCGATTTAAGTGAACTTGCTTTCGGGATGACATTTTACCAAAACATAGTAGCCTTTGCATTCTATCAATTTGACGATGATAGTTTCAACCATATATAAAAAACATGGACGCGATGGATGTTTGCTCTGCCAATAAAAATCGTTTAAAAAAATTAAACAATTTGTTTTCAAAATTCTCTGATGTGGCTATTCGCATAAATGTAAGTATTTTGAAGTACCTACATAACAAATACATCCTGTTCAGTCCGCTTGTCAGTTTTAATGAATTTTTATACATTTCTAAAGGAATTGAACAGTTCAATCATACCGTCGAACGTATCAAACGAAACCCGAAACGCCTTATTCGCAAAATATGGGAACGAATCAATGGAACAGAAGGCTGAGTATAGTGGCGAGCTAAATGCTTTCAATGTATGTACAAGTTTCAATTGAAGAATTCACATTTTCGCACCCATTAACTATATTCGATAATGAGATTCGATGTATTTCCGAAATTTGATCTTGAACCGGAAAGAGATGTGAGTGACATCAAATTGTATTACCTCTTTTGCTTTGAAAGGTGGCACATCGGAATGCATGGACCACGCAAAATGACTGGAATAATATTTCGGGCACAAACAACTCGTATGATGGTATGAATATGATATCTATTAACGGCGGATGTTATAATGAACAAGACTTGCCGTCGTGTACACGCAACTTGGATTATGTCAGCGGCCAGGAAATTGTAGAATTGGATGTTGGTACCCGTCGTAATACCTATTTGAAAGTAAGTAACAGATTTCATTGAAAGTTCTATGTAATCACCATAGCTGATATCACTCAGATCTTCCCGGAACAAACTTTTTTATTCAAGCTTGCTCCAACTCATAACATAAATACGACTTAATAGTTAACAGGTGGAATCTGATTTCTTGTGCAATCTTTTTAATCTTGTTAGGTTTGTAAATAGGCCATAAGGGCAGATTCCGCCAATAACGGTCAGTTGCGTTACAATTTTTAAGACTGAAAACTCTAGTTTCAAGAAAAAATCGTAGTTTCAGGCATTAGACTGGTCCTTTCTCTATTGCCTCAAAGTGTTAAAAATTTGATCTGAGGTTACTGTTCATGCAAAACTAGTGCAATTGGCGGAGGTCTGCATTTTCAAACCCTTATTCTACGGCGATCTCGGCTATCAAAATTTTTTCTCCGCCAATAACGGATTTGTTCCATATTTTTTCACGCTCTATCGTCTCCAGCAAGTTTTATTCGTTTGCCAAAGTAACTCTGGCGTCCGCTGATTTTGAAAATTTACCATCAGCGGAACCGCCGAGTTATGTGGGAGGACATCCAAAACTTTCGGGTATGGAAAGAGCCGGAAAAACTGTGGAACAAAAATTTTGATAGCGGAGAATTGACCAGGCTCTAAAGTTCCAATTCAAAAAATATGCCCTTCAGGCAACTAGAGTTGAAATAAATTCGGAATTGAGGGAAATTGTTCCAAAGATTGCAGTTATGTTAGAAAAATATCTTGATATTTGCCTCATTCTCATACATTTTGCAGGAATCACAAGTCGTTAGCCGTGTAATGGATATTGAAGTGCGAGACGATTCCGCATTCATAGAAGAACGCTTAGAACGGATTCTGAACAAAGTTAGTATTTTTGTTTATTTTCTCATTTACGTCTGTTGAATGACAAGGATTGAGTTTACGTTTACATCTACTGATACACATTCGAATATTTATTTTAAGACACTTCTCGTGTTCAACAAAATAGTCTGCGGATCAAACTATTTTTATCTAGTTTAAGCTATTACCATATCAGCAAAAGCATGATCGTATCATTGACACATGAAGTTTTATTTACATCAATTTTAAATTTTCGTAAAGTACCACGACAGAGTAAAGTTAACCAGGCAGTAGCGCTGATTTGACAAGGGACCTGAATAATCGAGTTGCCCAATATTTTTTGCGAACAAAATTTTTCAATTTATGTCAGTGTTCATTTGAGTTTATTTTCATACAATGCATTAGGTCCCTTATTTGACGTTTCGAAAATGAACCGCTCCTGCCTGGTTTATTTTACTCTGCCGTGAAAGTACACAGTGAAAAATGACTGAAACATAAAAATCTCGATGTTTACAAAGTAAAGCTTTAGAAAAATAGTATTTTTATCAAATCAGTGATCAAAAGTAAAACTTTCATTGGTTCAAAAAGGAAAACGTTGATAAAATTGTTGATAAATGGTCTTGGTGGCATAAATAACTATTGTTTCTCAGACCTCTTCCACTAACTGCGTACTCATGATAACATGCGAGAATACGAAACAAAGATAAAATGTCACGATACTTCGATTTCTGATGAATTAATGATAATGTCGTAATTTTGGTTTTGTAAAAATGTTTTACCAATCAAAATATATGTTAGGCCGTGTAAGCTACAACTACGCCGCTAGATCCGCTTAATGTTAAAATTACCGTTGAATTATAAAAACGGCAATACAGACAGTACATGACACAATAGAACCGGTTAATGTGTTTAGTTTGAAAATTTTCACGTTCACGTTATCTACTGAGTACCATGTTCTATAAATATTAATTTCTCAGCGTTTAGTAATCATTCATCGAAATTAGAAACAATTTCAAAACTAATATTTGTTCAACCGGCTCACTCAGCTCGCTCAGAAAAACGAAATTAAAACTTCGATTGATGGACGAAACAATACCAAATTTTTATATTGAAAAAAAAACTGCATTGTTAACTTACTTTGGATCTTCTTCAAATTGATTTTAGTCACTTGTCATTAAGATACACTATCGAAGTCTAATAAACAATTTTTGATACGTAAGATAAAGTAAAAATCTCGCAAGTCCTTGCGTCTGATTACACCAAAAAAAAACATCTCTGAAAAATGAAGTGGCAACGACCCGTGATTTTGTTACTCAGTAAATGATGAAAAAATGTGCAAGACGTGTCTGGTGAGTTTTTTATTCACCGAACCTCAAGTGCTGCCACTTTATTCAGCTTAGCTGAATGCGGTTAATGACAGAAACTGTTGCGGTGAACGATATAATGAACGGCATCGAGAGAATTGCGAAACTTTAATTTGCTCCTCTCTTTACGGCAGATGCATATACAAATATTATTTTATGCTACAGGAACTGTAAAGGGTAGTTTATGTGTATGAAATGATAGATGCTATGTGCGGTAAGAGTTCGACCATTAACATGAACTGTGCGGAGTTTTTTTTAGATTTTCGGTGAATAAATCGATTCATATCGTAAAGCTTTACAAACAGTCAACTGAATCCTACAAGCCTAAATTATTTGTATAAAAACAGACATAGCACCCCGTAAACTTAGAATTAATCGGTTTATAAATTTTCTCTTGGTCCATGCTTGGTATTTTGAGCTATGGCTGACATAACGAACACCAAAACACCTTATTTACATACTTAACTTAGTACAGGAGCTTATGTAATTCTGTAAGATTCGTGAGTAAATATTTTCAATTTTGTGTGATGGTGTCGAAAACTGCGTTACAATTTTTTTTGTATATAAACCGAATTTCTTGTGCAGTTAGTGTATTGAATTATAATTAAAACAGCCTTCAACATTTTTAACTAGATTATGTGTAACCACCACAGCTCTTCTTTTCCATTTGTAGCAGTGCTGTGGCGTAACTAATCCACTTCGTATAACCTCGCACTAATCTTGTAACATATATTATATTTCAGGAGGAATCGGGAAGTCTAAAGAATTACTTTTACTATCTCTATGATGAAACTGATGTAAGTGTGTACAATGACAAGCATTTATACATAATGGTTTATAGTTATTCGCTTAAGGTCCTTAGTGCGATTTTTTTACAGTTTGAGGCAGTGAAATTTCTGCATGGATTTTATGTGTGGATCAGCTGAAAAACAGCTGAAGCAAATTCATGCTGAAATATTACTGCCTCTAACTGTAAGTGAGCAGACAAAAAATAAATCCTGTAGTTTCATTGTAAATAACGATATGTTTTCAAAACATTTCTAGTCATTGGACCGATTTTCGGATGCGGGTACCGGAAATCAAATTATACACCAGACAAAAGCTGGAGCCGATGCGAGTGACACGGAAACGCCCACAGTTGATATTTCGGACTGTGATTCGAATTCGTGTATCGCAAACGAAATCGGCAGCACAGAATGGAGCGAAGAGCAAGCAAGTGACTCCGAAATGCTCACAGTTGATATTTTGGACTCCGATTCGAATTCGTGTATTGCAAACGAAATAAGCAGTCCTGATTTCAGCGGAGTGTGGTATACTTCCGAAACTATTGTCGAAGCAACCGACACAGCAACGCTTGGAATCGGTATGTGTTCATTTTGAAAATTATTCACAAAATGAAAATACCTTGTACTCGCTGTACAATTTATTTTTTCATTCTTCACTGCAGACGTTCGATCTGAAAATCAACAGAAATCCATGCAATCATATAACGAACCATACCGCATGAAGGGGAAGCCTGGTCGAGGCTGTGACAAAAGTAAAATGTTTGTCTCAACCTCAAATATGGGCCCCTACACAAAGAAGTATTGTTGCTGTTATTGTTTGAAGCGATATTATAAACTAGATAGACACTTGGCAACGGTACATAAGGACGAAGAAGATGTGAAAACATTCGTAGCTCTGCCCATAGGTAAGATTTCTTTAAAGTCTATTTTTTACAATCAAACGAAATGAATATTCAGCTAAGACAAATGCAACTTCACTGTTACTCGCATTTCCTCTGAGAATGTTTTTCATCTCACTCGAACAATGTTAACGGAGAGAAATTTCGGATTAATTTATTTCAACTAGCCTTGAGAATAAATTTTTAATTGAACGTGAACGTCAGTGATATTTGCATAGACATTTGATTCAGCTGTTCTCAAGCAGATCCACTTTATACAAAAAAGAAACTGCTCATATGTCTTTACAATTTTACAATACCACTCGCGTATTCCACCCTCAGAAAGACGTATAAGCAGTGAGTAGTGCAGCTGGAAAACAGCTGTCCCAAATTTCTATGCAAATACTTATCACTGACATTCACTGTAACTTTATTTGTCAACGTTTTGATTTGTTTTGAGATTAATTCTTTCGTATGAGATTTGTGGTTAACTGTTGTAAGTAGAATCGTTGCAATAAATTTTAAAATTTTCATTCAACAACAATTTTTTCAAATTCCGATTCAGTTTATACTCTAGCATTGCTCTCAAGGCCAGTTTAAATTTTGTGCTTTTTCCTCCCCATTTACTCTGTGTTTTACTGAATGAAACTCATTCACTTTGTTTACTTTTAAACTATACAATAGACTTGCACTTTCTAATGTTGAAAAGTAAACATAGACTGTCTTTTTATCCTCTCCGAATCCATTTTTAACCTTGAATATGTTTTGCTTTCAAGGATTCTCAACAATTCTTAATACACAAATAGTTGATATTCGTCAGATTTCGAGTGACAAAATATTTAAATCGTAATATTACAAAGAGTTTCTCAGTATCCTTCATTCTAACTTTTGAACATTTTTGAACATGCATATGACATTTACATGCTACATGAGTCGAAAACCGTACTTTTGATGTTAAAAGAACGTCGTTCGACGCCCTCAGCATAAAAAATCCATTATAAAACTCGGGATAAAAGAGACAAGTCTTGTTTTCGTGTGTTTAGTGACCTCGACTTCGGCTCAAATCAATAAAATTCACACGAAAACTCTACTTTTCATCTTTTTAATTCTAGTCATGTAAAATACTATTTATATAAGCTGCTGACGACCATTTAACTTAATCAATAATTTTTAATAACTTTCTTGCAGCGTCGAAAATGCGTGGAGCAGCTATTGCCAAATTGAGAAGAAAAGGTCGATCCACATGGAATTCAGATGCTGAACTTAATAAAGGTGATTTGGATGTTTGTCGTCGTCCGAATGAAATATATCAAAGAAATGCGATGGAATTTGAAGAGTGTGAAGCCTGTGGAGAGTATTTACGATCAACTGGCATGAGGCGTCACTGGAACGTTTGTACGGGTAATCCTCTTCCTGGTGAGCGATGCGTGAAAGAATTCAGTCGCTTGGTAGAAGGCAGATTACATGTGGAAGCGTCTCAAGATCTACACACTGTATTTTCGGGAATGAGTGACGACGAAGAAATTGCGATAATTCGATTCGATTGGATAGTAATTGCATACGGAAATGACCTCTGCATTAACTTATGGCGCGATTATCAACTAAGAGTGATTAAAACCAAGTTGCGAAATGCTGGAAAGCTGCTAATTGCCTCGAAGTCTATATGTCCAGACATAACTGATGTCGCTTCGCTTTACCACGTATCAAATTGCAATACTCTCGTTGGAGCTGTACGTATGATCGCAGGATTTGATTCAGACACGAAAGCATTCAAAAGCCCTGGAACCGCTTCCACTTTAGTAACCCTGGTCAATGCGATTGGAGAATTGCTGTTGATTGAATATATGAAACGAGACGACGAGGAAAAAGAAAAGGCGGTGGACAGGTTCTTAACTGTATTCCAAAAAGAAGCGAGAATCAAAATAAACAAGGCTGTTGCCGTTACACAATCGAATGTGCGACGTGAAAACATCGAAATTATACCCAGTACTGATGATGTAGGGAAGCTTGCGGATTATCTTGATCGGGAACGGGTAGCAAGTTTTATCAAATTGAAACATCAGTTTTCATATCAAGATTGGTTACAGTTGGCAAAGCTCACGTTAATGTCAGTGCTGGTCTATAATCGAAAGCGAGTTGGGGACACTCAGAACATTTACGTCAAACAGTTTCAAAATCGCCAGTTTATTGCAGATATCAAAGACGACATACCTCAAGAAATAAGAGAAAATGTTAAAAGCAAAATGACTATACGAGCGAAATTGTGGAGAACAGTGTCAGTTCTATTAAAGCACCATTTCGACGAATGCTTGGAGTTGTTAATATTTCACAGAAGCACCGCTGGTGTTCCAGTCAACAACACCTACCTCTTCGGGCTACCTTCAAAATCTGGAAAAATATTGAAAATCGACGCATGTACGCTATTTCGCACGTATTCTTCAGCGTGTGGAGCAGAAGATCCTGCAAGTTTACGGGGTACAAAGTTACGTAAACACTTCGCAAGCACGTGTGCTTCATTGGACCTTACTGACAATGATGTAACTAATGTTGCTAAGTTTATGGGTCACAGCGACAAAATCCATCGAGACGTATATCGCCACAATACATTGCATAGAGAGGTCGTTCAAATATCTAATCTTTTGGAAATTGCTCAAGGGCGTAGCAGTGTTGACAAAATTACTGCCAATGATACCATCGGAACTTCTAACACGAAAGGGAAAATTCAAAGAAAACGAAAGCTAGAACGCACCGCTGCTGCCAAAAAGCCTCTAAAGAAGGCCAAAATTGAATTATCCAATGCAAAAACTGACACCAACAAGCCACAACGACGAATAAAAAATCAGAACTGCTCAAATGATAAAGTGAAAGTTCCCAAAAGAGGACTTAATTCAAACCCGCATGCACGATCTTACAAATAACCTGTGGTAATTCAGTGGTAAGAAAGTATTGCTTTATTTGGTTTTCTATTTTTCTCCTTCTATTTTCAAAGTCACATAATTTCAGTCTAGACTTCTTCCTATAAAGCTAGACAGTTTTCGAAATGTTGTGACTGTTTTTTTTTTTAGTAAAATATATAAAAACAAAACCTTTTCTTGAGCTAAGATCATCATAAAAAATTTAACGTAATCACGATAGGTTTCAAAATTAGCTTCAAAATATGCTCAATTAACGAGAGACTGACGTTGGCTTAATCTCAGTTAAATTGCCAGAATTGTCCAAGATTAGTTTCAGGAAATGTTCTTGCCTCCCCATCAAATTGGTGGAACAAGTTTCGCTGATCGACTTTTTTTAACGTTTCGAAAATTCATTCACCAAAATCAACACTGAGAAAAAAGTTGACGCTTGCGTCCCCAGGTAATGTAATTTTTCATACAAAATTCACATTATCTGTGACAGGTAATGCTGTTTTTGTATGAGAAATTACATTACCTGGGGAAAGATTATCTGTCACAGGTAATAATCTGAAAAGTTTTTTGTACTTTCTGCAATTAAAAACTATGATCACTCATGCTTGAAGTCGATTGCTAAAAGACCAAAATGTCGCGCTCTGGACTCGGAACAGCCGAATTTACCTGAAATCTGAAGTTATAAGAAATTCAGCTAAATCAGGTCGGTTTTCAGTTATTATAACTGAACAAATTCCAGATATACCTTATATCTGATCTGATTCTTGCGAATAGATAAAGCGCAAGAGCAATTAGGATTTTGAGTCACTGCGTTAATTTTTTGTAGATTTAGATCCGTAAAAGTGCAAGTAATTATGAAAACAGTAATTCAGTCATTTTTTACAGAAATGTCCATCTGGATTCATTTGCATGCCGATTATCGACTGGATATCTTTACTTTTTGTCTAAAATATTTTTTTGCTTTGTATTCAATAATTCTCAAAATTTCTGTTTTATCAATTTGTTAAACAAAATAAATATAAACACGTACGTTAAAATTTTGTTACCATTATTTCCCAATGATTGTTTTTACTCACACAACAACAATCGCCTCTACTTATTACAGAAAGTGGCAAAAGTAGTCGTAAAACTAGTTGCGAAAGTAGTGGCAAAACCATCTTTTTGCAACTACTTTTACGACTACTTCAGGATTTGGACTAAAAACCTGAAGCAGTTGTGAAAATAAGTTGCAGAAAAAACATATTTAGCCTAAAATCTTGCGATAACTGCCTTAACTGCCACACTCCGGTTTTTTACAAATACTTCAAGAGTATTCGCTCACAACTCGAAGAGAAATCCTCAAGTCAATTTCGAAATTGACGATAATTTGCTGCCACTGTAAATTTCTCTCTTATTTTCTCCGATAAATGTTAAATGTGAATTGAAGCTAATCGCTATGATAACGATAAAAATTCCGCCTATCTCGACCACATCACTCGAATATAATATTTTTCTTCGCTATGGTAGATCCTTATAAATTCCGTTCAACTGACCGACGGAGCCATTTAAATTCCTTTCAAAACCTTTTTTTTAATAATGAAAAGACGAAATGACCATTTAAAATGGTTTTAGTGTTTTGTACTTTCAGATGGGGCCTTTTATACTGTAGCAATTCATTTCAATTTGGTAACTGTCATTTAATTCCATAGTTTGTCAAAAAGACAGAACATTTTTCATATAACTTAGTATTAGGCGAACAATAATAGTAGATTACATAGGGTGCTGCGAAAGTAATTCATTACATGAGGTATCAATTTGAGATACGAGCCAAATAACGAGTGTACAATAAGCAACGAGGTTTGGAAGGTGTTATTTCGACAAGTGCCGACACGAATCAAAATACCACTTTCCAAACTGACAGCCATACTTTTGAAATATTTAGTAACTCAGATGCATATGTCAAAATAATGCTTTGGTAGAATTGATTTCAATAATTAAACGGGACCGACAACCTAATATTTTTGCATTGCCGAAGACACATTTTGTGACACTCGGAAATTTTTTGTCTTTCAGTGTTTTGTCATTCATTTTCATACCTCTGACCCCTCTGACCAAGGTAATATTTTTAGTTTATTTCTGTACAAATAGTAATCGGTCAATTTTATTAAAGTTGTATTGAGGAATTAGATTACGTGTGATTTACTAGATGTAGGAGAATCGTGATTTCCCTTGCATTGTGTGTATTTTTTAATTTGAATTTTGTTAACTGAATTTGTATAGATTTCTACCGCTGGGCACTTATAAGTTACCGCTGGGCACTTGTAAGTTACCGCTGGACACTTACAAGTTACCGCTGGACACTTACAAGTTACCGCTGGACACTGATATGCTACCGCTGGGTACTTATATGTTGCAGTAGGTCACTAACAAGCTACCGCGAGGTAGCGCTCGGCACCTAAAAGTTACCGTTGGACACTTATAATTTATCTCTGGACACTTATGAGTTATCTCTGGACACTTACAAGTTGCCGCTACGTATATTTAAGCTATCACAGGCTACTTTTAATCTATTGCAGGCTACTTTTAAGTTATCGCTGGGCACCTAAACGTTACAGCTGGACAGTGATAAGTTGCCGTTGGACACTTATAATTTCCCGCTGGGCTCTTATAAGTTACCGCTGGGCTCTTATAAGTTACCGCTGGGCACTTATAACTTACCGCTAGGCAATTATAAGTTACCGCTGGCCACATATAACTTACCACTAGGCAATTGTAAGTTGTCGCTGGGCACTTATAACTTACTGCTTGATACTTATAACTTACCGCTGTGTAATTACAAGTTACAGCTGGGCACTTATAACTTTCCGCTAGGCAATTTTAAGTTACCGCTGGACACTTATAAGTTACCGCTGGGCACTTGTAAGTTACGTCTGGGCACTTATAAGTTACCTCTGGGCACTTATAAGTTACCGCTGGGCACTTATAACTTATCGCTGGACACTTATAACTTACCACTGGACACTTATAACTTACCGCTGGACACTTATTGTTTACCGCTGGTTACTTATAAGTTCCGCTGGGCACTTATATATTACCGCTAGGCACTTATAAATTACAGCTGGGCAGGACACTCATAAGTTATACTGACATAAAAGTTGTCAGATTATTACCTGTGACAGACAATCTTTCCCCAGGTAATGTAATTTCTCATACAAAAACCGCATTACCTGTTACAGATAATGTGATTTTTATATGAAAAATTACATTACCTGGGGACAGAACTGTCAACTTTTTTCTCAGTGAACGGCTGGGCACTTATAAGCTACCGCGGGGCTCTTATAACTTACCGCTGGACACTTATAAGTCACAGCTAGACACCGCATTGCATTTACAAGTTACCGCTGGACACTTATAAATTACCGCTGGGCACTTATAAGTTACCGCAGGTCACATATGTGTTATTAGGCTAGTTTTTGACTGTATGAAAAAAAAAATATTGTCGGCTACGGAAAACCTTGACCCCCTCAAAATATTGTGCCATTAAATGCATCTCAAATATATATTTTTTTAAATTTTTTCACGCAGCTTTAGCGTGGATAAAAATCATTGCAGTTTTTTGAAAAAAAATTTTGTATGGGAAAGTTGCTCTTTACTGAATTTTCTCCACCGCCAAGGCTGAATGAAAAAATAAAAAAAATATATATTTGAGATGCATTTAATGGTACAATATTTTGAGGGGGTCAAGGTTTTCCGTAGCCGACAAATGTTTTTTTCATACAAAAAAAAACTAGCCTAATGTGTTATGCAGAGGAATTTTGTGTTACTTCTAGGCATTTTTAAGTTACCGCAGAATACTTTGAGCTACCGCTAGCGTCTATGTATTACCGCAGAAGAATTATGTGTTACCGCAGAAGAATTATGTGTTACCGCAGAAGAATTATGTGTTACCGCAGAAGGATTATGTGTTATCGCAGAAGAATTATGTGTTACCGCAGAAGAATTATGTGTTACCGCAGTAGACTTATGTGTTACAGCTGAGGTCTTAACTTCCTCACTGCCAAATTCCACTGCCGAACACTTCTGACAATTGATAAATTCATAACGGGGTAGTTTATTTACTAAAATATATTTTCACTTGACGGTCAATTTATCCGTTTTCAAAGACCGTCCTCGAAATGTTAAAGAACAATAACTACGACCTCAAATTAAACATTAAATGAAAGTAATTTTTTACACTATTTCAGAAAGCGCCCTTCCACTCTACCCTTCGAACAAAGGTTGTTTGTTATGACCCAAAAAAGTAAAATACGAAGAGAAATCAGAGGTGCAAAATTTTTTGATTAAATTTGGTTCAGGCACACCATGAATAGTATTGTAATTGTGACTCCTTATTTTTTTTACGGGTACAATTCTGTGAATCTGTAGTTTAAACGGTCATTAAGAATGAACACATGTAGATAGACAAAATAAATTAATGGAATAAAAATACCTCATAGATATTTCACTAAAATTGAAACGTAAAAGGTAATTTTTAATAAAAATGTTAGCTCAATTTATTGCTTTTTGTTTCTTTTTTAGAACTATCAAAAATTTACATTAGATAACCAAACACGTTCATTATTTATTTTTTCTCAAATTCACAATTCATAGTGAAAAAGTTACATCTACACAAAAAATACAAAAAAATTTATTTCAAACATTCTGAATGTTAGATTAATCCAAAAAATATAATGGAATTTTAATAAAGGAAGTTACAGAATTTTTTGAATTCGTTTAGGACTAATTTCTGATCAACATTTCACACGGTAATTACGCACAAATAACTCCGTTTCTTTTTTAATTACGGATAGGTAGGTTATTCTAACATTATTTTGTGTGTAACATAAATTCTTTTTGTTGTATCATCTGTTTACATTCACTGCTATTTGAATTAATTATGCTAATTCAAAGGGATCTAATATCAAATTCAAAGAGACCATTTGCGAAATATTTATTGAAATTGTAGTTTGTACTGTGAGAATCCGATTTTTTTTTTAACAATTCGATATCAAGAGAGTTAGGTAAGCTTTTGCTTCTCATACCTACTAATGCCATTTTTGACATCTTTAAAAGATCAACATCCTGACAAATTGCAGAAATTTTTTGGGTATGAAATTATCGAGGAAAGACTTATTCTCTCGAGCTGACAAAAATTAAGCTATCATTTCAGATGGACATTTAGTCGCTAAAATTATTTAACGACATTTTAAATCAAAAATCTTCTTTTGTAGTTAGATGGTCAGCAAATAAATGTCACTGATAAAACAACATAGATCATTTATGTGTAAAATGGCTGGCAGACCAAGGCTTCTAAACTTTGGGGATGTCTCGCAGATACAGATACGCGGGTGACACACAAAAAGTTTGACATTTTCGTATCTTTTAAAATGACGGTCTGCGTGACCTCCCCATCAGTCCATAGCCTTGTGGCAGACAGATTCACTTCTGTCTTACTTCGGACGCGTATGTTGCTAACATATGACGTGTACGTCGTACATGCCCGACGTGTAAACATACAAGTGACACGAATAGTCACGAGCAGTACGAATTATTATACGTCGGATATGTACGACACCTACGTTAGCAGCATACGCGTCCGAAGTAAGATAGAAGTGAAGCTGTCTGCAAGCCATGAGCCATGGAGCCATGTGTGCAAGCCTGACGGGTGTTGTTTTATCAGTGAGAATGTCTCAGTGAAAAAGCTCTGATTAATATATTTTACAAAGGTAAATCTGTGCTCCGGTCACATTTTTTATGGAATGTGTTTTGATGAACTCTTCTATGAAACATTCAGCTCATTTCTTTTCGGTCGTTAAGAGACTTATATAAGCAGCTTAACTTTGTTACGCAGTAAATTTCAATTCTAATTAGTCATGCAATTAAGTGTCTAGGCTCCTATCGTCGGTACACGTACACGATAATAAACTTCTGTAAAGTGCTTCTCAAAATTTGGAATTAACATCTGTCTTTTAAATAAGCATTGACACCGAAAGAAACATTTCGAATGTGTATCGTAAACAATATATATACATATGCTTCCCTGCAGTGGATGCAAAACCTTTTGTAAACAAAAATTGCACAAAACTGTTTGAACTTGAACAGTCAACAGGGCTGATGTAATTGTTCAATGTGTGTAATAAAATAAATTTTGAGCCACAACTTTCATGTAGTGAGAATTGCAATGGTATTATCATCTCTATGATTAAATGCTGCCATAATTATTGACAATTTCCATATGTCTGAGTGGGTGGATGCTTTATGGTGAATTAATGCGTACATAGCCAAGAATTTCTAAATTATATACATTTAACAAATGTTCATCTCGACATCACCTAAAAAAGCCAAATATGGTCTTGGTTGGTTGAAGACTAACAATAACCAACTAACTAAGTATAATGTTAAAATGATTCGACTATGAGTAAGCGATGGTAATGTTATGAAGCGAACGTATAGTACGGTTGCATGTGTCATTCCGCTCGCCTTGCAACTTTTGAATTTTTTTGATATCGCATGTTGTTTGTGGTGAAAAAGTATAGAACTAAATTTTTTTCCGGAAAATGGAAAATCTATTTCCCGGCAGGAAAAGCCATTTATATGAAAAAATTAAAAGTCAAATATCTCCTGAAGGAATGAGTCTTTTTCAACAATCTTTTTTTTTCTGAAGAGGGTGACCCAATGCCGACATTTTATGGAACAAACTTTTTATGGGTGAGTCCAGATGGCGTTGGTATCGGTACTTTCCCAAAAAGTGGTCCGGAAAATTACTCAACTTTGTGGACTGATAACTTGGCCAATTCTTAGTCCATTTTGATAAGTAAAAGTGATTTGGAAAGGTATAAGTGAACTCTCTCGAAATCTGCCTGGCGGAGCTTGAACCGATTTGTGGTTCCCAAGATATGAGCCAGGACTCCCACCTACCTCCAAATTAAAGTTTTCGTTAAATTTTTAACATTTTTCTTTGGCATTATTGTGACAATTTAAAAATGAAAACTCGAAATTTTTAAAGAGCAATTACATAGTCATCATATCCCATACAGGTAATTGATAAGTATCTCTTCCTAGTTCTAGAACTCAGAGATTTAACGAGTTTTACTAGACTTTTTTTGTTTTCTTCTCATCAAATGCAATTATTGAGATCGTCAGAGGTCAGTTCCTATGTGTTGGGCACTCTTCACCCCAAAAATTAATATCTACATCTTCCGAGTTCTAGAACCTAGAGATTCAACGGACTTCCATCCGAGTTTTTGCTCGATTTCGTGAAAAATCGTCATATTGGAGATCGTACCAGGTCAGTTCCTATGTGTTGGGCACTCTTCACATCAGAAATGGATATCTGCTTGGAATATGTAGGTATCAATTTATGGGGTGAAGAGTGTCCGACACATAAGAACTGACCTGAGACGATCTGATTTACGACGATTTTTCATGAAATATAGCAAAAAGTCGGATGGAAGTCCGTTGAATCTCTAGGTTCTAGAACTAGGAAGAAGCAGATATCAATTTCTGATGTGAAGAGTGCCCAACACATAGGAACTGACCTGTGATGATCTCCAATATGACGATTTTTCACGAAATAGAGCAAAAACTCGGATGGAAGTCCGTTGAATCTCTAGGTTCTAGAACTAGGAAGAAGCAGATATCCATTTCTGATGTGAAGAGTGCCCAACACATAGGAACTGACCTGTGATGATCTCAATAATTGCAATTGATGAGAAGAAAACAAAAAAAATCTAGTAAAACTCGTTAAATCTCTGAGTTCTAGAACTAGGAAGAGATACTTATCAATTACCTGTATGGGATATGATGACTATGTAATTGCTCTTTAAAAATTTCGAGTTTTCATTTTTAAATTGTCACAAAAATTTAAAAATTTAAAAATTTAACGAAAACTTTAATTTGGAGGTAGGTGGGAGTCCTGGCTCATATCTTGGGAACCACAAATCGGTTCAAGCTCCGCCAGGCAGATTTCGAGAGAGTTCACTTATACCTTTCCCAATCACTTTTACTTATCAAAATGGACTAAGAATTGGCCAAGTTATCAGTCCACAAAGTTGAGTAATTTTCCGGACCACTTTTTGGGAAAGTACCGATACCAACGCCATCTGGACTCACCCATAAAAAGTTTGTTCCATAAAATGTCGGCATTGGGTCACCCTCTTCAGAAAAAAAAAGATTGTTGAAAAAGACTCATTCCTTCAGGAGATATTTGACTTTTAATTTTTTCATATAAATGGCTTTTCCTGCCGGGAAATAGATTTTCCATTTTCCGGAAAAAAATTTAGTTCTATACTTTTTCACCACAAACAACATGCGATATCGAAAAAATTCAAAAGTTGCAAGGCGAGCGGAGCCACTTTTTCTGACACAAGCACCTGGACTAGTAATATAACTAAGATGTAGACTAGCTTAATGACGATGTATAAATTGGAGCTGTGAAATATCAAATGAAATTTCTATATTTTCTTCTAGCAAAATAAGAGACATTTCAATTGGCCTTCAAATTTGTGTCCGCTCTAATCAGTCTTAATAAAATTAAAATTTTTGGAAGCGGTTAAACCTCGACAAACAGTCGAAATTCTTTGAGGCGAGAAAACTGGCGTTTGAAGAACGATATTTTGGATAAACAACCAAAATATTGTTCGGAGCACTTCTAGTGAATTACTTTGAAAATGTGTAACTCTGCTGCCGAATTTTAACATCATCTATTATCGACAGCGACGCCAAAAATTTCTGGCTAATGTGATCTTATATTGTAAAATTTAAGAGGAAACTGATGAAGTAATAGATTTTCAGAATACATGCTCGTCAATAGAAGAATGATGTGTAGAAACTAAGAAGAAATGTAATAGAGTTTCTCCATATTTTAGTACATTCTGTGATAAAATTACTGCTGTCACTGCGCATATTTTCATGTGAACCAATTTCATATGGTGATATTTGTTCTGTAATAATAAATGTGAACCAACTCACATGAAAATAAGCCACAGAGAATGAAGTACTATAAAAAAAATGTGGCGTCTCTACAGGCCAATCCACTTGTCCCATTTTCACTAGAGAAATTTAGTAGGAATTCAACATTTAAAGAAAATTTGCTCTGAATATACTGACAGAAAAGTGAAATATGACATGTTTCTGATTTAGGACTTGTTTTAGTTTGTAATTGTTTATGATCACGATCTATTGTTTACACGAAAATTTCGTTCAACAAATGAAAACCTAGATCTTTATTTTCTACCTCTTTGCACGTCACCTTCAACGGAATATAGAATTATATAATCTAGATGTCATTTGTTAGACCAAATTTAACTACCTACAATCAGAACCCACAAAAGTGTGGAATAAAGAAAACGTGTCGGTTTTCGGATCTCTACGTCTGTATTCGAGCGGCAATGTATTTGTTGCAACTTTACATGAAGTAATCAAAATGTTGGGAGGTTGGGGCACTTAGAAAAGAAGCTGTGCCGTAGCATCAATTCAGAAAAGAAGGTCCTCAAGAACTGTCTAAAATAATTGAAATATGACATGACGTCATTTATGAACGGCTTCAAACAGTGGTGTCACATTTATGCTTTATCCTGTTACAGACGCAAACATATGAGCAGTATTATTACCGGGTCTATTACTTCCATCGATTAAAGTATATTTAATCTGTTGATTTTAAATCTTATACTTCAATTTTTTTAACATGCATTTTACTATATAAATGACCATATTAGCCAGAGCTTTTCATTATTTTTGTCATAGTTATCGATAACCGTAGTGAGAGGTTAAATAGTTTTTTACTGATAGAATGTTCCCTCCTCGTCGAAAGACTACCGGCGATTTGTCGAAATGAGCAACTTCACCTCCCAAAAGACAATATATTTTGTGGAGTGGGGTTGCTCAAATTAAGATAGTTTTGAATTTCGCAGAATCGCATGCGACTTCAATTTAGATTTTTTTTAAATAGAAAAATGTATGTTATAGGGAGAGAAAAATGAAATTCAGCATGTTCTCTGATTTGAGAGTTGTTGTGGTTTGTAATTGATTCCACAAGAATTCGTAGAGAATCAAAATTTTGATTTAAATTTTCTAAATTTGTGTTAGACACGCGCCCGTAACAAGACTGAAATACTAAGATAAGAGTCTGTATTTTTATTTGCTAAACAAATTTTGTGCGAAATCATTTACAAACCACAACAACTCCCTACACAGAAGACAAGTCAAATTTCATTTTTTTTCTCTACCTGTAGAACAAATAAAGTAAAAGATTTCTTGTCAAATACTAGACGACAGTTTTTTTGATGACTATATCGCGACTACGCGTTTCTAAAAGTCAAAAAATCTAGAAAATTGGATACCTTTTACAAAAAGTGCCCTAGGCTATGCTCCAATTATTGTAATTTCTTTCTCATCAACGAAAATTGATGGTAAAAATATTGAGTTTTTTTTTAATATTTTAGGGTCAAAATCTAGATCCTTGACGGATGAAGTCTTTACAGCTAAAGCCTAATAAATCATTTAGCATTTAAAAATAAATGTAAATCCAAATGTCGAACTAGCGTGATATTGTTGGTAAAAATTGTGTGTTGTGTTCGTTACTTAAATACATATTGATTATACATACCCACTACCCACCCTCACACCCATCTACATGTTAAACAGAACCTTAACTTAAAATGTTTCAAAATTTATTTTAAATGCAATGAGTACCTATGTACATAATTTCACCATAAACCATAAGATGCCAAGCTCATGTATACATACATTCAAGGAGATAATAAATAAAGCCTCCCACTTAAAATCATTTATTACTCGTATATGCCTTCTATTATATTTTGAGTGATATTTAAAGTGTGCAAAAAAATGTTTCCCCACTAACCGCGCACTAATTATTCCTCTTACAGTACATTCATCAGGCTTTATGTAAACCCCCTTGTATATAAATACAATTTCGTATAATATGATTTCTTCAGAAAATTTCTATTTTCATTTTCTCATTTTCTTATTTTGTTTCCCATTCCACCCCACAAAAAACCTCTTCGTGGTAGCCACCCTCAGCAGAATTTGTCTTGCCGAGGCCATGTATCAAGTTGATTTATTATAGTAAATACGACAGCGAAATTGCAAGAATTTTATCCTATACCAACTACCATCTATAGGAAAAAAAAGTCTCAGAGATTCTACTTTTTACATTTTTCTCCCATTTTATTTATTCTTGCCTCCTTCTGGCCCATACTTTAACTTGATGGGATGATTTAAGAGCAACTAAGACGTGTATAAATTGCTTTTTCGGTATTGAATAATGTTGAAAAGAGAGAAAATGTGTAATTCCACAGGATAAACAGAAATAAATGAAAAAAGTTTCTCGTTTTCCTTGATGCGGGCCACAAGAGGGATTGTTCTGCGGAATTCTATGCATGAGATATGTTAGCGCGCATTGTACATACAAACATACATATTATACAAGTTAGTACATTAAGTTCGGAGAATTTATCTACATGCATATAAATATCGCACATTCAGTATAATTCCGACATAATTCAAAGTATTGTGAAAGAAAACTAGGAAAAATAATGAAAAACCAATTGAACATTTTTGGAATATTTTACTTTTTGCTAGTTTCATGAAAATTTTCCTCTGTATGTATTATCGTACATTAAAATTGTAAAAAAAAATTAAAGCTTCGCTTATCTAAAAATTATAGGAATAAAAACTGCTGAATATAATATACGAAGCGCCAGAAATCTGAGCAATAGTGCCGTCACCATAATCTCTTGGTTGCGATCAAAAAAAAAAAAAAGAAAGAAAAGGAAAAAAAACTGTACATAAATATAAAGAAAAATATTGACGTGTTTAAGTGTATGATTTAATTTATTATTATCTTAGATATTCATCATCCTGATTTCGTATTACATTCTGGTTTTTAGCAAAATGATCCACATACAACCACGTACGCTAAGAATACTTTATACATTTATTGTCTTTTGTTGACTGGTACGTTCCAATTGGCATTGGATGTTTCACGTTTAGTGTGAAGAGAAGAATTATGTGACCATAGAGAAGCAAAAAAAAAACAATCCATATTACACTTACCAAAAAATTTTCGCGTTTCGATTACGTAAACGTTTGCTTATTCAAAGTTGCACTTGGAAAACGACGACGCGAAGACCTATATTTTATTAAGCGATAAAGACATTCATCGTAAAACTTAATTGTTTTGGCAAATTAAACGATGCGGTAAGTGCACGTAATAATGTTTATTTTCGTTTATGTTTTTGGTGCACTGAGAAAAATGTTGGATGAGCACACAGTCTATGGTGCTTTAAAAAAAATTAAATATTACTATGACATAGTAAAACCAACACAGTGGCTGATTTGACTTTGGACCTATAAGTACAGTGCCGCATTTAGCATATTTAGTGCACTAAACGATTCAGCTAGTGAATGCAACCGGTAATCAAAAACCGGTAAAAAACCGGTAATGGCTATTACCGTTTACTGGTAAATAAAATTTTGATAACCGGTCTTACCTCAGGACATAATGCTTAGTTTCCTCTTACCAAAAAAGTACTCCGTGTGAGTGACAAAATAGAATTTTGTTTTTTTCTTCGTTGATTTGACAGCTCGCTCTCTCACGGAGTACTTTTTGTTGAGTGGAATGGAAACTTAATTATAGTATCGAAAATAAGCGAATTTAAATTGCAAAATTACTCAAGATTATATTTTGCTCAAATGAAATAATAATGCGTGATATCGATAGAGTAAATCCGTCAACATTATAGTCTTTAACTTTTATTACAAAATATTGAGAACTTACAAAATCTAAGAAATGGATATCTAGTCTGCTCAGGTTCACCAATGAAATGGAACCCGAGAAGGCAAATTTTAACATAGAATCAGACTGAATATCAACCGTTTAAATATCGAATTGTGATTTGTCACTTGTATTTCGTATGACATTTTTGACGAGACATTACGAGTTTGTGAAGAAACTCGGAAGTTGAGTCGCTCAAGTTTTCATCGTAAGAACGCATCTTAACGAGAAAGACGAAGTTCAACCAATAGAAATCCTTCACGGTGCTCTCTTACAGCAAACATTTTTAAATGGAAACCAGTTTTAACTTCTAGATTTAAGAAAAAACTTCACCGTAAAATTTAAGTAAAAAAGCTTGAGGTACATTTGTCATGAAGCTGATTAAACTTTAAAGACAGCTAATATTTTGAGTTTTTTTATTATAAAATTGAACTTAATTCACGCCGTAAGTGCGGTCGAAATTCAAAATGCAAAGTGCGGAGGTCTTTCCAAATTAGCGTCACTTTTATATAATGAAGCGTTGAAATGTATTTTTCGATTTACTTTTTCATCGAATCGTTCTCTTAAAATTCAAATTTTAGGCACACTTACGGCGTGAATTGGCCGTTTTGTATGCAATATAGATTACCGGTAATTTACCGGTAAATTTTCTCGAAATTTTGGTAATACCGTTTACCGGTATTTAAAAAAGAGACGGTAATTCACTAGATTCAGCACTCAAGCGCCCCTTATTATTTGCCTGCGTAAATAGGCATTTTTTTGTGGTAAAAATTTGTCTGCTTCAATTCACCGAATGGTTGAATATCAGACCTGGACCATGGTCCAATTGGTCTCGATGGAGATGCGACACTGTATAAATAAGCTTTGATTTTGTGAAGTGAGGAAATGTTTACGTATAATGGTAGATTATTGACATATTAGGGGAAGCATCATGGCTTCCTCCTACCTACTATCTATTTCGCGATGAACTCAAAAATAATACATTTCGAAAAAAGTCTTTTTTAGCGTGTGAGAAGTTTCCAGGCCAAAATTTTGTAAGGGTAAGGGATCATTCATAAATTACGTATCGCTTTTGCTGCGTGTTTCATCAAAACAAGATCTAAAATAACTCGTGAAATACACTCCCTGCGAAGTTATGCTTGTGCTCTCAATAATTTTAACTTTGCACACGCCAGAGTAAAATAAACTTTACTCTGCCGTGCTTTGCAGAACACAACACGTATGCACTGAGTTTTTTTTAGGATTTAATGTTGATGGTATCACTGAAAGAGTGTTACGCAATTTATGAATAATTCCAGAGCAGAAGAGGTATTTGCCCTTTAGATACAGATAATCATCCCTTGACGACATCGATGCCAAAATGAACTGATGAACTGTGGTCTGTGATGTTTCTTGTATTGAACGCCATGTTAAAACTAACGAAGTAATAGATTTTCTATCGATCGCAAGATTTAGTGATTTTATTCTGATAAGCTTACTGTTTGCCTTGGTTCAGTATTGCGAGACGCATAAGTCTAAATTTGCAACGCATATTCTGGAGCGTTCTCCAATATCAATATTATCAATGACAGCACTGATGAAGCATTATGCAATTTATGAGTAGTTCTTGAGCAGAACACTATTTGCCATTTAGATGCGGATAGTCATCTGTTAGCGACATCGATATCAAAATGAAATGAGAGTGGAGTGGGGTAGTTTATGTATCAAACGACATGTCAAAACTAACGAAGTAAAATATTTCCTATCAAGCGCAAGATTTATTGATTTTATATTGCGAGAGGCGTGAGTCTAAATTTTTTAACACATATTCTGGAGCTTTCTCAAGCGTCAATATTTATCAATGGTCCTCGCAATGGTCGGTACAGGATTTGTTTCGAGACTTTTCAAATTGCTTCTTTTGAGTTTACGGGAAACGGTCCATTCTTCTCCGCCATACACAAGAGATGGTAATTTCGGCAATTTTAAAATGAGCAGAGGAGTAGGGTGAACCTCGAGTCACGAGCGATGCTTATATTACGAGTCGTGCTTTGTTTTTCTCTGTTGTATTCCAAATAACAAAAGCAAGTGATAAAATACGGCTGGGCTAGTAACATCAGCATGGGTTGTAACCTTATAAACTGCAGATAAGGCGATCGGAAATAACAATTTTCACGGGGTAAGGTATGCGGAATACAATTAATTTATCTCCGGAGAATTACACAAATTTTATATCTTCACACAATTTTGACGTACTGTTTCAATGTGACCAAGGTACAATCTTCGAGATGCACATTCTACCCCAACCGTGACGCCACACATGTTATTTCTCCTGCTGGAGATGTTTTATCTCAGTTCGTCCATTTTGTATATATGTATATTGGGCACAGACATGTCGCGGATTTGCTGTAAAGCATTAATTAATAGAATATGACCAAACATTATTATAACGTGTTGCATTTTGATTCTTAAGACTCAATCGATGTTGTACATTATCGCTTTGGTTTTTCTTTTGGTCCTGGTTCATTAGTTTGCTTCAAAAACATTTAGGCGATGATATTATCTGAGTGAAATGTACTGTAGAAAAGTCATCCGGATCTGTGAAATAACTGCTCTAAGATCTATTCTCTTCAACCATTTAATTTAAAAAAAATCACCACACTAAAAATACCTACATTTGTGCAACGACCAAAATAATTCAAGCAATGGTTTGGTCCTGGGTGCAAAAAGAAATATTTCAACATGGATGAGTAATGTGCAATGTGCAACAAAAGTTATTAAATATAATTCAGTTGTACATATGCAGATACACAGTAGGTATGTGTGTATACTGTTGTCGTGAGTTATTGATATCCATTCCATATGGAAGCATAGTGCACAAAATTGCTACCCTTTAAAGTTAATTTTACGGGTCTAACCAATATTTAAATTTTTGTCTATCCGTGCTCGCACATCGAAATTATAACTCTGCATATATATTCATATATTACATTGCGATGTTACATAAATGCTCTCGTTCGTATATCCATAAATCACTCGCGTTCAACACCATACGCATATGAAACTTACTTCATTATTAAAAAGCTTGCACCCTATAAATTTTAATATGTGTAGCGTTTTTTTTTAATTTATAATTTAATATGGTTAAAAAAAACTTGAACTAACAAATGAAAAACACAATTTAAAATGCCCACAATATTATATACCCGCAACAGACACTTGAACATTGGTTTCATTCATTTATTATTTCACATCGTCAAAAAATTAGATGTAACGAGTTACGGAATACAATTTAAAATTTTCGGTACAGCCGGTAATACCAGCCATGTACTCAGGATGGTGATGAAAGGTTTTGAAATTTTTCTTATACGCTTTATATATTCGAGTACTAAATGACGACGTAACAAGGAAATAGTGAGGTTTAATTGTAGTTTTAGTCTAAGAAAATGTCACTAAATTGTTATTCAGTGGAAGAGGGGGGCAACTGTACATCGAATGTAATTTGTAAACCAGATATCCTAGTTTGGGGGTCGTTGAAGTTAAGGGGGAGAAGTCAAAAAGTTGCTGTAAATATGCTCCGCCGTTCTCAAAAACATTTTGGTAAGACATTTTTGATATCGGACTTGCGTCACGCCCGCTTACTAACGTGCGGGCATGATCAAATCGGGAACAAGAGTATTTATCCAATAAAGTGATAAAGAGATCCCTAATATGTCACCCAAAAAATAATTCTGTTCAAACGTCTTATGTTATTAGTATGTAAAACTAGTGGTGCACCAGATGTAAGCCGCAAACAAGCTTGACAGCACATCGTTTCGAAAGACAGGTCGATTATTCACTTGTCAAAATCACAACGGGGAAAAAGTTAGTAAGTATATTTTACATCCCTAGTTATGATAAAACGATGAAAACAAGAGTTTTACTGAGAATTTTGTTGACACGATACGAAGCCGAGGTGAATAGACACAGTTGGAAGTAGTGCTTGGAACATTCCCAGTATACTGTATAGGAAAAACGTTGTTCCTAACTTATGTTCAGTGGCTTTTTTAGTGGCACAACTCGCTCGTGCTGGAAACTTATCAATCGCTTTAAATGAACAGCTACCTATTGTACTGCGTTCTTTACATAATCATTAGACCTGAAACAGAGTTTGATAGAAGGAATCTTTTACTTCATTACTTTTAGCAAACATTTTGCTATATAAGTTAACATAACTGGAGCTTAGTACTTACTTTTGTCGTAACTGGCAAAAACAGATGTCGATAAAGCAAATATTGTTTGCGATTTATATGTGACCATCTTCTATCTCCTGCAAAAATTAGATGTGATCCAATGGTCCATGTGAAAAAACATGGCGAAGCTTGTTCAGTGTTGCAGTCAATAATAATTTACCAGCAATTTCGTACTCAATTTTCAAAAAACCAGAAAAAAAAACAAATAAAATGTTGATAAATGTTCTAAATGGAGCATGCATATTTTCATTAAAAAGAATGAATCGAATGAATAATGCAATTTTTCGGGTCAACATGATTCACGGACACCGAATGTATGTATATATATGGATATGGATCAAATGTTTTACGAAGTTATTTACGAGGGACTGAAATTTTCTTTAAAGCGTCCGAGCTTCACAATCATTCCAGGCTTCCTTTTTGCCTGACGTGACGAAATCAGGAATTTTAACTTCGAAATGGGAAGAGGCTGAGTCACCGTAACAGTTTCTATCTTCTATTCACAAAAACTATTAGTATTTCGGTATCGTATTTCTATATCATGCAATTGAGGTTTTTCTACTGTATCCATTTTCCTGTAGTTGCACACGAAGCTCTCATATATGAATATTTTTTCTGATATAAGGAGACATAAAACAGACAAATCTTACTTCAATAAATATCTCGATGCTTTACGGTTGATACACTACTGTACACGAAATTACGTAACAACCCTCTCCGTATACAAGTTCTCATTATCATTTAAGGGAACTTTTGTTGTATCTATGTACACGTACATTTTACGTACTACACCTAGGTGGCAATTCAAAATAAACGTATACACATACAATTTACAACGAGAACAGCTTCACACTTTCAGTTATTATTATTTATATCTAGTTATGATGAGCTCAACATACCAACGTTCGCTTAGGTGCAAAATTAATTACAAGGCAAACATAACGGAAATGGAATAATTTTCACGTAAAAATGTTTAAGTTTGAATTATCACGCTGCGGTCAGAGAAAATACAAAAAAATATAGATAATTGGAGTTTAAGAAATGGCTGTGCGTTATGTCTGTAATGAAATTTGAATTGGAAGCTTCATACAACGTGCATCTTCTGAAATTACACAGGTTGAGGGATCGTTCATAAAGTTCGTTACACAAAAATCGCCATTTTTACAAACTCTTGACAGACGTTTGTCGACAGCCATTTTATATTCAAAATATAAAATAGAACTAATCCATGACAGCCATATTGATTCTTTATGTCTCGTCGGAGGATAATAAATATGGGAACACAAGGGCCCTCCATTCTTTTTAAAAAGTTCGTTTTGTTGTCACGGTAGCTCACTAGTGTAATTGATATGTCCTATTCTGTAGAATCTTTCACTTCTTTAGTTGTAATACATTATGCTACAATTATTCCTCAATTACCAGAGCTCACCGTTTATATATTTCACGCAGTTTTATTGACAACAGATGCCAATGGCATAGTCGTCCGCAAAAGTTCTACCAAAAGTTTCATTATTTATGGACTTCGTGCACCGGTCATGATTGTGAGCGAATTGTCACACTACACCTCGGCTAAAACTAAACAAGAAAGTTTGGTAAAACTTGTCCCCACTCATAGCGTTTGTTTTTCTGAATACAAACGCGAATACATAAAAAAACCCTCCCATTATTAATTTTCGAGCATTTATGGCATCTGTAAACTACACTGACAAAAATCATATGCATGCCGGACGAGTCATGATTGAGCAAGGTTGTTTTCCAAGTGTGATTCCAGGCTACAGGAATAGATTCCAAATGGCGCAGTTGGGCAATTGAATAACAGGTGCCTAAGAGCGACGAAGTAGGCGCTATTACTGAAAGACGTAATTGTGCTTCTCCAACTCCATATGGCTAGACCTTCACTAGCAATTATCAAATTTCTAGCTTTATGCTTTAATGCATACAACACAGAAAATGTCCGTGCAATTAATTGTAGATTATGCATGCATGTCAGCCTAAAATGTTTATTAGGGTAGGATCGATTTACAAATTTTGATTTGACCTGATTTTGATTTGACCAGATTTTTACTTGACCTGACGTGACCTTATCTGTTTTCAAGGAGACTTGACTGACCTGGAGCTGACCTGAATTGATATTTTGCTAAAGGAAGCCTATACTCAACTGGAGAGTTCTTTATTTGAACTGAACTTTAATTATTGAGAAAATATGGAACATCTTTGTAACTGTCTGCACAACTTGAGTATTTTCTACAAGAAGAAGACAGTTAAAGATAAGGTGACTTACTAGGTAAATAAGAAAATCGTAGCTCAGAGCTAGTTTTATTAACTGCCAGTTGTATCGAAAAGTTCATTAGTAATTACGACTTTTACAGTAAGAAAATTTGTCCAAAATAAAGAAATTCAATTCCCTAGCCACGATTTGACACACATAACAGCCCGAATTGTGTCTGGTTTGAGCGCTGCTCGATCTGGAATAACAACACGTCCACTGCTAGAAAAATCTCGTTCCACACTCACCGATGCAGACTGTATTGAAAAAATATCTCGGGCCATTTGACAAAGTAGAGGATATTCCGATTTGTGAATCTTCCGAAATTCCAATCAATCCTCCCGCTTGCGAGTCAAGGGCAAGTTTGAATACTTTTGAAATTCCGATAAACGTCTGTCGATTTTTGATCTATTGAACATAAACTCGTGCAATTCATCCTCAGACTCATCTCTACATTGATTCAGTGACGTTCACGGGTCCATTTCGTAGTTAGCTTCAAAGTAACTTGAAAAGTTCTTCTGAATGTCTCGTACATCTGAAGCCGGGTAGTTATGTTCTTTTAAATATCTCTGAGTGCAGAATGAAGTATTACCGCGAAATATGGAATCTTTGTTGTTTCATTTGTTGGTTGATACTTCTCCAGCTTAGCCAAACCGAGATGGGCAGCATGTGAATGTTGGCAGGTATGCCGCGATCGTCGGTTGACGCTCGATACTGACTAGTTTCGTGGCTCTCTCAAACTTGAGAAAAAATGATTGAATTTGTCCCAAGAGGTCCCATTGAATATCCGTAATTTGAAGGGAATTCAATTTCGGTTCGCGCAATGAATACCACCGTGTCGGAACATCGTTGGTGGGTACAAGGTATTTGATGTTGAAGATTTCTCAACACTTTTGTAATTTTTTCGCATTTTGACTGATTTTCGATTTTTTTTTTAATGAGGGTTCATAGTTTCACCTCTATAACGTCGCTGTCGATGTCTTCACTTTCGATAGACTCGTCGTCGTCAAAGTATATTGTCTCTTTTATGTCAATATTGTCCAGGTCCTGTGAGAATAAAATCGGCTTCTTCATCATCATAATCATCAAATGAAACCTCTTCAGTCAATTTTTCAGCAAATAGAGATTTGAGGCATGTCAGCATAATTTGAACACTCAGGTTGATGATATGAGTAAGGCAACGGATTTGGCTAACATCGGCAGTGATTCAATGTTCCTCAAACCAGTTGAAAAAAGTGCCGTTGTTGGCCACATCATCGACGGTGATACGCAATATCTTTGTAAACAGAATCTCATAACGACCAAGAAAGTCTTCGAAATCGTCTTCAGCTTATAGCCGGAATGCTCGCCTTCGACATTTGCGAAGTATAAAAGTGTTGTCTTCTATTTTCAATCTTTATCGAACCAGTGTCCTCGTATCGCCACGAATGAAAACACATTTTCGTATATCCATCCATCCTTCGTGAATGATATTTTTCCAGGATTTTCTGATAACCGATTCCACCAACGTTTTCCAACTCGTGGAATTTTGAGAACTGACACATTTTCTGTTTTGTGGTTTACTGGTTTTTTATGAATTTTGCATGTGTTTTTATATGGAGAAATCAGAAACTCAAATAAAACACAGAAAAAGATAATGTGTCGGTTTGCAAAGTTCCGCGCGTGGAAGTCACAATTGCAAGTCTCAATAGTAATATGCGCGGGAGAATTCAAATACAATAGGCATTACTTCAGTTTTACTGGCTGCTTCATTGCGAGCAGTATTTTTGTCGCTGACTTGTCTTATAATCTAAACAAATTTATAAAAAATCAATTTTTTGTAAACAGGTCAGGTAAGGTTTTCAATTTTCAGGTTCAGTTCAAATCAGGTCAGGTCAGGTTGCAGGTCAGGCATTTCAGGTTTCAAAAATTTGATTTTTAATTGACATTCTGGTTAGCGGTCAAAAGGTTCACTTGACAGAAAATATGTAGACTTTCTGAAAATTTTTTCTAGCAGTGAAATAATATGATATAAAGTCCATACATGTTCTGTCAAAATCTCATTTCACCAACTGGTTGTATACTTGACCTGAATGTGTATTTAATTCCTCTCATTTTGACGTGTGACTCACAAATTATTTACAATTCATTGGTTAACACTCTTTATACCCCCGACTTATTTTTTTTCGGTGTACATTACCCAAAAATTTAATAGTTTTGATGCTGGCTGAACGAAATAACTCCTTCCGCAATTAATCATTTCTATTGTGATGAGATTTTCCACTTCGCACTACTTGTTGGTTGGCATAATCAGTCAAAGTCAAAAGTTCGCACAATAATTTTCTGTAGCCAGCATCCATGCAATTTGTAAACATTCGAAATGAGTTTTTATCGTGCGTTTTGGGCTAATCTTTCTGTAGCTATTAAAATACTTCATGCCCAGTTAACTGCATAATGATAAATAAGTTTGTGTTGGGGAACCACGTCAATTAAAATAACCGAAATATTTGTCATCCTCACCAATAAATGTGTGTAACATATACCTTTTGAGACAAATTGTGCTGCGTAGATTTGTTCTATCTGTCTCTCTAGGTTTTTTTCATGTTAAAAAATAAATTGTATCTCGAAGCGAAATTTTCAAATTAGTTTACGCTAGCCATTTGCTAGTGGTGCCTTTATGTATACATACATAAAATATGGCGAGTCTATATATATATAAACATCCTTAAATTATATCCTGGGATGTACACAACATTCAGATATACAATTTATTTTGCCCTTCTTGCCTACATTAGAGATATATTATTATATAATATATTAATACGGTCATATATCTTACTTTGTATTTTGTGTTTGGCTACTGGATGCTTTGCGCAAAGAATTTCTGTTTGGTTATTAATCTATATTTATATATGAATTATATCTATAAATCGCTCTTAAATCTCTTTTATTTATTGTTTCTTATATCGTAAGGACTCATAAAACTTTCATCTTCTATTTCAAGCAAAAAAAAGTGTTTTTGTGATGTTCGGACTCGCATTTGATATACTACACACTCTACGCTCACATACGATAATATATTTTCGTCCTGGCGTTATTTTTTCGAAGTATGGTATAAGAAAAGAAGTGAAATTTTGTAGTGAAAAAGGGAATATTGGAAGAAAAATTTATGGTGGATGTGAGTTATAGGGGAACTTGCGGGTATAAGAGTATTATATTATTTTCTATGGTTGGTATAGTTTGCAGTATACGTACGCATCTATGTATATATATAACAAAACAAAAAAAAAGTCACAAATCATACAGATAAGAGCAAAAGAATGCCAAGAATAGGGTGCGTGATCGTTGAAAATAGCAGGGAGAAACGGATGATAAGGATGATATAAGCAAAAAATGGGTTCTTTTATCATGTCGAAGATATTAGAAATAAATATTCACGTTTTGATTGGACACATTTAAAGGACTTCCGAAAGATATGGTTATGTCATCTTGAAATATTGCTTCTTCGTATCTTCACAGTTTTATTCGTTAACAATAGCAAGAGAAGAAAATAATCGACAAGTGCGCTAGGAAAATGAAAAAAAAAGATAATGCTTAATAAATCATTACTAAGTAGAATGGGTTTTTTAAGACCTTAAAAAATGGTCTTATCAGCATCCAGTCTTTTGGAGCCGGCAGCGAACATTTTTTTTAGTTTGTGTACTTTTTTTTGGTCAGAATTAATGGAGTTGATAAGTACGAATACATGATGACATTCTCTGATTTAACAACTCGATGAATTGGTGCGGAAATTATATTCAACATAATACTAAAGGTAAGCGTATTGCATTAAATCTGTGACTTCTATTGTTTATCGCTCTAAGAATGAAACAAAATTTAATGAAATGACGCCATTTACATTTTTGATAATTAATTTTCAAATGTTGGGCCAGTGCCAGGTATATCCGAGCCAAGGGTGAAAAATAGTTACCGAAGCAAGTTAATCAAAAACACTCTTGGGTTGGGAGTTTCCTTTTATCATGAATTACGTAGTGAAGCATTCAATGTATTCTCTTTTACTATCATATTGGAAAGTTGAATTTCAATTAAAAATTCGCGGAAAACGAACTGAAAATATTCCACATGTAATCGATCATTTTCGCTGGGGGCAAATTGATATGTAATGGTAAACTTTCGCACGGGGCAAGCAGTAAATTACTTCACAGCATCCAATATAGTTCATTTTAGAAATTTTAAAACTTAAACTAACTTAGATTTAAAACAAGTGAAAACCATTAAAATAACCGAAATTAGCTCAACAACTCTGCTCTTAGATACCACATATTGCCAACCAACAAAATCCATTGCCGCATATGTGGGTTGAAGAACGGTTAGAACGTGAAAAAATTTCTAAGTTACTTTTGTGAAGTGTAAAACATGTAATGAAAGCTTTCTAAGTGTGGCTGAACACACTTTTCGTTTGGGATTGAATAATAGTAGATTATGTCGAGTACATTTTTCGCATTTACCGACCAGAAGCACATAAAGCACTGTACGTATTGCCCAGCCGCAGATTTGAACACGGAACCTCTCGATTATGAGTCGAGTGCTCTAGCGCCAATGCCAAGGGTTCAGACAAATTTGCGTCATAACGGACATGTCGATGAAGTAATGATTCTTATTCCGGCGTTGCAATGAGTATATAATATTACATTACTTACCTATAAGACAAATGATGGTAAATGGTACTACTTCCGTGAAATCCGTCACGATCCGAGGCGAAGTCGAGGTCGGTAAACACATAAGAAGCCGTCATTTCTTCCATTGTCGGTAAGTAAAGTGCTATTACATGCTCTACATGTACGGTTGATATGTGCTCGCAACGAAACATATATGTAATAGTACACTCATCATTGTATCAAAAGTGGTTCATAATGGAAGGAATTTCGTAAAACTCATTCAAATCAACACATCTGATTTAGCGTTCTATTTTGCTTGTATAGCACAACAATTTCATATGTTTCTTAATGGTTAATTGTCTAGTCAAATCGTTTGTTGTGGACATTCAAACATAAAGTATGTGATCAAGTCCATGTCCCATTAAATACTCGAAATTCTATTTTCACGACCGGTCGACCGTGAACCCCTCAAGAAATATTTTTTTTTACAAAATTGATGCTCATGTGAATAATTTAAAATTAAATGTAAATTTTTTAAGAAAATTCTCTTTGTCCAATTAAAGATAATCCGAAATTTTGAAACAAAACAAAAAATACATTTACCTGGTCCGGAGTCAAGCCTAAAACAATTTATTACAGGTTTGAAATTTGTTGTGTATATAATACGCAAGAAATTTGGAAATTTGTATCTTTTATAGCACGTAAAATGTATGTAGGGATATGTTGGTTAAATTGAGTAATTTCTGCCATAAATTATGCTATAAATCGTGCCTGGATAGTAAATGAGTGTGTATACGCATATTCGGCAAAATAAATGAACTCCAAATGCGTTCAAAACCATTGTGTAAAGAAGCTCATTAGGCTTATTAAAGCCCGACAACAGAAACCCGCAGTATAGGCTTGTACAAATGTTTATTATTATCAAGTACACAATGTTCGTACATCATCCGTTTAAAAAAAAGCCCTAAAACCCATTAATATTAAATCAACATTAATTTTCTCTAATCAAATTTGCTTTTTGTGGCCAACAAGAAAAAGAATGTTAATATACAAAAGGAAATTTTTATACTCTCTTTCGATTCTATTCTTCCCCATCCTTCAGCCACATAACTTAATGCGCACACACAACTGTATCTATGTACGTACAGATTGTATATATAGAGACACACCATATACCAATATCACAGGGTCGATAGACATAAATCAAGACAACTTTTCGCGCGAGCTGTTGTTTTGAGGAAGTATTGTATTGTATGTATGTATATATAGTATGGACACGTTCACAGGCTGTGTGGAAAAGTTTTGCTACGTTCAGTGAAATTGAGAATTTTTTCTGTACAGGGTATATTAGAAAAGTTGAAACTTTGTTATTGGTTTTGAATGTTGAGAAGGTGCATGTTATCCATAATGGACGTAATTTTCACACAAAGATAGTGTTTTCGTCTTCACAGAAAGTTGAACATCTCCGATAATCGGTAGACATGAAGTTTTCTTTTATCAGCCAATACTTTAACGTCGAAACATAAATTCATAATGAAGCCCAATTGTTTCTATGTATTTCGATAAATGTTAGTTTGACAGCCGAACAGCAGTTGCCACCGAAATTTTCAAATTAAGTTGACATCGACATCCGACCTTCTTTGCGAATCGATTGCATAATTCTAAAAAATTGGTAAGTAGCTTTAAGAATTCTTCACCATTTTCACACAGTGAGATTAAACATTAAGTGGAACCCTAACATTTTACTCAAAAACCTAAACCAATTTCAACCAAAATCTGATAGTGACTGTGGTACTAAATAAGTGACGAAAATGTAGTCTTAAAATGCTTTTTGATTGAATGAAAATAAAAACACAATGTGACACCCGTCCCTCACAGGAACAACACAACACCCAAACTTATCAAACAAATTGTCATCAGTTCTCCGGCAAAAAAAGGTGTACAAAAATTCTCATTTATCAAAATTCGAAAAAAAAGATTTAATTCAAAATTATTCATTCGTTCAAACACAGACAAATTTAGCTAAAAACTTATTCGCATTAAAATAACGTTAATGGCGACCGCAAAAAGAGGTGTTCACATAAAAATAAAATCATTCATCACCCTGTGTACCGAAGGAAGAAAAAAAAAGAAATTGTACATCAGCTTCCATTCTCCATTCGTTTTTGTTGAATTTGGAAGCCCAGTTTTCTAAGGGAAGTCGCAGATGGCGCCCGAATCCCTTATTTGTAATCCATCTTTTGCACCCTCCGAAATGTCGGTGTGGTGCTACACATACAATATTTTATATATTTTCTTGTCAGAGTAACTTCGGTATATATATACGCACATAAGTATGATCACACAATATATGCATAAAAAATTCAGTCATAAATATTGTTCTTTTCTATGTTATATACGTTGGAAGATGTATTACGTTACATCGGAATACAGGGTGATAAGATAAGGGTGGTCGTTTAATGTAATAGGGAAGAAGTAGAAAAAAAACGAGTCTCTCTCTCTGTCGGTATTTTGTTCTATCGCGCCTATTATAATTGGATTCACAATTTTACATTCAAGAAATGTTACGGATAAATTGCAGTAAAGTCTAAATATAGTAATATATCAAGATCATGAGTGATAAATTATGGTTATGCCGCTGAGTATGGGCAATCTTTGAAAATCCTTATACTACGTTTTTATTTTAAATCGACATGGCATTAATGTACTCGATTTAAAATTTCTTTTTCGGCTTTGCATAATGTCTTAGGTATACGAGTTACGAGTTAGGTAAGAAAAAAAAAATATCAAAGATTTTATTTTCCTATAGGCATAAACGACATGCGAGAAAAAGGAAAAATTTTTATTTGGCAATCATAAAACCGAATACATTTTATTGTTCTTTCGGGGGGCTAATCTAAAGTGTGTTACTGTTTATTGCGTGAATATTACGAATTAGTATTTATGATAATTCTGAAAAGTGCCCCCTAGTAAATGGCATAATATTGTTGTTGGAATAATTTTTGTTTGTGTTAAATATTAGGTCTAGCTGTGATGGTAGTACGCAATTTTTTTTGCCATAAATTGTTATTGTTGTATTATGTTTTGTCATCTTTTTAATCCATAGGCGTTTAATGGACAATGACTATGTCGATTAATCAATTTAGCATTTTATAAAAATTATTATTCTTGTGTGAAGTTTACTACTCCGAGGCGAAGCCGTAATTTCCATCATCTGTCCCATTGTTAAGTAAAGTTTTTATTTAAAAAAAACTCGAAGCAAAGTCTAGCCTCCGTGAATTAAAATTAACTTTACCCCTCGTTTATGAGTAAAAAGTTGAAGAGTCGATTTTTCGTGTGATTTTTGTTGATCCAAGGCGATGCCGATTTCAATAAAGACGCATAAACGTGAATTTAGTGTGTATTCCGAACATGTGGACATGAATTATGAAACGCACGGTTTTCGACGCATGTGAAGTAATAATGTTGATGAGCAAATCTAAGAACAGTAGCCGTGCATTTGTAACGTAAATATGGCCAAAGTGTGAGAAATAACAGTGGACTTACGTAATATCATTTCTTATTGCAAGTTTTAATAAAACTTTGAAATAAAAAGATTACCTGCGGCAGATAGCACAAAGCGAAAAAAATTACCTGGAAACGAAAATCGTTTCTGGCTGATAACTGCTCTGTTGTCAGTGTACATTATAAAATTATTATAGATCGTAATTTGTAAAATAAAACTCTGCGACAATTCCTAGAAACTCTAGAATTCCTAGAAATATTATATTTGGCAAGTCGTGAATATACGTTGACCAAGCCTAAAAATAGGTTTCTGTAAAATTAACAAAAAGACAAAGCGGACTGACAACTCGTGGCGCCGTAATGTTAAATACGGCACTGTAATATCGAGATCAGAAATATGATACAAAAGCAAGCAGCTCAATAGCTTATCTTATTGTATATCGTTCGTTACGTAAATATTATAATTTAACTATTTGTTAAATTGAGAAACAAACGCAATATTTGTGTTTATTCACATTTAATACAAAGATGATGAAAAGATGCTTACTCTTATAACTTACAATCTGCGTGACTCTCATAACTCAAAAATTCACAACGTATACGAATGCATCACGTATAACGCATGTTGAAATTAATCATATTTTACATGTAAAATTATGAGTTTGTTTGCGCAATCACTTTCAACATAAAAAATTTCATCAATGAGTATCTAGATAAAAGTTCAAGCGCTGGTATGTCGTCTTCCCGCACTCACACGTATATATTCGGTGAACATATATAAGCAACAGACAATAATGGGTGTACGGCTACACCTTAAAAGCAAGCAAATGAAAAATAACAAGGAGCTGGAGACTGTTTGATCGGAAGAAAGGACATAATGTAATTATTGAGGAACGTGAAATTAAAGAACCATTGCATTGTAACAAATACATATGTTGATGTGGTGAATGAAAATGCGTCGTTCCGTTTAAACTTTTACACAACAATGGCTGTGAAAGGTGTTTTCGGTCTCGTCAAAAATTATTTCCTTCAAATATAATGGAAAAAGTGGGGGGCCATGACATCCAGTCTTAAAAATCCATAAAACTTAACCGCTTTAAAGAAGCACACCCTTAGTGATATTATAAATTAAAATTCAAGAACACAGTTCTATGATGATTGGAACCAAACGGAATCTCCCCTTTGTTTTATCCGGTTATTACAATTCAATGAATCCGAGCTGTTGTGGTAATACATAAAATAAAATTGAATTCAAGAAGAGTAACCATGCTAGAGAAGTGCGTCATTATATTAATGACGAGGTATGTCTAGCAACGTATCGTCAACATGTTGATCAGGAAGATTTCAAAAGTAAATTAACCGTATAGCAATTAGCTACCACTTGAAAACAGTTCAATTTGATGTCAAAGTCAAATTCGTTTCGAATTCATTCTGACAAACTACGGTGTAAAACCGGCTATCAGTGGATCTGTTACCTTTAAATTTATTATAAACTGACTTTTGAAGGTAGATTTAACCAAATGAAATGTTAAAAATGTATTGTAGGACTCAGAAATTTTCCAACAAGACGTTCTTCTTTGAAATCGTTTTAGGTTTACGATATTTTGGATCATGCAGTTCAAATTCATTCTGTTATAGATAATGGTGAACTTCATCTTAAAAAATACTTAAATCAAACGAAGTAATAGATCCGATAAACAAACTGTTAATATGTTTGTCGTCTGTTAAATGTGAAATAATCGGCTATTCACTTGACTGTAAGTCATGGGTCATACAACAGAAAATGCCCCGTACGTAGCACGTTACTATGATTGGAATCTCTGAAGCTCTGGGACGTTATGTTCAGTGAAACACCGAAATACAAAAGAATATAATTTAGTAAACCGCTTTATATCAAAGTACAATTTAGACTGCCTTCTCCATTAGAACTACTATGATTTGATTATACAAATTGGAAATGTGAATAGAAACATTTTTTTGTCTATCCACCCGGAATATTGTTGTTACATGTACATTTCCCACCCGCGGAAAGCGGTCGTTACATGTGGGATCTTTTTTATTACATCATCACAAGCGATTTTTTTAAAGTTTTGATACCACAAACTTTGTGACTTGAATTAAGTGCACACCAATGTAGGCAAATTCATCAAAAATTTTCGAAAAAATAAAATAAAAAACCCAAAAATAAAAGTTACAGTTATTTTGTCAATAGTTAAGCAATTCGCTTTGGAACTCTACACTTGTCAAAATAACCGCTTCCAAAACGAGTTTCTTAAAACCACACGAGTGAGTTCGCGAGTTCACAAAATTGATCCATTACGTAATGAACTGCCTGCGCAGCATCCAATGTAATCTACTATTATCGCATACGGTGTGTATGTGTGTATTGTGCCGAATATACACGACGTACATAAGAGTAAACAAATCTAAAGTGCTAACGTTTTTGGCAAAATTACATCACTGGATTTTTATATGTTTGCCTGCTGTGATAAAATACCTCACTGATATAAGTGCAAGCACTCGTATATGTACACGCCTCTTATATACAACCTTATAGCAGTAATGTACTAAAATTCTCTGCTCTTGGTTAACACGATAACTTGAGTAAATCTCAACCGATTTTCAAAAACTTTTTTTTTGTTCGATAAAGTATTAAAATCATCAGGTCAAGCTCGAAAATGGGTGGTATTTTTTCAACCATCTGGGAGTAGTTGTCAAAAGAAGGCTTTTCTACTCTTTGTTTGCACGATAACCGGAATAATTCCTAACGGATCTAAAAAAAATTGTTTGGTGGAGAGTGGAATTCCTGAGGTTAGGTTAAAAGATAGATTATATTGGTGTAACCATCTAGCTGCTCTTGCTAAACAATTTTTTGTGTTTATTTCAATAGTTTTGTTTGTTCTTGTGATTTTGGCTTGTTATCAAAAGCGAATAAAAATTAACGAGTGTGAAGTTCGTAGCGAGAGCGAAGCGAGGGCTGCAGTTCACTCGAGTTTAAGCTTATTGAAGACATACACCATTTCTTAACCGTACTAGTAGTTCCTCTTCTAATTATGTTTTTGTGGCCATCGAAATTACATTTCATTGAAATAAATCAATAAATCATTACCAATACAAAACGATTGAGAAGTTCAGACCAGTCAAGGGATCTGACCATCTGACCCACCAAACAGGTGGGAACTAGTTGACAGCAGCATCATAAACACAATTAGCTTGATGAATGTGATCTTTTGAAAATAATTACATCGAAAGAAGTAATAGATTAGATAATTGCAACGGTGATAAAATTTACTATATTGAATACTCGTGTTTATAACAGTTTTAATATGCGATTCAACATAAACTTTTCGTTTCCCATTCTCGCTCAGTAATCGAATTCGTGACTTGTACCTAACATCACATAAAGCATAAAGGTGAAACATAATAATTCACATGAAAAAGGGATAAAACACATTTCAAATTATATAAAAAAAATCGAATATATTAAAAATGAATTTACGTAACAATCATTCAGTAATAAATAGGATTTTTTTATGAATTTTTATATTATACGAGCTCGAGTATATTACACACATATACGTGTAGCTCTGTATAATGCTTATTGTTTGGTACCCATTCCAATATACCATACATAAAGATGAAACATAAATATTTATCAGTATTACTAAGTCAATTGAATTGCAATTCATTTTTCATTCACAGTCGAGTGGACAATTCGGTGCTTTGGATGTGCTCGAAATAAAATATATTGATTCGAGAATCAATATGTAATTTTGTATGTGCGAATATGTCATACCATATTGTTGATCTAAAAATACCAAGCATAGCTAACACAACAACAACAACAAAAAGTTTATGAAAACAATTTTGGTTGTACACATATTAAATGTTTCGTCATTTTGTAATTTATTTTCCCGATTTTAAGTACTGTCTATTGCATCAGGGATTTAGGAGAGAAAAATTCATATAACAAAAAAGTCATCATAAATCATGAAAATTAATATATTTGAATGTGAAGTTGTTTAAGCAAATTAAGTGCTGAGGGGAAGAATTGCTTCGATCATTTTTATTGGCCATATGTGAGAATATTTTTTATTTCATATATTTATTTCGCTTTGGTTATTATCTCAGATGCACCAAGACATCTCATTTTTTGAAACGACGGAATAATTCTTTTTTTTTTGTGTTATATTTCACGTAGAAAAAACTTTATGAAAAACTTAAATATACTTGAGAAAGACAAAAAAACTGTTGTCATCGCTAAATGTAGTTAATCATTAAATCTTTGACTTCTTTCACTGTATGCTATATAAAATCACTGTTTGATATAAAATCTTTTACTTTATATGGTTTCCTATAACCGACCACACTAACTACACCTCACCATTTATTATTGTCGTTTTTGTCTATAACAGACTATATAGCCGTTACTAAAATGTTACAGTTTCTTATCATTGGAACTTTATATTTAAAATAAAGCTCCGGACTCGAAGGTGTAAATTTACCAATTTATCATCAACCCAAACCATATACTTGACACGAATTCGAAATTTGTCTTCTGAAGCCTTAAATACGAAAATTTAGAGCATGCGATAAATTGTAATGGTAGCACTATAGTTTCGCATCTAGGTACATCTAGTCGAGGACATCAGCCTGGAGTAGTTTTGCTTACCATGATACGACGCATCAAATTGTATATGATATAGTTTATCATACGAATGTTAGCAACTTTGACAGTATGTTATCTTGTCTACAATTAATGAATATATATTATAGGCAGCTTGTCAAAGTTCTCGGCGCAAAAGGATTAGAATATGTGCAGAGAAATGACAACTGTATGGAATAATCAATACATTTTGTGGAGGTAGGTAAACCGTTGATTGTAGGTTGTTGGGAGCATAGAAAAAATGGGTTTTATAAGCAGAGACCAAAAATTCCACCACATCTTACTCCACCTTTACCGCTCGGTACACGTTCTCTATCAACATTCGGGATAGTAAGAAGGAATAAATTCTCCATCATCTGTTATCGACAGCAATGACAAAATCAAAGGATAACCACACGTAAACGAGTTCGTGTGTATAATGTTAAAACGAATGAACTAAAAGATTCAGTATTAAGCACTGAGTGATCGTTTGAACAAATGAAGTAACAGATTTTACAACGTTAATATACAGTGACAAAAGTACTTATTGACACCTTGTCACTGAAATGCGTGACATACTGCTCGTGACTATTAGTGTCACTTGTATGTTTATACGAGATATACATGTCAGCCGTTGGAATATACTTATTCGAAGTAAGGCAGAAATGAAGCTGTCTGCCAGCCATTTCGTACATACTGGACGTATGTTGACGAAATTTTTTTATCAGTGTAGTATTGACAGTTATGACCCAATACTTATATTCCTACCGCATGCTAAAAGGCTTTTTAGCGAATGCGAGGTTTCCAGCACGAACCGGAGGCGAGATATTTTCCTAACTAGTGTTAAAATATCGCGACTTCGTCTTTCGTCGCGTATTTCCGACATCATTTAGGAAAAACGTTGTTCTTACTTATGCTACAATACTTCTTAACAAATTCAATTCCAAAACTCGGCTCCAGCTCGTGCTTTTTAGCAGCCTTTTGCCATGCGATAGGATAATAACTAGTGAATCAAGCGATAGTCTGAACAGAAGAAGTAACAGCTTCAATATGCTAAATATTCCATTTATAAAAGGTTTATATATACAGCTGAATCAAATACCTTTCGTGAGAAAATTATCGGTACAGCTTCACTCAGAATGAATTGAATATTTTCAAAAAATCAAAAAATTTCATCTAGCGAATTATAAGTGAATTCTCTACTGGTTCTATTTCGGTTGTCGTTCTATGGTTCACATTATGTCGAGACTGAATTAAGCAGATAACCGAGTACCTCCTGTCAAACGTAGAGTTATTTCTCGGCAAATTCTATTTATCACAGAAAAAACAGCTTTTATATACAAAAGATATCAGGATACGACATATATTAGGGATTACCGTATACTTATTTAATAGATAAATATATTTTCATTTTAAGTTTTTGAACAAACAAATGGCTAAGTTGCATATGATACAATAAATATCGTTTAAATCCAACCCGAACCGTATATATTGCTTGGAAAAGTGTAACAATTATATAAATTATCCATTTAAGATTTATGCTGGGCTGGCATGGTATTGCAGCTATAGATATTATTGGAAAGTATAGCTTGGTCCATGGAGCGAAATGTACAACCAAAAAAGTGTTTGATTTTGCTTAGCAAGAGCAAACTTTTGAGTCGCTTTTTTCGAATGTTGATAATATTATGGATTCATGAAAGTTGCTTCGGTAAAAAACTGTGTTGGTATAGTGAATTTTATGGAACGTTTAACTCTTCCGTTAATCGAAAGATAATTACTGAACTGAATGCAAATCAAAGTAAAATTTCTGTGAAGTAGCAATGCCGACACGTAACAGTAAACTGATCGATATAAATCAATTCACATTTTATTATATTTCTTCAAGCTGCCCCTCACATCAGACTATGTTATTTTACCGGTCATGAGCCCAAGGGAGTAACTAAATCTATTGGATTCAAGGGTATTTTTCTCGCATGTGTAAAAGTTTCCTATCGGCACGTTGAGAGTAACTTAACTAAAATTGTCAGATGGGTTCTTCTGTCGGTCGGCATCAGTGATTTTGAACAGTATTGTTGAAGATATTTAACACTGTCCGTTGTCTAAGAGCACCAATTATACTTTATCAGAGCATTGACGGTTTGGAAATTCTAAATCATATCTTAGCTTAAACTAAACTCTAAGTGGTAATTCATATAGCAGTCAAAATAACTATTCGAAACCCATTTCGATCAATACGCCTAACACTCATGTATTTGAATTTTTCACAGACATTTACTTCAAGTATATCACGAATAAATTTGCAATTAACGTTCGATTGTCTGACTTTTTTTCCAGGACGAAATTAATTCCGAAACCTAATTGATTACAACCAAAAACCGCACTCTTACAAATTTCTTTAACGATTAATTATTATTATCTGTTAATTTGTGAAGACTTGAAAAAAAAAATGTCACCGCGCGCCACCCCTTGTTTTATTTCAAACAGATTGGTTATCAAATATAACAATTGCTCTCTTTCTCCTATATGTAGTCGAAACAGATATAAATTACCATTTTTAAATTCAACTATAGTGGTATCATAAATTTGCAGTGATGCGTGTACCTTTTACAGAAGTCACTTTCTATACCCATAGACAGCAGCGTTATATATATAAATAAGCCTTCAACCTTGGTAGGCATATGCAGATCCGAAAGCATATATTATAATAGAGTGTTAGGAAAAAGAGGCATTCAAATTCAAATTATTTCTCCCTTTTTACTAATCCATAGGGATGAATTCGCTATGGATAGAACAAAAAGGGTTGATTATGGTTTCGGTATATTTTGTTGAAACTGATATATATTCTTTACTATTTCGAGCATGGTGGATGTGATACATACTATATAGATGGCTAAATGGCTGTGTAAAATTGTGAATTATATACATGGCAATCATGACCTCTGCATTCAATGCATTCATTTATTTCGGATTTTCGTAAAATCTGCAAAAGTGAGTTAAATAATATTACATGAAACGTTGGTCGGACACTGGAACAAAACGTCACGTGACACAGACTCTGAACTTAATTTATTGCCGAATTGTGGTTCGGGTTTTCCTAAACGCTACAAAATGAAAAAAAAACAACATGGCAAGAAATGAAAACATTTCAGGATTTAGTGCATTGATAGAATGTGACTGTAAGCAATTTATACGGTGCCAACTCTTCGATTGTATGAAGCGACCGTATGCTTTGGACATGAGGCATGTTCTTCATCAATATTATTTGGTTTCTATGTTGTTTTAGAAGCAGTAACATTAAATTTTCCTGGCTTTCGAAAAGTTTGCATATTCTGTATCATCGGTTGCCCTATTTTTTGTTGTTGTCTTAGGTAAATGTATAGCATATGATGAACACAGCTCGATGTGCCGTTTTTACAGCATTCTAGAAATATTAATTATTAATCAAGAAATCAAAAACTTAGATAAACCACTGCAAAAAGCATACTAATCGAATTTACTACTCCTTTTGACCAAAGAGATTGATACAAAATCTTTTACTTCATTTATTTTGTCATTAATTTTTACATACATTCTACTACATAAGACTACATCTCTCAGAGTTTGAATCTTGTTATTGGCGTCGTTCTCGATAAAGGATGTAATTAGCTTCGGAATCCGTATCACAAAATACCTTCATAATCATGGCGATTAATTATTATGAAAGCTATAAAAACGGTTTTTGTAATTCAGTATTTCTTTTATAAAATCAAAAAAAAAATTGGCACAAAAACAAGCTATTTAACATTCAAGCATAATTAGTCATTCTGGAAAACCGATGTTATATTTTACGTTGTCAACCTATTTTTCAGCTCTTTCATACTTTCCAACGAAAATCCACCCTAAAATTTAATGAGACTTTGTTACATAAACCTATCTGAATTTCTTGAATTTACATACCTTTAAGGAAACTGTTACTATCAAATTTCTGTTAATCAACCAAGTTTTCAATTAAACCATGTAACCGAAAGCCAATATTTTTGCTCAACTCGAATTTCACGTCTTTCCAACAAGTGTATAAATTTGATAACTCAATTATAAACGCTAAGCTTTCGTTTCGACATTCAAAGTGTCGATAATTTATCATTTGAACGTTGGCATTCCTCTTCCTTCACCAGCAACATTTAAAAATACAACGATGCCATTTCAGTTAAAAAATTTAAAAAAAAAATGAAGAAAAAAATAACACAAAATAACGACCGAGACCATTTTAAATAATATTGACACAAAAAGAAAGGTTATAAACATAAAAAAAAATCATTTTTGGTTGTTGTAAATCATAGTTTCTGGTTCGAACAATATAATTTTTATGTAGGTAGATAAACAGAGACGTACCATAAAAAGTTATGATTTACAACATTTTAATATTGACCTATAATGCATCATTTTTCAAGAGATGAAAGAATAAATAAATAAAAACATATGTGTGTGTGGTGTGCATAAAGAAAAATGCATGATGCTGCAGTTGATGCATTTTTTCTGAAACGCAATGCCGAGCCGTTCTGATATGTGTCCGCACGTGCAGTACTGAGGTAAAACAATGTTTCCTTGGGAAACGAACATTTTGAAACAATAGGCGACAGAGGGGTGAACAGTTTTTTTTTATCGAATATAAAACAGTTGTCCGCATGAAGTTTCTTTTTTCATTCCATTCGTGAAGACTCAATACATCTTTTTTACTGGTGATATCGATCTCGATATCGAACCACTTTATACCACCGAATATATTCAATTTTCGTAGATTTGATTTATATATTTCAGCAAAGAGAAAAAAAAATGAAAATTCCGCATTTCAATTGAGAAGCTGTTTTCAACTCAGTTTTCTTTTTGATTTTCTTTTTCGTTTCGAATAAAATAAATCTTTTCAATGTGCACATTTTATTAAGTAGTTCTGGACGGATCTCAAGTGCACACATTGTGAACGAAATTTAGTTGTGACAACATAAAATTTAAAGTATTTTCGGATATAAAAAGCTAATATTGTGTGACCGCGTTAATATATGCCTAGGATGTCTATATCTATCTATAAACAAATTCAACCTCCAGAGTTTGTTTAATTAAAATAAAAATTATGGTGAAACTTTACACACATCGTCGAATGATGTTGTAACTATATACGAGGCATTCAGTGGAATTAATGAACCTATTCGACGTACATAAATGCAAATTAGGCAAATAGTTGTGATAGAAGTTACCTACCTTTTCAACACCGGGCTAGGTCATTGACATTTGCACAGATAGTTCAGGATGAAGTTTTACTGTGATATGGAGCTTTTAAGTTAGCTTTGTGTCGAGACTGAAATTGAAAAGTCTTATCAAAACTTTTCGAAAAGATTTCTATATGCAACAAATGCATCACATACTGGTGATTCACAGTTTCTATGTATTTTGATGGTTGTAAAAAATATAAAAAATTTTCATCACAATATACATAAAATCCACAAACAACAAGACGGAGTTTCGTATCATAAATTGTAATCTTGCCAGTCTATTGTAATATAAAAAAACAAACTTTACCTTTCCCTTCACTAACTTCAGGAAAAAAATGTGCGAAAACTTTTATATTTCACAGGCGTTGTCCTTGAGAAAAGCTCATGAAAATAATATCTTCTATCACCACGCGGATGTTATGTCTATTAGCAAAAAACAAAAATTAGCGGAGAAATATTGTTTTAGTCTTCACTCTCACCTCTATTATAAATGTCATGATGAGTGTGACGAGACATTATGGACCAGTAATATTTTTGGCCGCCAAGCAAGTATTTCAGATGCGTAAAATTTTAATAACCAATTAAATAAATTTCTACAATACTCGACCGCAATACGTCGTTTTCATATTATGATATTTCAAGCAATGCGGAAAACGGTCTATATTTACGTTGTTTTCATTCGGTTGTATTATGTTTCCTATGTCAGTACTAAGATGTGAATTTAATCCAATTCATTCCATGTAAATATGTGTTGTGACGTCACTATCGTATGTGGAAGAAAGAGAATCCAACTTTTTCCACGTATATATGAAAATGGATTCTATTTGTTCCACGTACATATTCAAGTGGAATTAATTGGATTGATTTCACAGCATTAAAATCGATGACACTTGTAATTCCACGACTACATCACACTACAGTTAATGTCAAACAAATTTAAGTTTACATTTGCTTCAGTTGCTTTAATGCGACGGATACACATTACCATCTAGTGTCAGTTGAGAATACAATATTTCGCAATATTTTACGAAAGAGAAAAAATCGTATTCTCATTTCATGCGAAATATGCAGAATCGCAGAATTCTGAATATATTCAGTATTTTGTCGATTCTTATGTCAATTGTTTTCATATATTCGGCTTCGGTATCTTGTGCGTCATGTGTTTGTGTTATACACATCTAACCATCGTATCGTTCAATATAGTCGTATTTTTTGGTGCAAAATTGTTGGGAATACGACGAAAGTAAAGCCTAATGTGTATCTGCCTTTACCAGCAGAGGTCCATCAATTCAAACACTCTGCTTATACTTCGGATTTTTGTAAACACAAACATGGGCGTGATAGTGGTAGAACCGTATATAATTGGATGAGTGGAGCAGCTGGTAAAATATCTGATGTCAATTTTACACAAATTCGGTTGGCATTAGCTGTATTCCGTTTATCGGCTTCAATCGATTGTTGCTGAATAAGTTGTGTTACAGAGTTGATTTTTTTTGGCGTCCCTATAATATCCTCATGTTGAAATGTACGACAAAAGTCCGACGAAAAATAAAATTGAGCAACCCAGTACCCAAACTACTATAAAATTCGCAAAACAATTTTCTCGATCCGTTCGCCATAACACAAACAAACCGAAACGAAAATATTTTTGTAACACATTTCTAAAAATATTAAACGCTTTCGATTCGATAAATATGTTTGTAGTAAATGTATCCCATGGCCCCCCGACTCCTCTGCAAACGATAAAAATTCCATCAATCATCTGGTTATAATTCTGGAAGTTGTTTTATATTTTTAATCTAAAGTCGAATTTATCTTATATTGGAGACTTTTGTCTATTTTTAAGTCAAGTTTTTCTTCCACGATACTTACAGTGTGTGTGTAATATCCGGTGTCTGATCGAACAATATTCCTTTAACATTCAGTTGAGAGAGAAAAAAAAACTCTAAATTAATTCAATTCGATAAATGTTAATTTTGTATCAAATTTCGTTCGGGGTCAGGGTTGTAATTTAGCATCAAAACACTATTGTCTAAGAAAGAAATATTTGTAGGTAACAAAAATCCTTAAATACAGCTCTGAATGACGTCGGTCGTTTGTTATACACGTAGAGAGATATATATATACGTGTTATATGAAAATAAAAAATCCATAATTCATCCATCTCACATAATGTGTATACTTCTTCTATATGTACCTATGTATTAATTTGGTCATATACTGATACATTAACACATACGATACACATAATTCAGCCCAAGTTTTTTTATATATATTTTCCGATGTTTTTACCTTACAAAAATTTCGAAACGAAGGCCAAACTTTATATTATATTTTTGTTAAAAATATTTCGTTCAAAACAACAGTGAATATTCTTATGGTTTATTTTTTTAACATGTCGTGTAGTTTGTAGGTAAGGTTGATTTATTTCACCGAAATGTTTAGAGATTCTAATTTCTGACAAATATTAATGAAATTTATAAAAATAGAATTTGGAGGTAATTTCCAGAAAATATGTGTGTGTCTCTTTTTTTTCTGTGTTACTGTACACGGTTACGTATAAATGTGTTATTGTTTGTTCTATACAACTGAAAATAATTTGTTTCTTACATATATCTTAGCCTGTCAACGAATTTAAGTTTATATACTTTATCAAAAATGTGTTTACCCACATTTTCGTATGAAACGGTTTTTCTGAAAGAAATATTTACTTTTTCATGTTAAATATTATTACTTCGTGCTTTTGTAGAAAAATACCAAGAAAAATGTAGAGAGAATGAAACCTCGTAAAAGTGTAGCATATTCGCCGTTTTTAACACTTCTTATTATCCTAAATTCGTTTTCGTGATTCATCAACGCTTCCATTCGGTTTAGTCGTTTGTAAGTTGCATTTATTTTGGTTTAAATTCCCAATTTATTTAAAAGGATGCTGCTAGTTTGTTCTTTTATTTTTGTGGTTCGTTGCTGAGATGGCACATACCATTAAGAAATTGAAATCGAAGCTAGTTGAATAAAGGTTCAGAGCAATCGACCGTGTTTGGAGTGCTTTACATGGCATATATTTTCTTAAATCATTTTGTTAGTTGCGCATTAATACAATGAAAAATAATAACAGGGAACTGGGAGCATTAATCTAAACAACAACGTTTGTATGAGTGGGCCAGATAAAACGAAATTAATAACTCGCTTCATAGTCGAACAGTTTCATCACATTTGCTTTCAAAAATGAGATTTACTATGATTTCCAAGCAGCTTTAACTATGAGTATTTTAAGTTGTTATACCACATTTATTATGCTCTAACGCTTGTAAAATGTGCTTTTTTAGCGAATGATAGGTTTCCGGCACGAGCCGAAGGCGAATTCTTTTAGCATAAGTCAGTATAATTAGTATATTTTGTCACGAGTGATGAAAAGATGAATTTTTCGCTACTTGTCGTAAGCCTGTAAAAATTTGCAAACTTTAGATGCCTCTATTGCATAAATTGTATGAATCTATGAATCTCGGTTCAGAGTACTTTCTTAGGCTCACGATGTGTATTATGACCACGACATGCGGCATCACATCTAGAGCCTTTGCACTCAATGGCACAAATAACTATTTTTGCGCTTGAAACTGAAATGAGCAACTAACTTACACACTTGATCACACGTCCGAAAAAATTTATTCAATTACCTGTCACTTACGGCTATTCATCTGTTATCGATAACGACGACAAAAATAATGACAAGCTCTGGGTAATATGGTCCTTTATACGTATATTAAATGCATATTAAAAATTTTGAAGTACAAGACTCGAAATCAACAGATTAAAAATACTTTGATGCATGGAAGTAGTAGACCCGATAAATACTGATCCCATGCTTGCCGTCTGTAACAGGTTAAAATCATTTTTCAGCCGCAAAAGGTACTTATCGGCCGCTCTCTCTGAGAAGTCCCGAAAAAAATAATTTTTCGATCGTTAGAAGCGACGTTGGCTAAAGGGCAGATTCTGCCAACAACGGTCTGTTGCGTTACAATTTTTAAGATTGAAAACACTAGTTTCAAGAAAAAATCGTAGTTTCAGGCATTAGACTGATCCTTCCTCTACTGCCTCAAAGTGTTCAAAATTTGATCTGAGGTAACTGGTCATACATAACTATAGCAATTGGCGGAGGTCTGAATTTTCAAACCCATATTCTACGGCGATCTCCGCTATCAAAATCTTTTCTCCGCCAATAACGGAGTTGTTCCATAGTTTTTCACGCTCTATCGTCTCCAGCAAGTTTTATTCACTCACCATAGAAATTCAGGCGTCCGCTGATAGACGATTTTACATATTCTGACAATTTACCATCAGCGAACCGCCGAGTTATGTAAGAGGACAACCAAAACTTTCGGAGATGGAAAGAGCCAGAAAAGCTGTGGAACAAATCCGTTATTGGCGGAGAAAAAATTTTGATAGCGGAGACAGGCAGAGGCTCTAAAATATTGTAGACTGGGAATCCCTTAATTGACTGGGCACATCGATGACTTTTAAAACTCTGATAAATCTAAAATTGATTTTTTTAAAGTGAACAAACTTTAGTAATGAACTTTTAACCGATAAAACATAGATCATGGTGTCTCCTGCAATTTGTTTACATTCGGGCAATCTGCCATCATTAACTTTCTCGTAGGTAATCAAGAAATGTTTAAAAAAATGGCCCGACCAAAAAAAAATGTATGCGCCTTTTAGTATTTTTTTGAACTTAAAGGTACTACTTACTTATTGAGATCATCTGTTGTAAGCTTCATAGAAACAACGTCTGTTGTATGAAATAAACCACAAATTGTGTAATCATTATTGAACGGAGTTCACATTGAGACACGTATCGGACTACAAAATATTAAAGTTTGGACCTTTCATCACCAAATTGCGGAAAAAAATGTTTAATTTATGAAACGAATGATAATAACGTTTTAACACCGCACTACACTGGGCACGAAACATGTAGAATTTCACATTATTTACACATACAGATGCTTTGGGACCATCATTTTATTATCTGGTTATTTTATTAACCATCTGTACAATGCCTACGAAACGTTCTTCGAGGAAATGAATTCGAGAAATAGTTGTCAGTTAAAAATCCGTGAAGATTGTTTGAATGTTCAAAGAGGGCACAGACAATAACAAAATCATATTGAACAAAATTGGTTTATCATCATCCGAATGGACCAATGTAATCAATGTCTACAAACAATTGCGATGTCCGAAGCAACCGTCGAAACGGTGCGAGCACTGTACTATGTAGACAAGCGGAGAGTATGAAACCCTTTCTCACGTACTCGGAAAGCATACAAAAGGCGACCTGCTCCGCACAAATCGTCACCATTCTTGTGACATTCTTGCCAATGCATTGAAACCAGATTGGATAGCAATACCCGAAAATCAAGTTGAAACAGTCTTTTTAACGGAAAAATTGGTTACATTCTCGATCCTGCAATTACAAAGAACGATTTCCAAATGTTCAACATTGGGACGTGCTTGGTTTATTCTTTGGAGCTAGAGGAATGATTCGGAAATTTACGGAAACATTCTAAATTAAAAAACAAAGTTTGGACGAAATTTTAATTTCAATTCTAAAAGGTTCATTGCGAATTCTATATCACCATCTTCACAACAAATGAAGTGATTGGAAAACCAAAAATATTAAACGTAATATTTTCAATAAACGCGCAGTTGGTAAGGAGCAATCTTAACAGAACGTTTCATTTTTTTTTTGGTCCCAGACTTTTAAAAAAAATCTAAAGAATGATTTTAGGACGGTTTCACTGTAAAAAATATAATCTAGGTAGGGAGCAAAACGGTTTTGTGGTAGTAAACGTTCTCAAAAAAATGGTCCTTATCAACTTCACTATAAGCTATGAATGATATATTATTCTTTGTTAGTAGCAACTCCAATAGGAGCAGAATATCTTTAAATAAAGATTTTATCTTTCAAATCAGTCACTGAATGGACCAGGTTTCAAACTAAACGCTGCTAAACACAAACTATTTTATTTTATTAACTTCTGCTTTCTGGAACTATATTGTCATTGACATAAATTCAGATTTTTTTTGTTCACTTAAAATAATCACTGCAAAACTGCTTGTAAGCAAGCTGCAGTATATGTGAGGCTGCATTTTCACTCATCAAAATCTGAATCCTGCAATTACACACTGCATTTACAACGCAAATTATCTGTCTCTACACATCTGTTCATTTTAATGTAGCATTTCTTAAAATTCTTTTAATTAAACGTCAGAAAGCAATAAGTTTCGGTGAATTCGATCAGTCTAAAGTAAGTTTTTTGAAGAACATCTTATTATAAATCTAAAAATAATGAACAGTTGACGACAAATAAATTTAATGTTGAACCTAAAAAAAAAACAAAAATGTAAGAAAAATCCACTTCAACTGGTGTAGCCATTTATATATATGAATTTGGGCACGTTGTGTTTATTATTCATCAGCTTGGCATGCCAATGTTGATCAAAAAATACACATTGGATTAAGGAATGGCATTTTAAGCCCGTGCAACAATATCAATGGAGTATTTTTCTCGAAGAAAATCTAATCGAGACTTTTTGCAATACTTCTACATTTGGGGTCATTACACAATTTGAATTTATGGTCATAACAGTTATGTTGTAACCGTCTCAATTTTTACCTGCAAGCGGATTCTTTTTGTTAAAATACATAGAATTTTAAATGAATATTTCGTGTCGACGTAAACGACATCAGCCCAAGGTCTATTGGGAGTAGAAAAATTCACTGAACATTCTATTCTATACCACTAGAAAAGTTTGATTGTTGGACTGTGAAATACATTCTAAGTACGGAGGAAAATAAATCTCACTGTATGGAAGGCAACGAACTTGTGGACTGAAGCTGGAGAGGGTGGGGTAGTAATCGTATCTACTAACATCCAGCGTCTGCATCAGCAGTAAAAAAATATGCATGCACGAGCCACTTCTACAAAAAAAAACAATAAGGTAGCTAAAGAAAGGCTTTAGAACTGTACAACAGTGAAATCTTCTTTAATAGATCGTTCACAGTGGACGTCAGTGAAATTTAGACACTAATTTGTTTCAGTTATTTTTCATCTGGTGCACTCATACGAACAATAGTCGTTTACATAACTAGGAATAAGTTGATTATGAGTACAGTTTTCTTGTGAATTTTGTTGATGTGAGGTCAATAATCACACGGAAATTAGGTTTTTTATTTTTATCCTGAATTATGTAATGGATTTTGGTGTCTGGTCTTGCTCAAACCCGGTTTTTCGCATTTTCTGATCACAAGATAACAAAGTACCGTACCGTCTTTTTTGCATTGGTGGTCCAGCAGGGCCTACTTTTTGGAAACAAATTTCTTGAATTTATTGAAATTTCTCGAATTTTCTCGAATTTCTTAAAATTTCTCGAATTCGAGAAATTCGAGAAACTTCAAGAAACTCGAGAAATTAGTTTCTCGAAATTTCTTGAATTTCTCGAAGTTTCCCGAATTTCTTGAATTTTCTGGAATTTCTTGAAATCTCTCGAATTCGAGAAATTCAAGAAACTTTGAGAAATTCAAGAAATTTCAAGAAACTAATTTCTCGAGTTTCTTGAATTTTCTTGAATTTCTCGATTTTCTCTAAAAGTTTCTAAAAAGTAGGCCCTGTGGTCCAGCTAAAAGCAGCTGAAACAAATTCCTGTCTAAATTTCATTGACCTCTTCTGTAATATGAGACCACTAATTTTCTATGAGAAAAAATGAAGACGAGTACTACAGGCTATATTGCGGAACACTGTATATGCTAAACATCCATCCACAATGAAGGTTAAGTAAACGGATCCATGCAGAAGGTACAATTTGGTATGAGAAAAAACACCAATTCATCTGCACGCATGTTCAGTCTTAGTAAGGGAAACAATGGAGCTATATGGAAAATCCATTTCTGAATTGTAATCAATTCAGCGAATGTTTTCCATGATACGGTAACATCAAGTGGAAAGTGACAGGACGGCGCATTCACTAAAAGTTATTATATACGGATGGACTGGACATTCTTTGAACAATATTTATTTAATGGCAAAAAAGGAGTCCAACTATGAGGTATTATTATTCTATCTCCATTTTAAATTGTTATAATATTCGTGCACATAGTAGTCAATAAATCAAAACTATATTTAAGCCGTGGATACAATTACTTTGTTGTGTAATAAAAGTATTCGCTGTAGCTGAATGATTTTTTTTTAGAAATTCTGCATAAAGCATCTTATATAACGTCTAAAACAATTTCAAGTTGGCATATGCTTACATATCATTTGGCTTGTATTCCTTCTTGTTAGCATATCTAAAACAGTTGGTGTAATATGTACCTATACTATGTTTAATGTCTTAATAAATCTTTTAAATTCATATAAAATTTATTTTATACCATAACAAACTCTTTCAGACGCATTACGCATATATCAGCATGTGTCGCGTCGACAATATTCGAATTTTGAATTCAAGACAATATTTGTTAAGCATGTGCGTAAAAAAGGAACATCTGAAAATTATAACATAATTTGTGTGCTTTCAAATAGCGCTATTTGTTTATTTTGACAGCTTAATGGCGAGGCTAGAACCGTTTGATGTTTTTTGGATTTATCGAATCGAAAGATTTTATGAGAACTTCAAAATTTCCCTGTATAAGAAATTATTTTTCACTCCTCTTGTCAGACAACTCACATAACATTGTCATCGACTAAACTATTTGAATTTTCTTATACATTGGCATGGAACAACCTGCTCCATTAACATTAATGAAAACTTCGTACTTGATCTTTAGCATTTCTTTTGATTTCGTCAATGGTGGTGTCATCGGTGGCTACAACTAGTTTAATTAACCAACTTATTATAATTTTAAATTTAAATAAGTTATGGCTGCTGCTGTTGGTTGCATTTGATTGGAAGAAAAAGTTTTAACAAACAGTGAATTGAAAACCATAGAGTAATTGGCATTGATCATTAAAATGTCATAACAAGCAAAAAAATGTCCTCAGTACAAGAACAACATTGGAAAAAAAACCTCTTAAAACATAGCATGGGGCATCTTCAGGGGGATGCAACGCGAGGAAGCAATTTGTATTTGTTACCAATAGAAAGCAAATTGTATGATAAATGGAAGATAATAACCACATGCAATGCAGTGAAAATGCAATTTTACACAAAATATTAAACTTGGTTCGTACTAGAGTGATTTGGTGGTTTCGACCTACCCAGCAACCTATAAGCAATTGGGATTTCTTCACTAGAAGAATATGGAACTGGACTAAAAATTCTGAGTAAAAACCGCGACCTAATCACCTTAGCCAGAGAAATCAAAAGCTAAATACGATATTTGGAAAGCTACCTGCGATCCCTCTCAGGATCTTGATCAGGATATCTCAGGATATTGAGACCAACGATCAACTCAGTTCATTTTTATACAACATTTGGACTCTATTATGATCACGGTATAACATCCAGTGACTGGAACAGAATACATTCATGTTACTAGGGCCTACTTAAAGGGAATCAAATTCTTAAAAATTGTTTCAATTTTACAAGTGACTCTCGCTATATTTACTCCTCAGACCGCTTATCGCTACCTATGTTCGTTTTATAACTTTCTCAGTTGTTTTTGATGTCCTCGAAACAACCAACTGAACTCGTATATCATTTTAACAAAAAAAATTAGAATTTTCTGGGAATTTAATTCCTTAAAATAGGTCCTATGTTACACACCGGCTTCGTGAATGATCTTCAAGAATTCTTTAAAATTTTTTCGTTTTTTATTTAAACAAAATTCCTAATCGAAAAATTCTTTTAAATTTTTGATCTGTGCAATTCACACAACTCAACTCATCGAAAAACTCTAGCATCCGATCTGAATATATCCGTAATTCCAACACAAACAAACGATCAAGCATCTCACATGTTCTCCGACATATTTCGATCAAACAATCTTTTCGTAAATCGTACAAGATCAAGCACATATCATCTCTAAGTGAACATACAACCGATGTCATTGTCTCCGATCTGACTGTTTGGTACACGACTTTGAATATAACAACTTCATTAAAGTCCAAATTGTTGTTGCACTCCTTGTGTCGTATATACGAATTAATTGTAAGTAAAGCGTAAAATAATATCGGGAAAATAAATATAAAAAAATGAATTTCAATTCGCTCTTCATTCAGCCGCAATTCAGATAAATAAATAAATAAATAAAAAAACTGACCCGCACTAAATAAAAAAGAAGAAAGAAAGACACACTGATTGAATTATTCATTGATTAACCGTTTATTGTGAAAACTATCGATTTGGGTTACATCAAAATGTTTGTTTGTATACAAATCCGATGCATGCATTCATATAAACATTCCGAATTATATGCACACAAATATTTTCGCTGTGCGATTGAGTGCTCTTGATAGAGTGGTTCATTCAATATGTTTTCCAATCAATAAATTTGTGTTAAACAAGCCAAGACGTAATCGATATACTTACACAGATAAAAGTGGTTAATATGAAATTAAATAAGCTGTTTAGTTTTATAGCTTCGAAGTGGAGATGAATCGTGAATTCATTATATCGTAAATGCAGAGATTAATTAAAAATTATATATTCATCAAGTCAGCTTATACATTCACATGACAGCGGAATTGGTGTTTTAATTATGCATGATACGCAAAAGGTAGTTAATAATTTATTTAAAAAAAAAATTATACTAGCGAACGAACGTATCCTGCAGCTTTCATCTTCATGAGTGTATTTGGAATGACTGGTAACACCAATGGTGTTTAACTCTGAGGACAGCTTTTGGTTGATAAACTGAACTAAGGTTGTCAATGTCCTCTGAAAATCACAACATTATCTGATTATTCACAAATAAACATTTTTAACGAACCTAATTGAGAACCAGTCATCTGCTACCGACCACGACGACAAGAATAAGCGATGAGCTCTGGCTATTATAACAAAATTTTTGATGAAAATATTGAAGTCATAGATTTTGTATCAAACACTAGGGATATAAACAAATGAAGTAACAGATTTTAATCATTTTGCTGCTTGACGCTTCTAAAAGGTAAATCTTTTTGGAATTTGATGAAGGGACCGTATCTTTTTCAGGATTTATTCCTTTAGAAATTACTCAATGAGGGTAAGTATTAGTAAAATTTGGTTCATAGTTTTTGGACTTTAATTATAATTCAGATATCTCAATTTCTGGTTGTGGAGGTGATTATATTGTCTGACGGAATAAAGAACTGGAATGTTTGAGGTGCTAGTTCGATTTTTGTCACGTGAAATGAAAAATTGTCTCTTTATACACTTCATACATACATACACTACAGAAATTGATGAATGAATAGATTCGACATTTTGTTTTAATTTTTGCCAAACAGAGTTCACACACTCGTCCATCTAACACTCAGGCACACGTTTGAAAACAATTGATACTTAACTTTATCCTGCGTGTTTGAAATTTAAGAACCCTGAACACATTTGTAGGTTAAAACATTTGACGCCGTAGTACGGCTACCGTACTGTGACTATGATATTTCAGACAATGTGTCGAATGAAAATAAAATTTAAAAAAACATATTTTCGAGTTATTTTAGACTACAGATTTAGAACAAAAAGACTGGACAGTTTCAAAGCAATTCAACGTTATTCAATCCACATGCAATATCTATTTTTCTTCCTTTCTATTCGTAGGCATCGTAATGTTGTAATGTATGTTGAGTTAACAGAGAGATAGTTGTAATTGTTAATTGTCCCTTCTTAGAATTCTCACGCTGTAAGAATATAGAATTTCACTAAAAAGCTACTAAATTAACTAAAATTAGTAGCCAAAACCAAAATTTGAAATAATTTTCTGATGAATTGCATGTGGAATGAAGAGCACTACTGAATGTTGCTGTAAAATCGGCTCAAAATTAAAATAGATTGAGTCAAGCTTGAGGGGCAGAAATCGGTCAAACTGCTTAACCGATTTCTGCCCCTCACAATTGGCGATATTTTTAGTCTAGTTATTAAATAGTGAAAATGGATTCAAAAGTTTTTGAATATTAACCTGTCCCTGTCTGTACCTGTCCCTGTACCCAATTTCGTCTATGAAACATACCACCAATTAACTAATTTTACATGAACGTTTCTGCTCAGACATAATTTCATTTAATTTGTGTGGAGCTGTAATTATTTCCAACGTTATTTATTTCGGCGATTTACTGTCTAAGAGAAAATAGTTAGATCTGCAGTATAAGAATGCAATACTTTTGGTTGTGATGTATGGAACCAATGAAATTCGGTTATACAATGTATTGCGAAACACACTTATACTATTCAACTAAGTAAAAATAATTGAATTTCGGTCTGAGGTAGAACATTTTTTTTGTCTTACAAAGAAACTGAAAAACATGTAGCACACTCTAAGAAAAGTGAATGTCGTTATGGTTTATAATAAAGAAATTGTATTGTTATGTCTTTGTGATCCACATAAAACGTAAGAATCCAAATTTTATTTTCTTATCGAAATATGTGGATTAAGAATTTTAATTTGAAAGTGATAACCACCAGCGTTTTTAATTGTTTAGCTTCTGGTGAGTTTTCAGTAAAAGCTTAAAAGATAAAAAAAACTTTAGGTTCTTGATAATTTAGGAGTTGAACACTGGCCTTTTACAAATGGTATTTGAAATTTTAGTCAATACGGTGAGTGAAATCATCCGAAAAATTACAAGATAGGTAAAGATGTGGCATTCCTCCTAGAAAGATTCATCTCCAAATACTGAACATTTTGGAAGACGAACCAAAACGTCATACACCAATCATCTACTATTAAACGTAACCACAAAAAGAATCGATGACATCCGATAAACTTGGTCTTACATATAACAAATTTAACTTTCGACTTTAGAGGACGAACTGAACGGATTCTGCGGATAGAAAAAGTGTTTTTTTTTTGTGTGTTTCCAATGCTGTTTACTTCAAGAATGATTAAATATAAGACTCTCACACGGAGTACTTTTTTGGTAAGTAGAAATCAAGCCTTTTGCTGTACAAGCTATTGCAATTTAAAAGCTGGTCAGACGTCTGGTCCGTGATGTCAATTCGATTGAGGTTACAGAAGGTCGTTGCAACAATGAAAAAAAAAGAAGAAGGAGGAATGGAGATTACAGTGATATTTCATTACCCCGTGGATTGAGTCGGTCTGCGTTTGACAAGACTGTAGCGCCACACTTATGACGATTGCGAAGTACATCAGTAACTGTGAAAGACTTACTTTCAAAGTAATAAGCGTTAATGAGGGGTGTGTTACTTTGATATAACAGGAATCTGACGTCTGCTATTGCTCATGATTTATAAGAAGTTTTAAATTTTTGCAATGTTTGAAGAAAAAAAATGTTTGTAGAAATGGAGAATTCTCTGATCGCCGATTCTAATTCACAGACTCGAACTGGCGAATATTAGGCGATCGGGCGTTGATCATAGAACCTACTGTATTTCTATATAGATTGGGGACGACTGGATGAGTCGGAAATTTTTGTTTTGGTCGACTGAATGCTAATTCAACACATTTTTACTAATCATATATAGCAGAGGATATTTGCAATAATTATCTATTAACCAGACGATGCCGGGTGAATTTTAATCCTCCGTAACTGCAATAATCATCTAAAACACAAATAAAGAACTATCTGGGTTCAATCACTCTAAACGACTGGGTTGTAATCAGAGAACGAGCCGTTGATAATACTGAGTTTAAAATAATTCTCAGTTTTTATTTGTTTCCTTTAAAATAGATATAAATATGTACGGTAATTTTGTTGCATTTTCACTTAACAAGAGGTGGATACGTTCGTAGGTAAGTTAAAAAAAAGGAGCATAAAAAGAGTCAATGAATATAAAATTTGATTTATGCAAAGCGGTTTCCGACTTGAGTATTAATTAATATCTTTTTGCTCTTAAATTGGGTTCGCAGAACATTTTTGCCTTAGAAACATAGAGTAATTTATGAGATAATAAAGACTTTTTTCATTACTGATACGCTGGTAGATAATCTCACAATCAAATAGTTACAAGGTGCAAGACCACCTTTTCAGTTTGCAATGTTTACTGTTGGAATAACGGACACTACAATTTATTTCAGTAGTAGAAAAACGATTTTCTTCATGCGACATTATGGTAATTAACATATCAAACTCCCAATCGACTTGGAATCTGAAAGTAAACTTTCGCCAAATGATACAAGTATTTGCGTACAATAAAGATCCATTAACAGTACCTGTTCGCATACTCGACTTGATTCTTACTGATGGACTACTAAAAGTTTATATTTTTTCGCCGCAGTGGTCAATTTTGAGTACTGTTAGAATACAAAAAATTCAACATTATCACAGTAACACAACGACGGATTTAAACTTAAATCTTTGCACTAGGGAGATCGATCACATTAATCATTGCTTAATCGCTTGAACTTTTTTTTACCGACATTGTGTGTGTTTGTAAAACATTGCCAAAGCGAATGAGCGATATTAATGAAAAAAACTGTAGGGTTGTGCAGAGGTTTTTTCGAACTCAGTTTAACATTTTTTTTTAGAATCGTGTGTTGCGTCCCTGAATTGTATTTTTTTGATAATTACTACCCTCTTTTAACATGACTAATTACAAACAGTATTAAGCGCAAAAACTCTGATCATTCTGACGTGATCAATTTGTATTACCGCCCAAAACTAAAACCGAAATGTGTACCGTTCCTACACTAAAAGTTCCCAATACCAAAAGGCGCTTCCTCTATAAAGAATCTTTAAAATTACGTGCAGTCGAAAAATGTGTGTATCATGCGTTCCGTTTGAGCTTAATTATCTTATCACAAAGATGCCTAGTAGCGTCGATTCTGAAACAACCGTAATGACTCTGATCTTTATTGCTTTATTGATCATTTTCCAACATAATCAATACCGCTTAAATTACAATTTAATCGTTTTCATTCAAAATCGTGTAACATCAAAGGAGATTAAAATATCTTGGCCTTTTACCTTTTGTTTTAATTATTTTTGAAAATTATTCTTCCAGGCATACATTCTTCCAGCCACATACATTTTCATTATGCATGATACATGTGTTGCGTACCTACGGCTATGGCTGATTATAATAACGAGAAAATTGGTAGAGAAATCGAACATTATTATTCTGGGTTTCTGTTGATGAAAATTGAAGTTAGTTTTTGCAAAATATAAATAATTTTGTCGAATTGATTGACGACATTTAATTGAGTAATCAATTCAGTGGTATGACCTTTAAGAGGATCAGGTAAAAAAAAAATGTTGATTGGCTAGTACCACGGGTGTAACGCACTTTTCCATAAAAATTGTCGTTTAATATCATCGATTTTAGGCAATTAAAAGTTACAATAACTGCCGAAAACTATAACATAAAAGGAGCTGTCCACTGGAAAATACTCGTAAACACTTCTTCCATTCCAATTAAATTAATTAATTTGTGATTTTACATTCAGAAAACTAAAAAAACGAGTCGATCATTTTGAACGACATTCAACCAGGGTACGAAAATCAAAAATGCACTAAAGCAGCGGCAATAAAAATCTTTCTAAATTATACCCCTGCTAGTACTTACATTTTAGTCTTAGGTTCACTTTTTACTGACTGAAAAAGTTATACTTTACACGTGAAATAATTTGATATCTCGTATCACGATGAGTAAATGTACCTCGGGCTGAAGCCCTCGGATACTTTTACTCATCTGGATACGAGATATCAAATTGCTTCACTGGTATAGTAATGTACTATTCCTCACTAAGCTTCCGGAAAATGAGTTTTAACGGTCATGTCAATGAAATAATGACTCATTTCCCGGAGGTTTCGTGAGCATAAACTTTTACTTCGTTAGTTTTATCATATGCTTTGCTATACAATAAAATATTCTGCAGAGCTAATATCTCGCCATTTTTGGCGTTGATGTGGACTACATCAACCAGTGTATCTCGTTTTGTTCAGAACTTTTCATAATGTATAATACCACCAAATAACCACCTAAATCTTTCAAATCGATCACCAGATTCAAGTCCGTTCCTACTTCCCTATACTAAGGTCAAAACTTGGGTCGGTGAGCCAGCCCGGGTAAAAACCAAAGCAACAAAATTTCACAAACTTAGTCTCACGTCACGTTTCAAAAGGCAATAAGGGTGGAATCGCACTTCACTGTTTTCCGTCTCCGTTTAGATATTGCGCATGCGCACAGAGAGAATTCTCTCTCTGCGCATGCGCATTGTCTAAACGGAGACCCAAAACGGTGAACTGCGATTGCAGCTTAATTCTCGAGCGTTAGAATACGCATGAGGATCGTTTGAGTATTTCGTTTCACAAAAAAAGTTTTCTGTTTTCAGTTTAAGATTACTCTTCTTGCCTAAAATTACCAATAGCTATTTATGCAACCAATAAATGCTTTGAGGCTCTGGATGTTTGCTTCTTTGCAAATATAATGGCAACGAAAGTTTTACTTTTCGTCACTGAGTTGAGAAAAAAACATTAAACCAATAAAACAAAATTCGACAAAACATTTATTTAAAAAATTCCTTTTTGACTGCTTTCAAGCTAACTTTTTGTTTGAAATGACATATAATTACATGCATGTCATATATTTTAAACATAACTTAGGGCCACGGTTTTTCTTCTATTTGTTAAAAAACGTTTTTCTCTTCATTTTTTATCAACAACAAAAATTTAAATTTGAAGTATCGACGTTGAATATTTGGAAATTCTGCATCTTCATTATTATCAAAGTACTACTTAAATACACCTTTAGCCACAGGATATTTTTGCTGATTACTTTCATGCGTATTTAAATCAGTTTTAAGTTAATTTGTTAAACTGTGCTCATATACATTTTCAATGGTAAATGACAGTCACAACTCACAACTGAAAAGAAACTGCCGATAGCATGTAATTTTAGATCGTTTATACAATTGGATAATTTATCCAAAACGATAAAAAAAGAGTTAATTTAAGCCTTCTGATGATACAATAAGATATTTGAGGTCGAACTGCATGATAAAAATGATCTTCTTCGATTTTTCAGAGAAAATCATGATACCGAGGAGACACTCATGTACTTTTAACAAATTCAATTCAAAGAATAACTTCCGCAGCAATTAAAGTCAACAGTTGAAGCAATAAAGATTCTATTCGCAATTTGGATATGCTTCACCTAAGTTTCAGAAGACCTAACGCTCCTTCGAAGATAACGTAGAAATATGAACATTTTTGAAGGCTTCAGATACAACAACGTTTTTGAGAATAATTAAAAGAAAAAGCTAATAAATTGCGACCGATAAAGAATATTATCCATTCATCCTATGTCATGTTATTGGCATCGATAAGAAAAAATATCTGAGCGTAGATTCTAGTAGCGTTTGTAACTTTAGGAATCCGTAATTTGACAGGTCTTATGGGATTTTATACACGCAACGCAACTGTCAAGTTACGAATATTATGAGCTACGAAAATTCGAGAATCGTCACACTGAGCGTTAACTGACGTCGTCTTATATATGAACTTTAAAACCATTGAAGTAAAATATTTTACTGTTCTAACTTGATGTCTCGAAAGGTTAGCAACATGTCAATAGTTATTTATTTACCGAGTGGAGAAAATCAAATTTTTCAACTATAGCGAAATTTGCGAAATTCTCACAAATTCGCCTCTATAAGGTTTTTATGCGTTGTACGCTAGCGTGGCGGCCACACAAGTTTTCATGTGTGCGTTGTCCGATGAACCGTTCTTCTGCTTGAAACGAAAACAAAGTGACAGTTCACACTAGAGAAAGTAGAAATTTTCTGAATTGTCATCAGACAAAACTTCAATAAAATATGGCCTCTTGAGTAGAGAAAGTAAGGTTAATCACACCGCACACATAAAAATGGTTTATTTTCCATATAAATCAGCAGTATTTAAAGAGCTCATTGCGTTTTTCTAAAAAAAGGCTCGGCCTTTAGCTGTATTTATTCTGTCAATGTCAATATCAAAAAGCGATTAAGCCCAGTGGTATTTCGTTTATATGCTAGTATGATGAATGTCGTTGCAAATTTCATTGACAGAATACAACGAGTACAAAAGCATTATACTGTAGCCTCTTCAGCCAACGTGAAGGTTAAATTGCTATTGAATTTCTCTGACACCACCAACAGCGAAAAGAAAGTTTCCATCCACCGATAAACATTAATAACGAATTTTATTAATTGTAAAGCATTTTTCTCTCTATAAATTATCGTGCAAGATATTAAGTGTAACAGTCAGCCATGTGGTGAGTAGTAATTTATATAGTTAACAATTTTTTTTTCTTTCTTCCTAAAGAAGATGCACTCCATTCATTCAAGTACATTTTATACAACATAGAGAGGTTTCGGAAAATGAATGAGTGCATGCTACATTTTGTAAATCACACATCCATATCCTTTCCCTTTCTTGCAAGAGGTCTCGGCACACACGCTGGTTATGCATAAATATGAAAATATTGTATCAAGTAACACTTGTGACATAAACATATTAAAATATGATACCTATATTCAATTAACTACAAAAACATAACTAACCCCAAGTGTAAGTACGCCACTGATTTATATCCGTTTACACAATATGATACCAATTTATTGCATTCCTGCTCCTAATAATAACAATTTGTCTTGCAGAAATTATTAGGTACTAAAACTCCTTTATTTTTATAAATAACATAAAATAAAATGACCAAAACAAATTGTCATGTGTTCGGAAACAGGTACCTACCAAGCACCAACATATAACAAAAAAATGTGAATATGGTGCGCATATATATATGGTTATATATACACACGTACAATGAGATGCCATATAGTGTAACATCATACATATCTTTTATCTTGCCAACCAACTCGAAAATATAAAACGATATTCTTTTCTTCGTTTTTTTTTTAAATCTTTACTTGAAATTAAGAAATAAATTAAAATTTATATACTCCTTTATAAAAGAGAACAGAAAATATTCTATACTATAATATGTAATAAAATATGTACTCGTATTATAAACGATGAAACTCATATATCATTCTCACATGGCACCGATTCTACAAAACTCACACATAAATATCCCAACTGCACGCAAGGCTCCGATACAATTCGTCACACTTACACGCATTTCTTCGTTCTTGCTTTCATCGTTCCATTCGTAATAAAACTATCTCGCTTCCACAGACCATCCATCTTTTTAAGAGATTCTATAATGGTTTATGAGTTCGCTCCTCCTATTTGCTATCCCCTTTACGCTTTAGTTATGACTTTTCTTCTGCTACACATTATACCTTCGTATCGTAAATTTCATTATGCCTATCGCAAAACATATGCATAGAGAATGTGAATTGTGTATCGTTCTCACTCATTGTGTTACCCCGAATATATATATAGAGGAAAAAAATCCGCTATTAAATACGATATGTGTGCCATGCGATATACTTGTGTCTCGTTTTAACTAATTTATGGGAAAATATCTCTTTTTCATACCGATATATTTTATTCGCGGAGGAGATTAAGGGGTTTTAGGATTTTCACATGGAAGTTGAATTGAATGCTTTATGGGTTAGTTTGATAGAAGTCGTAAAGAAATCAACATCTTTTACTTTAAAAACCTCGTTACATTGCATGGTTATTTGCTGCTATAAAAAGGCCATTATGGTGTGTCGTAAATTGTGTGCTTAATGCAGCAATAACATAAAATTTTATGGCTAAATAAATGCTTGTAAACAATTTGTTTTGATGGAATTGAGCGGGAAAAGTATTATTTAGTTAAATCAAACAGGTTATTGTCGTGTTATACCTGGGTGTAATTGCATTTTTTTTATTTTTATTTTTTATTTTTATTTATATTTTTATACATATATTTATCGTTATTGGAAATTGTACGATGTATACGATTTTTGTTCATTATTATTACTTTATTTACAAGCATTTCCGATAATAATATTTATTGTATAACAATATAAATGAAGATGTTTAAATAAATAAATTAATTAAATTTAAAAATAAAATTTAAAAATAAAAATAAAAGGAAATTTTCATCGCTCGCACTTATGCAGCAATGTCGGAATATAAAATGTGGAGATATCGATTTTTTTATGAATGACAATTTTGCCAACGGTAATGCGTTACACAGCTGATATTCTTTATTTGTCTCATGTGCGCGTTCTATTTTTAAAAGTGAAATTAATTTATTATAAAACTGTGTGTTGAATAAATAAAAAAGAGTGTTTTGGTGGTTCTCCCGTTGAAAAAAAAAAAAATAAGATAAAAAAATTGAAAATATTTTTTTATTATTATAAGTTCTGGTTGAGAATATATGCATAAAAATATAATAGTAAAATTGTGTTATTGTTTCAATTGGATAAACAAATCATTAACCTGCGCAAAACCGTCACGGGCTGCTTGAAACACACAACACCTATCTGCAATATTTCTAAATGGTAAGTTATTTTCGTTTTTATTCTGTTCAATTAATTACAATCTTTATTTCTGCACTGACCATACTGGTCTTGCGTTCGTTATGCAATAAGACGAAGAAAAAAAATTGTAAATGAATGTTATGGCCACTTTAATGCACTTTTATTTGTTTGTATTTGCTAATAGAACACCGTTTTTACCATACGATTTATTTATGCAAAGAGAAATAATACATGTTATTTGTTGTCATTAGCTTTAAACAACTAGTTTCTTAGAAAATTAATGATTGAGCAGCTCAAAAGCTTCAAAAACAACGCCCACATTGATAAACGTAAACGCGGCGGCGTCAAAATGACTTAAAACGTAGAACTTCTTTGATGCACCCAGACCATAAACCTTTGATAGTGGATGTAGTTGATCCGATTCAATTAATCTCACTCTTGTGCAGGCTTTACCTTCCTCTTGGAATTAAAATTTGATGTGTCGCGGTTTTTGGCGGTATCCACTATAAAGTCCTCTAAAAAAACACAATTTTCCAATAACAAAAGACTTAGTGGTGACAAAAGAGTTATTATCTTAATTTAGTAATGAAAGGAGCGAAGCGAGTGAAATTTTTCTTTCTTGACGCTTTATTTGATTAAGCAAACACTCAAAATGACAAGCGGCTAACAAGCGCAACGTTAAATTCCTTCCATTCACGATACTCTCATATCCGCGACGTGGATTCCGCATATTGAAATTTAATTTGTTTATCTAGTGTTGACGTATCATGATTCTGTCGCTCATTTCTGGCACACGATGTTCATGCTGAAGAACATTTTTAGCAAATAAAATTCCAGAACCACCTCCGGCTCGTGCTGGAAACATCTCGTCCACTTAAATTCAAATTTTGAAACACACTTACCTCATGAATTAGGACCTTTCCGTACATGCTGATATACAAACATAGTTCGCTTCACTTTCGACAGATTAATTTTAATTGACACAAAACATTATTCTACTCAACGAACTAACAATCTCTGAATTATTTTTCAAAAGGCTTCATTAAAAAATTGAAGATGGCCAAAATGTGGGCAGCACAGCACGACTAAGTTGAAACGCGGTCTGCGAAATATATTTAAATGCTAAAACAAAGTCGATACAAACAACAGACGGTAATGTTGATGGTAATGGTCACATTTTTGTTCGATTTTCGCTGGTGGTCCTGGATGGTTGTAGTTTGACCGCTAAGATTTAGGTACTTTTAACTTGGCCGCCATCATCCATATGTATTGAGGCCATTTAGACAATATCATTTTATTTCGTGCTGAGAAAGCTGGCAAGTTTTTTAAGCTTTTTTTTTGTTGATAATACATTTGACCTGTAAACTATTTAGCAAGCAACTTTTTGAGGGTTCGCATTCTTGACAAAAATAATTTTAAAAAAACAGTGCATTTTAGGGGACAAGTGGGTTGGCCTGTAGAGGCGCCATTTTTTTTCATAGTACTTCATTCTCTGTGGCTTATTTTCATGTGAACCAACTTCACATTTGTCATTACAGAACAAAAATGTCACCATATGAAGTTGGTTCACATGAAAACAAGCGCAGTGACAGCAGTAATTTTATCACAGAATGTACTAAAATATGGGAAAACTCTAGTACATTTATTCTTAGTTTCTAAACATCATTCTCCTAGAGACAATAAATTGTGTTTTCTGACATATTTTTGCCAACCTCAAGTGCTGCCACCCCTTTTAGCTTAGCTGAATTCGAATGAAGACAGAAGTTTCCATAGGGGACAGTGCTAGTGAGTGTCTATGCATAAATGTTTTCGACACTAGTGTTTCTTGTGCGGAATAACCGTATGCGCCAAGGTCAGACTTATCCAAAAAGCTATACTTTATAGTGAAGATGCAACCTGAGCTTTCAAGATCAATTTGTCGAAAGTCTGTACCAGTGAACACATTTCCAATTTTGAGACAATTTGTAGAATATTCTGCACAAAACAAGCACACGCGCTGATACAATACTCTCTCTCTCTCTCTCTCTCTCTCTCTCTCTCTCTCTCTCTCTCTCTAGCAAACAACCTCTCTTAAATAATCGAATTAGAGTGTAAAATAAGTTTGAGAATCTCTGGTTCTTCATAAAGCTTAGAGTGAATAGACTCACGAGTCGTAAACAAGTAACAAAATTTCACAAAAGTCGTTTGGATCTCGTTTGGACCAAAGTATATAAACACTGAAGGTGATGCAAATCCGCAGTTACACACGGATCCAAACTTTCAGGTGAATTTTAGCTCCGTCATGTTACACACGTATTGAATTCGTTTGCGTCAAGTTGCATATAGTGATGAATCTGGAACGATTTAGCGGCGTTTTGTTGCACACATATAAAATTCGTTTGCGTCAAGTTGTATTTAGTGATGAATTGGAAGTATTCAGGGCCGTCATGTTGCACAAGTCTAAGTTAGTCAACATACGAAAATGAATTCACTTGAAAGTTTGGATCCGTAATTTCTCTGATCCGTTGAGGGTCTGCATTACCTTCAGTGTTTATATACTCTGGTTTGGACGAGAGGGTGGACTTATACGTTTTTTGTAAATATATTTTGACATTTTTGGACTTTGATAATCACAGACTGTATTTCTGAATAGTTTCTAACAATGTTTTCTCAATAGTATAAAGTTTATGTTCAATCTAGCAATTACAAGCTTCAAGTTTAATACACCCGTTAGAAAGGTGAACCATAGCATTCGAGTACATTCGAGAGGTGACATGGTAGCGCTGATAATAATGGTCATCAAAAAATTATTACATGAGCACATGTTGAAAAATGGCAGCGGAAATTTCTTGTCTAGCCGCTGCGCATTTATTTTAAAATGTCTGCAGTTCGGACGGTTCTATTTCGAGAAGAGTTTTAAATAGATTGAGAACACTGTAAAAAAAATGGTTCTATCATACCCTCATCGCTCATCATTTGAAATCTTGTTTTTCTTCCACAATATAACGGATTTAAATGCAAACCAGTTGTAGATTCTACTGGATCGCAATTCTTTCTTGAAACTAGAGTTTTGAGGCTTAGATCTTGTTCCTCTTCAGATCGCTATTGTCGTAAAATACCCTAATAAAATGTTTGATTTTTTTTTCAAATGTCTGTTCTCTTTCTTAAAACTTATCCTGTGTTCAAAAATCGTTTTTGTTGTGAGCATATCTGCTATATGTCCCCGTGTTGTCTCCGTTTTTGGCATTGTTTACACTTGTGAAAATTTTAATTGGTAGAAACACTCACAAACGTAAAAAACAGAGGCGAAACGGATATCTTTTTCAAGTGCGATAAGAGCCTAATTTTAACTTATTTAGAATTTACTACATCCAAATTGTGATAACAATCCACATCCGGTACTTTGATCCGATTCAAAATTGTAACGCCAATGTGTACGTATTTTGTCACGCTACATCTACACCTTCGTAAAAAACTTTTATTTTCAACATTACGGCGGTACCTTATTAAATTGCAATCTTCATAATATGATTTTAGGTGAAAATTTGTCACTCTTATTTAGAGGTGTGCGCCGATCTTAAAATAGTCGGCGGCGGTGCGCCGACTGGTAAGGGATCGGCGGCGGCGCGCCGGAATAAATTTATAGTCGGCGGCGGTGCGCCGATAAATTTACAAAAAATCTAAACTTTCGAAAATAATGCAAAAACATTTGAAAAAGCGTGCGCAATCATTTTTCCGAACACTGAAATCTTACTATCTTGTAATCTGAAGTATCAACCACTTATACAAGGGGAATCAACTGAGGCGTATCTCACCTTTTATATTGTGTACAATGTACAATCACCTATTATTTTGAAAACATCTAATTTAATGAATCCAAGAATGATTAATGAGTTTGCGTAAATGACATGTAAGCTATAAGTCAAATTATAATTTGGAAATTTTAAGTCACATCTTCATACCAGATGTTCTGCAGGCTTCTTATTTCCAACTTATAATTTATGTCATTTACGCAAACTCACTACTATTATCTTTCGATTTATGCAATAACCGTTCCCGTTGCCTTTAGTCCATCTTCGATGAAGGAGTGAGATCGTAGTAGAAGGTTTTCGCAAATTAGAGATTTAGATAAACTTAAATTTATAAGTAATAAGTGCATAGACTACGCCAAAATGATTTTTTTTCCCAAATTTTTTAAATAAAGCAGCTAAAAATTGAAAATAAAGATACCCGTGTCTCGTCTTTTTGACGAAAAAACTTGAAACCGGAAAGATTTTCCACTTTATAAATTCCTAAAACACGTGATTTGCGCCATTTTCCACCCAAATTCCACATAAGGTCTTAAGTTTGCCACTTTACAATTACAGTAGTTTTGACTGATTCACTGAATTTTGTTCTCCTTCTTCTTCCTCTTATATGCACAGAAAATAGAGTAATGTACCCAAGAGTTCACGTTAAGTGAGGATACAGAAAAGACAAATGCTGTTTCGACCTCGGGTATCGATGGCGGTCTCGGGCCAGCGTGATCTGACCATCCTCAGTAGTATCCATCGATACCCTTCCCAAGACAGCAGCAAACTTTTTCTTTGGACTAGTATTTATATGGCGACCATATAAAAGACGAGCTATAGGTAGACCACCAGAGAGATGGACAAACGGAATTAAGAATATTGCAGGTACAAACTGGCAGCAAATGGCAATGGATAGCAGTGGATAGAAACAGGCTGAAAAAGAAGAAGAAGAAGTATTTAAAAATATGCATAAAACACTTGCCATCTACTGATAGAAATAGGATACGTTATAGAAAGCTACTTCGAAGATAACCCTATCGTAGCATCAGAAACAAAATCACCGTCGTACAGTGCAAGTAAGAAGAAAAACCCAAAGTTTCAACAAAAATTTTTTAACAAAAAACTCCTTTCTACGCATATAGAAACATAGCAGCATATAGAAACCTGACTTATAAATTAAGAGCGATAAACATTTGCTAAAACCTTGTACATGTACTCAGGCACACACTTTTGTATAGATTTTTCAATTTAAGTTTATATTTATTGTCGCCCATTAAAATTTCTGAAAGCACTAAACGTATAAAATTTCGGCGCGACGAAAATACAATCGGCGGCGGCGGCGACGTGAGCTATTATTTTTCGGCGGCGGCGCGCCGAAAATTTAGCAAAAAATCGGCGGCGCGCCGGCGTAAAATCGGCGGTGCACACCTCTACTCTTATTCCTCTTATTCAATGTCTTCAAGTTCTACAAGGGAGGAAGCTTACTTGCATATAGTAGATTTTAACTTTGCGATAAAATTTCCATACTTCAGCAATCATAATTTTTATTAGATTATGATTTCGTTTCTTCTATTGACTATTCTATATTGGACTAAGTCGAAAGAAGAAAGGTGCGAGCACAAAAAGAGCCAGGTATAATGCAGCCAGTGCAATAAAATTTCGACAGATAAGGTTAAGTCATGTTTAGCCTCTTTCCAGTTAACAAAAGTCCATAATTACGTCACGATGTCATTGAATTTGGTATAGTTAATGTACTGACATAAAAATTTAGCGCAGAAAACGTAGGGTCCGTGCAGAGAGTACTCGCGCCTAAAATGACGAATTTCGAAAACCATATACGGTGAATGTTAAACACTTTCGTACGCTAAAATGTGTGGAGTGAATACAATTTCGAATATTTATAAAACGAGCGCTTCTGTCAGACGGAACTTAAGTACACGTTATTTGTGAATGGTCCTTATTGCTTGCAGTTGTTTAGCAAAACTTCAGTAAAATGTACATCCGTCGCTTGACCAACCGTCGGTGAAATGCTTTGTACAAAATGACACATTTTTACTAGAAATTTATATTGGATGTCAATGGAATGGTCCATTTAACATTTCCCATTTAACGACCATTCTCACGATATTTTTGGGATTAAAAAACAACAACCGAAAAGCAAAAATTCTGTTTGCCTAAGCAAATGAAATGCAACAGGTTGTTTAAAGAATCGTGGAACGAGACCAAATCAAATCTATGGCAGGTAAACAATAGTGCGAGAATGATATAGAGCGGTGTGGTGCCAACGGGCTTGATATAAAAGTAAATTAAATATATTAACAACGAAAGTCTAATCTTTATCGTGTATCAAATTGCCATTCATGTTTGTTGCCGTAAAACTCAGTAATAACTCAATTCATGCTTTCCATTGTTGCTCGTTACAATGCACCATGATTGGCAGGGACGTTAACAACTCTGTGATGTTATTCATCAGCCAGATCATGTCTTAAAGGTATTACATGGACAATGGGCATGTAGTTCTGACTGAAAAATTCATTCTATTTGAAAATTAAATTATTTGATTGAACACATCTTGGATGGGTAACTTTTACGATGTTATAATTGAAACAATGAAGTCCTAGAATTTTTAACATCTCTGTTCTGAATCGATGGTTCATCGAACGAGGTTATAAAACATATTTTCCTCAGGAATTTCATGACTAAAGGAAAATGAATATTTTTAATGTTTTTTTTTTTTGAATCATGATCAAACGTAGAAAGTAAGAGAATAGTGAAGACCTAGAAAGTTCGACTTTTGAATAATTTGTTAGGTGTTCATTCAAATCATTTTCGTAATTACCTCAGTGTAATTGCAACGATGATTACCTTAAACAAAAGTTGTTTTGTTGTAATATCAACCTTGTGTTTATTTGCATACCGATAAAAAATGTTGTAGAATTCTACTTCAGACATGTTATGTTGGTAACGTTAAATGTATTATGTTCAAGTCATCACTCAACGTTGCAATCGCTAAACTTTATTAAACTTGCGTATTACACGTGTCTGATATACATGCGACAAGTATATAATGTGTCATAAGTGTTCTTTTGAAGTGAAATAGTGTAAATACAATTACTTGAACATTTCGTCTGAATAGAAACATTGGTAAGAAAATCAAAAGGGGAAATGAAATGTAGATCTAGTACGATCAATGTAGAACTTCCTTATTTACGAAAAGGCCATTGAGAAGTAGCAAAAATCAATATCCACCAAATGATATTTTTTTCCCTTTAATGATGGTAAATAATTTTTTTTTATAAATTACAAAAAGATTAATCAGTCGATCTAACGAGATTTTCGTTTTGATTTCTCACACGTCCCTGAATAAAACTCTCGAAATCAATAATCATACTAATTTGAGAAGTTGTCTTCAAAATTTAATTTCTTCTGCATTTGCAACCATTCAAATCATTTAACAAGGTTTGAAATTATAAGATTTTGACAGAAGACCCACTTTCCCGCAGCGCTAATACGGTGATTACGAATACAATTCCCACGGTTTTTACCGGTTGATTCTGCAATCTTCGGTATATTCGCATAGAAACTTCGTTATACAGCTTAAAACACAATCACCGTCTTTTATTGTAATCAAAGCTTTTTATAGATTAAAATCATTGAAAGCTTCACGAAACTGTTTGTGAAACTATTCAAATTTATGAGCAGTTTCTGATCGTAAATAATAATGAATTTCTCCGAGTGTTTAGCATGTTTAAACAAACAACTGTTATATCGTTAGTTTTAGCTACTAGTTTTATTTTTCAGTTGCATAAAACCAGCCAAAAAAACCGGCCATAAAGATACATTTTTAAATCGCTAATCAAGCTGCTAAATCAAGTTAAATGTTAATTATTAAACAAATAATATGAAAATGTATGGAATAATTAATAGCGATGATATTTGACTACAGTGGTCGGGATGTTTATTTTTATTTTGTTTTTTTTAATTTCTATTTGCCATTGCATTTACGCTACCGAAAGCTCTTTTCAAAATGTATGGGATCTATTTGCAAACGTCACAATGTAAATTTACAACCACATGAATTATTGTTGTTGTCCCATATGATGGTCAGAGTACAATAAGGGAAAATCATAATAGACATTAGATAATAGGCCCGTCGAACGCATAATTTTGTTTGGAAATTGACATTCACATTGAAAATCAGCTGAGCGTTTAACAAATACCTGTGCAAAATATAGTTCCTAGCTGAAGATATTGCTCGAAGAAAAGAAATATTATGCAGACATTGCTTGGGGGGGAATGACAGGAAATATTTTTATGTCATTTTGGAAGAGTGAATGCAGATAGATTTTGTGTTCTGTGTTTTGCGAGGCCAAAAATGTGGCATGTTCTTTTCGCTATACTCAATTATATGTTTTGTTGACTGTCTGTTTTTTCTCTGATTACTCTCTTTAATACATCCGAGCCATGTCGACACTTTTATTGCTTTCGAACAAAATATGTCAACCATGAAATAATATTTCATTTTTATGAAATTAATTATTTGGTTAACAGGAGTTTTTTTTGGTAAGATTTATTAACGAAACAAGAAGGCTTGAAATACTGTTTCCTTATAGTAACAAAAAATATAATTCATTTATCACATTAACAGCTTTAAGCTCCATAAAATCTTAATTAGAGGAATGCAAGAAAATTTAGTAATTACACTGGACGATGCCTCAAAAATGTTCTATTGGATCTTATAACATCAGTGTAAATTAATAGCATAATTTTAGGATTTTTTTTTCGTTGTAGATTGCTTTTACAGTGTATTTTGGAGTCTACGACTGACAAAACCTTTCAGAAACGGTTTATAGTACATTATGTCTGCGGTGCAAATTTTTATTTTGACGAGTTGGGACTTTAGAGCCCGACCAGAAAATCAAAATTTGGGCTCTCGTACATGATAAGGCTCACATGAGCAAGGCCGTAACAAGTAAACATCTGTTACCGACAAAACGGCATGACAAAGATAAACGATTACCTACGATTAATGCGGCGGTATAGTAAAAGACATGGTTAAACAAACAAAATTCAATATTTCGTGTTAGGCAATACTTGAGACAAAAGAAATAGTAGATTTTATCATTTTATAGTGATACGACAAGTGTATGAATGAATCTATTACTTCCGTTTCTTAAGCTATATATTTTAGAGTTTTGTTCAAAATCTTTTACTTCAAATAACAATTCTTCTAAGTCTGCATTCGGAGCTGTTTCAAATGCTATTCGTAGTGTACTAACCCTGAGTGCCCATTTTTCTCCAACTTGATTATTTTGAAGATCAGGTGAAATCAAATGAATTTTAATTGGTATTTTGAATCTTTAATGTTGATATAGATTGTGGATTTGAGCACTATTTCGCAGGACTCTCAATGATTGACGGTGTCGGCAAGTCAATCACTTTTGTCACTTCATCGAACAATATTTTCATGGACAATGTGATCGAAAATGTAATTTCCTGACAAATGATTTTAATTTTTAAATTTCGTATCTCAAAAAACCGACTCCAAGGCAGTGACATCGCTGATTTTTGCGGTATTAGTGACAATAACAATTTCCACAATCTATTTCCGTAGATTATCAAATCTATTACTTGACCTGATCAAACTATTCCCTACGGATTGAAATAATCACTTCATTTCAAGATGACACACAAGGAATTTTGAAAACCGACACATTTTCTGTTTCTGTGTTTTACTTGAGTTTCTGATTTCTCCATATAAAAATACGGGCAAAAATGTGTCGGTTTTCAAAATTCCGCGAGTGTAATTTATTTTACCAATTTTTTTTGTCATTGTCGAAACTGGTGTACTGATCCATCATCATTTATCACTTTCAAACTTAGAAAAGATCACATTATTCACTGCTCACGCTAATCTTTGTCGTCGCGGCCGAGAAAACATGACACAGCAACAGATTCATGCTGCTTTCTTTATTCTAACTCACTGGTTACACGGGATGTTACGCCTTCGGCTCGGATATACAAACTCTACACTTGTCGAAACAAAGTTACTGAAGCAGATGGCTCAAAAACAGACGAGTAAGTTTCCGAGTATCACAAGGTTGTTTCCGAACTGATCAACTGCATAGCATCATCCAATATTATCTCTTTATTGTCTTTCCCATGCGAAACTTGAAAATCACAAAGGAATTCAAAATGAAGTCAAATTATTCTTCAAGTAATGGATCATTTCCGCAGGGGGAAAACTGGCAAGTAATGGTCATTTTTCGCATGGGGCAGGTAATAAGATCGATTAAGCTATAACAGCAATCGGCCTACGTCATTACAATAAAAAAAACAGCCATTGATATTGCAAGTCGCTACATCTTATGGACTGTATAGTACCATAGAAACACTACGCTGTAAATTACTCATTTCTTGTACCTATGACGAAAAAAAAATCAAATAAGTTCGACCCACACTAAATAACTGCTGACTTGTTCGGCCGTAGAGGTATGCATGTACATATTATTTTATTAATATGCAATGGTAAGAAACATGAAATCTTTTTATTTTTCTTACACTCCAATTTGGAAATAAGAAAAAAAAACTCAGAAATTCTCAAGTTGATATTACCCTCGTATCAAAAGTAAAATCTTGTTTTTTTTAAAAGAAAAATGTAATAAATCTTATCTATTTTAATAAATCAACAACCACATATATTATTCGAAAGATCAGTAATGCACAAAATATATTACTTTAATAGAATGGCTCCTCCCAAAAATATACAGAACACTGATCGCACAATAGGTACTCAAGAAAGATTTATTCAAAAAAAAAAAAAAAATCCAAAACAAAAAAAATTAGGCGTTTCAAAAATAGCTAAGTGACAGGCAACCATGATGGTGCTTTAGATGAGGGTCTTTTTCCGTTTGTTCTTTCGGTTGTCATGAAAAATAATTGCAAACGTGCTCGTATTTAACAGAAGGACTATATTTCAATTTATTTACGTAGATCTGTAGCATGTCTGCAATATATACATGTATAAAGAGACTTTTAATTTGGAATGGCGATAGATTTCAATATAATATATGTGTTCATATTCGGATGGTGCGTGTGTATATATGGGAAAATATCAGAAAATTTTTGTTTATATCGTTTAACCATACTTTTCAGTGTTAGACTTCTATTGTAATGAGAAATTGATACTAGTGTGAGATCCGTTTTGAAATTTACATGTGGTTTATGGATTTGTCACACCATATTTTTTTAAACTATATATACCACATCATGCATAATATAAACATTGAATATTTCTTTCAAGCCTCCACTGGAAATATAAAGAAATTAATCAAAAACGACAGCATCGGTAAGCCAGAAATATTTTTTTTGTTAGTTATAAAATGGTGACGATTTTGGAATTTATTTAAAAAAAAAAGCAATTTTCAAGCAAGTTCCTATGGATGATTAATTTTACGATTTTTTTTGTTTCATTTTATTTCTTTCAATCGTATGTTCTTTCGTCACACTTAATTAAGATCATTAATAAATCCTTAAATGACGTAACGAAATACCAAAAATGTTACCGCTTTAGACACTCAATTAGCGTTGAGAAAAATGTTCAGAGATCATCGAAACGTTCTGTGAGAACTGCTCATCAACATTTTCTCGTCTTAAAATATAATTTAAAAAAAGGGGGAATTTTCGCTGTTTCAATTAAGTTGTAGCATAGAATTACCAGTAAACGGCTTTTAAAACCATCAATTTTAATGGATTGTTCCGATAAAAAAAAGCTTATCGAAATAGTACATGTGGGTACATGCAAAATAGTCCGGTGTTCTGTTCGATATATTTAACTTGGTAGTTAAATAGTTGCTTACTTATTTCCCTAGAGGAAAATGTCAAGTTTTTTAATAAAATCAATTGTTCAGAAGGCGAGGACGAGGTCAATAATCACATAATCACATGCCGTTGATTTTCATCTGAGCTATGCACTTATTTGACATGCTGAATGTGTCTAACGAATGACTTTGAAAGGTGCACTACTTGGACATATTTCATTTACTTCATTAATTCCATTCAGTCTTCTTAGAAGTGCGTGACCCTTCAATTATTCTTAATGTTACGATACGAGCACAATAAACTGTGGTCTACATCGGTTTACACCGTTTTGTTCTTACAGTGATAAACTCTGTAAATGACCGTCTTTTAGAAAAAGACGATCATTTATGTTTTTTATCGCTGTACCCTGTATTTTTCAATATTTTTTTTTCACATTCATGGGACTGTTCAAAAATGAAGTAAAGCGTTTAGAAGGAGGGAGTGTCCGAGATGCGGTTCTTACAAATTTGGGCTAATTTTAACAGTTTTCATGTGACGAAAAATCGGTAAAATGGCTTGACGTCATTTGTGAACTACCCCTTTCAAATGTATGTCTACACCTATACAAAATCAAAGACTTCATTGAAGCTAAATTTATATTGAGACCATTTCAATCACTCCAATTGTTCTAACTTTGAATTAGTCTGACGAATGAATTTGTTATTTCATTCAGGTTAAAGATGAATAAATTCCGTATTCAGAAGTACTGCATTCTTTTCAGTATATTAACCGAAGGTAATGAAATTCCAGTCTAGTGACTAGTATATACTGATACTGAGTTGAAACAGTGTATGAAATCACAACAATTCACAAAACTGTATATACGCGTAATTTCATTACTCTAACGTGCTGCGATTGTCGCCGTAATAACAGCTCGGGAAAAATCGATATAGTGAACAATAACCAACGCAATTACTATGTAAATAGCTTTGACGAATTCTTCACGAAGTGTAAATCAAAATGGAAATTTACCGCACTAAATTATGTTCTCTAACCAACAATTGAAACTTGGAAGTTCTGAGTGTCTTTCCACAAATTTAATCCTATGTGATGATTTGAAGTTTTAACTCATACGCCAGTCATCTTCGTGATTCATTCAATGTTCGATTAAAATGACGTGACATCTATAGGAACAATAATGTGAATTTAAGAAGTAGAAAAATGTGAAAATTTATTTACAAACCGAAAGCGAACAAGAAGTTGAAGTATAATTTGATTTTACATTCGTTACGTAAGAGGTCATCCCATTATTTATGTATAGAAATTCCTAGAATTTGCAATAACATTCCAGCCGAGTCCGTTTTATACAAAAGCGTTAAAAATATTTTGGACGAAAAAACGAAAACATTCTTTGTCGATTAAGAATATATCAAAATATTTTCGTTGAAGAGTCACGGAAATTTTCTGGTTCGTTCGTTGTTGTTTTATTGTTCTTCATTTTTTGGCTTGATTTACCAAAACATTTCTACAAGTTAAACATTCGTGTATTCGGCTACCAATTTTAATATTATTTTTGTTTGCAACAAAATTTCACGGTTCCCAAAAGGAACATAACACTAAGTGTTGCATAACTTAAATCATTCTCGTCGGCGAAGGAAACAAAAAAAAAACTAAAATCTGCTTCCTATTTTTGAATAACAATAAACTCATTTACTTATAAAATTTTATTACCACACATGTCCAGACAATCTGTAAAAATATTTTTAAAACTAAAAACAGTAGATACTACCTATCAAAAGGAGCAATAGAAAATCGATGGCAAATATTTACATAATCAACCATTGATTCTTTTATTATTCATTTTTTCTTCTCTACAGCAAAATAAAAAAAACAAATTGATTTATTATGCATCCACATAATAGTTTCAGAAACAAAAATTAAAATAAAGAGAGGAAAAAAACACGACACGCCGAAGCTGAAGAAATTTTAAATTATGCAAAAATATATTTAAAAAACAACAAATATTTTTTCGCACTTTTTCTAAAAAATCATCAACGAAAATACAGTTGAACTGTGTAGATTGTTTCTGTTGATAATAAAAAAGCTATTGTTTGGTACACATAAAGTTTTTAATGTCAGAGTCAACTCAAAGCAGATATTTTGGACGTTTCTAAGTAAAAAAAGCCAAACCACAATATAAAAAAATATGCTAACAATAAAAAAATAAAAATAAAATATTTACAATACAAAACGCAAGAATAAAATGAGAAAAGATTCAGTTTTTTCTTCTTCTTTTTTTAAATATTACTTATGAATGTTTTCAAGGATATTTCACTCATAAAAAATGACACACAGCTATATAATATTTCTTATTTCTCTCTTGTTATGAATATGTTTATAATAAAAAAAGAAACATTTTTTTCCGTAAATCATAAAAAAAAACTAGATACAAGTGTTCTATTTTAATGAATGTCAAAAATACCTGTTTCATAATTATAAAGAAACACAACGTTTTTAAAGGCCGAAAAATTACTTTAGAAATAGTGTATACGCAATAATGCGACCAGCCCAGCGTTCATATATTTTATATGCGATACCGTCTTTTAAGCAAGAAAGAAAATTTTTTATTTTACGTATAAACTGTAACCATATAAAAATTTGCATGAGAATAAAAAGTGTCTCTTATGCAAGTTGACTTGATGTTGTTGCTAACGTCGTATACAATAATTTATTTTTATTGCGAGAGAGAGAGATGATATGTTTCGGGAAAGAAAAAAATTGATCGTGGACATCATGGCGCCAGAGATAGATGTGTGCACACATTCTATATATAATATACAGGAATAGTTTATTTTTTTTCATTCTTCTTCAATTTTATTGTTGTAAAGCAAAGCTCATTTTTACGTAAATAAAATAAATCTAAGTTTTTCGGTTCGGTCGGAAACTTTTTAAATAATTTGAATTTAATACTTTCGCAAATTGAAAAAAAAAATCTGTACAAAGGATTTACTAGTTCGGATACAATTCGGGAAAAGGAATTACACATTTTTTATAGAGCATTATTGCTGGTTTATGGTGAAGGAGAGGAACGTACACTTTTATGATTCATAGAACATTTCAGTGTGTACTAAATAAACGTTGTACTTCATTTGAATTATGAACAACAAAAGTGAGAAGGAGATCGAATATTTATTCAAAGCGAAAAAAAGACTGCTCGCAAGTAAAAAAATGATCTTTTCAATTAACAAATACTACAATAAATAAAAATCATCTGCTCTATTACTTCCCAAAGTTCCAAGAATACATGCAGCATTGCCTCTTTGTATAACAATCGAAATTTTCTGCAACAGATAATCTTTGGAGCTAGGCTCCCCTGACGCTCTCTTCATTAATGATCCCAACTTGTCAATAAATTTCTTTGTTTCTGGTCCCATGCAACCTAATGATTGAAAGGCAAGGGGGGGTAAATAAATAGTTTTCTTTAAGACGCATATAATGATTGCTTTATCTGCAATAGACCCTGTTTTCTTAGAGGATTCAGGATTCACCGATGTATGAAGGAGCCAAAGTATCACGTATTGTTACATCCCCCCGATTTTCCATGCCTCCACGGAACTATTGTCATACCATCAGGTCCTTTAGCGTCGTCTAGAGAAGGAGATACGACTTATTGCTGAGATCCTTGAGACTTTGATTTTCACAATAAGTAAAACTTGAAAATTTACTTACCTGATTGAAAATTTACTTACCTGATTGAAAATTTACGTTGGATCTCCATACAAAATGTCCTAAAAGTCGACCCATAAATTAGAGGCAGATTTTAATTAAAAGTAAAAATCGCAAAGAACACAAACTGATTTCTGAGCTAATTCCTAGAATATCAGCTAGTGAGTTAGCTCTAAAACATTTTAAAAGCATTTTCATCAGAGAAGCATTACAGAGATTGCGTATTTGGCTTACAATCGCAAGTCAATGTAAAAAGTAAAATTACAACTGCTATCAAAATTGAAATTCGAGACTAGGAATTGCGAATAGTGTGTGTCAGATGAGACGTTAAGACGCTTTAAATTGTAAGTTGGAATTTCGAGACTGTGCATAAGGAAGTGTTTGATAGGGACATTCACACGTCGTATAGATCGTATAGAAGAGAATCTGATGACTTTCACAAAGGGTTGTCACCCCAGAGTGAATCAGTAAATATGTTACCTCATTTGTTCAGATTTCTATTTAATGTTCCATAGAAAATCTTTTACTTCATTAGTTTAAGCACACATTTGAGTATAAAAGAAAATATCAGCAATTGTTTATCGCTTATTTTTGTCTTCGTTTTCGATAACAGATAGCTAGTTAATAGCCATTACTTTTACCATATTACCAGAGTAGTTATCTACTATAAACCGTGAGAACGCAATATTGATTCAAAAAAACAAAGAAACTAACAAAAAAAATTAATTGAAATTTCGAAATTAAAATTCTTCAAGACACTCCGTTCATTGTGCCTACGTGAAGCTCATTTCAAATTAGATTGAATCTAGTATTATTATGATTCTACGAGCATATGTGTGTGTATAAGACTATTCCCAAAGCACACAACACATTTGTTATTTACTTCCCAGTTGGAGATGGACTAATTTTACATACATATTCACTCAAATTCATATTTCATGCATATATAATCGCCCTAATTTCAAACATTAAAAGGGTGGTGGCACACTTACACTTCACCCTTCCCGTTTTGTATACACATAAAGTTACATATTTTCCTACTTCCAGAATTGTGTGTATATTTTATACAGGAAGAAATATACACCCTATTATGTCCAACATTTGCGCCAAACTTTTATCTAAGGTAACACTGCTTGGGGCTACACGCAATCGGTTCAAAATGAATGAAAAATAACATTTGTTTAAATGATATAAATTATTTTCTGTTATGTATATGTGTGTGGTTTGGTATTTTTGTGTAAAACGCGAACACGCTGTTTGTGTATCATTTAGATATTCCGTATGAAGAGGACTGTAATCTAGGCTTTCGTTTTTTTTTAAGATATGGACGAAATAAAATATAATAAAATGTTTCACGTTTGTTGTTTACATTCCACCGAGTAAATAGAGTGATCATATTATATGGTCATATACCATTCGCATGTACGAGTATAAAAGGAAAAGGAAACACTTTATATTTGAAAATAATCTGTAATATTGCATGGCTTCAGTTTTATTTGTATGAGAATTTTAGAATTTATGCTTCATATGATCTTGCCACTATTACCCATTATGTTTGTGAGAATTTTTAATTGTTTTATTGCGCCATAAAATTCACTTTGACGCGAACAAAAGACTTTGTTTTTCATTCAAAACAAAACAAAGAACTTATAACAGAGAAGGTGACACTGGAATGGTCGCTCGGTTAAATTGGCTGGCACCTTAAATCAAAGAATTATTTTAATTTCAATTTTTTTTTTTCGAAAAGAACATTTTTACCGTCTAGAATTGAATGTCTAATATGTCTTAACACAACATTTATACCCGTATTTTCTCGATATTTGCTCGTATATCGGCATTCCCATTGGCAATGTTTACATGCAATTCCACCTGTGACACCATATTTTCCCTAGTCGGTACTGTATCAAATACAATTTGGAAACGGCAAACATTTCATGTTAAAATCATTCTACTGCAATCTTCTTTTGATTCATCGATTATGATTTTCGACAGATTTATATATAATCTTGTACTTTATTAGTCTTGAAATCATCTAGGTAAGATATTGGGGATACCCAATAAAGTCTTTTTGAAGTATTTGCGAACGAATTTTGCTCAGTAAAGCTACGAATACGTTAGTGTAGTCCCAGATTATTAGTGAGAATTTTTTTTCAACTCAGTGACAAAATGGAATGCAATTTTCTGCTGCCATAAATAACAACCAAACAGCTAAGCAATATTCAAGGAAATAAGTGCAAAATTAGACCATCTCAATTCGAAAACCATTGTCGTCACCTAAACCTTTACTAACTACATTTGAAGATCTTCTTAAAAAACATAAAACATAACTAAATTTTCCAGCTGCACACCCAACCAGACTTTTATTCACTTTGTACAGTGGTACGATTTTAAAAGCCAACAGTAACGATCTCAATCTCGTTAAATTCAAACATCATATTACATTTTGTCACATAGACCGGATCACAGTCTCACCATTCCATACGTATGTTATATCTGGCAACCGAACAGCAAAATAATAAATTCAACTCGTTTATCAAGAACTTTGTGGTGGTAATTAATAAATCACCTTGCATCGTAAAATATTTTATGATGAAACTTCGTTTTTTTTTATGTGAATGATATGCTTCAGTTAGACGATCTAGAGATTTATGTTACAAGTTAATTTAACTGAAGTACCTCATTTTATATAGCCTTTGCTTAATGCAAGGTGAAGGTGTAATAAACAATAATTTCCGTAACTCAGATCGGGAAAGTAAATACGAAAAAAAAAACTTTTCGGATATAAATTAAAGGTTAATAATTATTTCATTCCGATTTTAATATGGCAATTGTAACCTGTTACGGGTCGGTTGCAATATAACAAATTATATTCATAATATTCAACAAATTTTGTGCTACGGCTGTGTAAAAGTTCGAAAATATAATGCGGTGGTGGTATAAGAGAATCACTTTTACTGATAATTTTAATCAGAATATCGTATCGAAGGCATGTGCGAACTATATTACAGTAATAACACAGAAAATGTAATATGCAATACAAAGTTTCTAGTTTCTCTTTCTGTATGATAACGAGACTGAGTGTATTTCTATATCGATGTATATTTATGTATGCATAAAAATCATATGTTCGAGAGCAAGTCTTCGGCTTTTAGTGCACCAAGCCATTCGGAAAATGTTGCTGTGTGTGGATACGAGTTTTCGAGATTAATTACTTTAGCAAAATATGAATAATGAACTTGTAGCTGGTTATATTCGCCTTTTGAAATTGAAAACTGGTCTTTTTTTATCTATTCAATGGCAACCCAAAGTCGTGTTCCAAAATTAAACCATGCCCTCGTTTTACTGAAAGCTATTTATTCATGAAATAAAAACATAACGAAAAAAATAAATAAAATAAAACATAATAAAGAAACAACAAACGAGAAAATAATTTAAGAATTTTCATGTTCCTTATCACGCACCCAAACGCAAAGTTCATTATTTTAATCGATATAAGTAATTAAAGCATTCCAGTGTTTATTAAATGTACTTCTGTTTATATTGTAGTGGTGTTGTATTGTGTATTATGGAGTTACCAACTTCAAATATTTTACTAAAATTATGTAACTAGTAACTTTCAGTATAATAAATTCTAATAAATTAAATATGTCCAATTCGTATTCAAAATAATAAACCTACCTACAATAAATCAATTTGTTATATAGCCTAGAGCTATATATGTATATATCTATATACTGCCTTCCATGTTTCATATAATCCCTTTTATATTTCAGCTGTGCACACCATACGCTATTGTATATGTACACAGACAATTTAATATGAAATTATAACGCATACATTAAACGTGTTTTAAACACACCATTTCTATCTGATCATTGGTGTGGTTATGTTCCGAATGAACTTGTAATACATTTTACGATGTTGCCTTAGAAAATTTATATTTGAAATTCTTAACAAAAAATTATTAAACCGAAAATCAATTCTTATATGTATATATGCCGTTCATATATGTATCGAGAAATTGTCTGTTTTACCAGTTACGCGGCATCTACGAATAGTAATGAACCCGTGTCTTGTGTGGATGCTTGTGTGTATGTCTATATTTTTAGTGTAAAGATTTTGACTTATTACAGTTTTTAGAGATTTAATTTTAACGCTGAGCACATTGACTGGGAACGCCACGCACATTTACTGTGACAATAAAAAAAGATCGTTAATTTTGGTGAAAATATTTTTGGAGTGAATTTGAACTTACGAAAGGGAAAGCAAGCTTTTTGGTTCTGTTTCTGTTTCATAATCCATCATGTTTTGAAATTGTCATTATACAGTTAGATATAACAAGAAACTATCCTAGAAACCGTTTTCTGTTTCTTTAACCCACAAATATTCTCCACTTAACCTGTATTGGCCTCGACAAATGACTAGATTTAGATTCGTGAACAGTTTCTGACCTGGACGGTTGAAAGAAAAAAATGTTTTGACTCGGGCGGTTTTTCACCGCTCATAGATGAATCCGTGCCTGCTGGTTCTCAGTAAAACTTCAGGTCTTCAAAGCCGAAGATACATAAGTGAATTAGGAGGAAGGTTAACTTGTGGAATTGTTCAAAACGGAGAAGAGTGGTTCTAGGCATGTAATAATCCTTAAGCGATTATAACAGCTGATGTTTATATTCGTTTAATTGTAAACTGTAACTGGCATATTCTTCAGAGTCAAAGTTATAGGGTGTCTTTGCCATCACTTTGATTTCATTTGGCTTGTATACTTTTGTTATTTTTGGTCCTATGCCACCCCTTGTGATCAAACTTGACTACATAGGTCTGATATTCTTATATCAGAACTGTTAATCTTTCTTCTAACGTTTCAATAGAGAGTTATTCGAGCTGTAATCACTTGTTTCGAGATATGGTCGAAGACCTAACGAAATGGTGTCTCAATCAACCGGGATATACAATATCTGGTTAGAGTTCCAGCCGTGCATAAAATTGCATGTCGGGCCATAAAGCAAACTTTTACCAAATTCCTTATTTGAATGCTATCTTGAATTGTCTGGTAATTTATAAGTCGTTCTGTTGCTACAACACATATTTTTCTGACTTAATTTTGATTTATAAGTATTTTCAACAGCTATGTCCAAGACATTTAGCTTGATATGAATCGAATTACCCCAAAAAATGACCGTCCATATCTAACTCAGACTAAGATCTGTTGTGTAATTCTTCTTGACCTTCGTTTGAAAGATAAAGCAATCGATGCCCTCAAACATTTAGTACTCTATCTCAACTCATACTGTTTATATGTTATTTTGTGGCCACCGAGTTCAACTTTTGTCATTTCCGAGTGCCAAGCCTATGTATAAATGGCTTCACATGTTGAACTGTATTTAGGAAGCTACAACCTGAATGCTAATAATCTATTAAGTTTTACGTGCTGGCTGCGGGTTCAAATCAAATGTTTACATGTGACATACACCGCAAACAAACAAAGTAGAATGCAAACATAACTTGTATGTTTAAAGGGTTACGAAAGGCGTTCGAATCTCTTGAAACATTCATGACGTAGTTCAATGAAACTTTGAAACTTGGTGCTTAATTTATTCTTCACTGCTACTGATCATCATAGGCATGCTTACCCGAGTGTAAGCACGATGGTAATAACCGTTTATTTAGGAATAATTTTTTTCTCCTTTATTTCCGAAGGGAAAACAGTGTGAAATTGTCTGACTTTGTGTAGACTTACTTTCGGTTTTCGCGAATGTTAAACATTGTCATAAATTGTTCTTGAATGGTTGTAGGGAATTGGAACCCCTATGTTGCGACATTCTTTATTCATTTTTTTTTTTTTTTGAAATAATTGTCGAACGCAATTGGGTATTATAACATTTTGTATATCTGATGTAAACGTAATATTAAAGACTGGAATCAGTTAAAATGTTTAATTTCTTAAAAATGTAAACATCTGCTTCCGATTAAGTTACCATCTGCGAGGTGCAAATACACCGCACGCACGTATAAAAAATTATGTGCGCAATGCACGTTGTGCACATTCGTTAACATATTGTTTTATATCGCTTTAAATAAAGTGTAAGTCCGTATGGAATATGTTCGATTCTTTTTACTATAAAATATCGACGTTGCATTTCATTGCAAAATGCGACAAAATACTTTCAAAGAGACAAAACAGCACAAAGGATGCTATTCCAACTCAATTATTTATCAGGCATTTTTTTACGTTTCTTCTTTCAATTTTTATTCGCTGTTTTCATTACAAATTTTACGATTTGTTTACTCTTTGTATTTGGTGTTTTATTATCTTTTTTTTCCGCTTCGTTTTATTTTATTTTTATTTTTATTTTTTTTTCAATTCATGTTTTACTTTCGTTGTGGAAAGACACACTGGAAAAATCGATGAGCAAATTTTATTGATCGCTAAAAACGGACGTGACACAATTCCCTTACCAGAAAATTATCAACAATTTTCCTTCATTTCCTCGTTACCCATTGTCTAACGCATTACGTAATTTATTTATTTTTTTATTGCATATGGTTAAAGTACTTAACTCTACGGAGCGCATAACCACGTATTTAATAGTTGTTAGCGTGCACACAAATTTTAACATTGAACCAACGTTTTCATCAAGATAAAAATGTTGTATTATTAAGCAAACAAAGCAGAAATTGATACATTTTGATGGATCGATATTCAATATTGTTAAAGCAAAGAATATTTATAAACTGTCACCGTTAGTGTTTACGATAGTCGTTGAGATAATCTGTTGAATTTGTAATTGAAATAAATAAAAAAAAAAGTTTTTATTGATGTCAAACGTGTGTTAAACTCTCGGCCCAATGTATGGTTAATATACATTCAATAACAGAAAATTTGCTGTTCATGTCAAACATATTTAATTTTAACAACACGCGCTACCGTAGTTGAAAGTACACTTGAATTTACCTTTTTTTTCGCAGTTCGGCGTCTGAAATTAAATTCATTCAAACGAATGAAACTGGCGTACGCGCCAGTTCAATGCATAACTTTGTAAATGAGTCGTTCATTTAAGTCTTCAATTATATAATTTTACAGTCGCAATATTTGCATTCAATGACCTCTGCGGTGCAGAACGGAACATTGTAAGAAAGTTGTGCGAGTGATATGTGGCTACTTGTATGGCTATTTCCACTTGTTCCTACGTTACTGTTGCATCTGAAATTTCATCAAATTTGGGATTACGAGAGGGTTGCTTCACCAGTCGAGACCTTTTGGTATTAGAGTAGATTAAGGCAAGATTATACCAATTAGTGTCGAAAGTCATAGTAACATTGTCCTGAGTCCCGTTCCAATTGATGTTTTCGTGTGGAGTTATGACGCTAAATGATAAGAAAACATGTACTGATATCCCGAAAAGAAGAACATATTTCAACTGAAGTCAAAATATTTCACTTGTTCCTATAACCTCCTGTAGCTGTTGCTGTTAGTAGTGGTTGACATATGCTCTTTTGTCTAATCAAATTCTAATTAGAGACTTAAAGACAGTACTTTTTTCACGTGTTACGTTACGTCATGACTAACGCATTTTTTTTAAAAATTATGCACTGCAAAGTCTACCATTAGCAAACTAAAGGCTACATTAATTTTCGATTAAGGAGGTGGTTTTCCTCTCGCTTTGCGTTGAATAGAGTATGGGGGTCGATCAAAGTTATTTTTATACGATGCACAATTATATTCCTTACAAAAAATTGTTCTACGGCATACACCGAAAATTTTCGGTTGTTTTAATATCTTAGTTTGAAAAGTGCGTTTTCAGTACATTTTTCATTTCGATGTTTTTTTATACACAACTGTTGCACAACTGAAAAACGTCTTTTTCGTGAGAGATTCTACCAAAATTACATGAGAAGAAAAGAGAGAGAGAGAGAATGACCAGTATAGTCATTTTCAAATTTGAAAGATTTTTGACATCAGGAAAAAATTAATTAAAAATATAAAACTTCATAATTTCGCCATAGCGTAGAACATTTATTTGCTCAAAATAATGTTTCCTACAAAACATAATTCCCATAATAACCTAACTCCATTGATTACGTAGTTCAACAGTTTATTGAGCTACCAGTGGGAATGTTTTCTGCCTGAGGAACCACTTTAGTTCAGAAAATTGTGGAAAACAAGGAAGGGCACTTGGTTTGTTTCCAAAGTTTTCTTTATCTGTATTACCACCCTGAATGCTACTTTAAGTAAAAATTTATTTTTTCAAATGTAATGACGAACCCTACTTGCTTACCATTGTTTAACTTTTTCGAGATTTCAATCCCCGCTCTAAAATTGTCCAAGCACAAATATTCAGTGTTATACAGCTGCACTACTCACATGTGCACATGCTCAAACGTAATGGGTGATATGGGGAAAACCAATTACACAGAAATTTGACGTTTTGAACTATGGAAGCTAAAAAAAAATACCGGAAAAAACGGAAAAGCGTTAATTTTGGATACATATACAACATAGGACACATATACGACTGGATTAGTTGTATTTGCTTGCGAAATTTGGTTTGACTCGCCGAAACAATAATTCGAATACAAAACAACAACATTACTATCAGTGATTTAAATTGCATTTTAGAGGGGTGCAGCGAGTAAAACAGTGTTCAACTACCTAAAGACTTACAGAGAATGGAGGAGCGTAACCTAAAATTGTCAATGAGACATTTTTATTATGATGACAAACGAAGTACTCAGAGACTTAAACAAAATTTTAATGATTTTAATGATTTTAATTAGAAGTAAACATCGAAACTACATCTGCAATTTGTCTCAACAATTGACTTTAATATTTAAAGTTGAAAGCCAAATTGTCGCATTTCTTTTACCAAATGACAAATTTTAGCCCATGCATCTTTCTGATTGACGCTTTGTGTTTCGATTAATTTATTTCATTAATAATCACAAATTCTTTGGCAAATACAATATCACGAACGCCAACCATTCAAACCACTGCAATTAATTAATTAATTTAGTTAATTATAAACCATACACATTGAGTAATGGCCGATGAAATAATCTAAATTGCATGAATTGATGGCGAAACACATGTAAATTATATTCGGAAAAGAGATCAGTTTACTCGTCGAAAGTGTAATTTCGATTAGACAACCGTCACCTCAGTCTGATGAAATACATTGTTCGTATTACTTGGATGTTTTATTGCACAGTTAGAAAAGAGTAGAGGTGTTTTGGTGACCTCTGTCTTTGTCAAGTATGACCTGAATGACTCGATGATATTATTGAACTTTATGGTAATAAATTTACCTATATTATGTAACAACCGGTATCTAAGCATCTAACGCTTCCGCGTCGTGTATACTGCATTTATACAATAACTTTAATTACACATAGAAAATTCAAAGAACGATATAATTAGATCTATGGAGAGGCAGCGAAAAAAGAATCAAATTAAAATTTCTAACATTAAAAGCCAGGCACAATATACACCGCATTAGACGTTGGAGAATTTTCGGTTATGCTTCGAAAATAAATAAATAAAATTTTCTTGAAAACAAATTACCCAAATAATTAATGTTTCTGTATATAAATCAGTGGGATATTTGGATTTAATTAAAATAATGAGATATGTCTTCAAATAGTATGTGCAGTGTGTGTGTATAAACTTTAATTAATTTATTTATAAGCTTTTACCAGTGAATTATTGCCAAAACGGTGTTCCTTTGTAACATGTGATATGTTGCTTTCATTCGCCTGATATTTTTTTCCCTGAGTATTTTATTTATAAAAGCATCCAATAAAACAGACAAACCTGACGCTCTCTGAACGGTTCGTTCGATAGAGTGAATGCAATCGAGAACGTTATAATATGATCGGTTTTCATCATTGAAGTCCAATTTACTAATGTGCCATGCATGGAATGGTTGCGATAAAATAATAAACATTTTCGGTATTTATTATTCAATCACATAATCTCGATATCTTGGGGTCTGTTTATTGCAATATTAATGGATTTTATGTACGAACTTTGCTGGATGTAGTAGGCAACTTTTTTTTATTATTATTTTTTGGTTCGTTTTTAGAATGTTTGTATCACTTTTCTCTTTGATCTCAGTAAAGTGTTTCGATGGAACACACAAACAAAAGCAAAGTGCAGCTAAGACAGATTATGCGGAAAAGGTCAATCAATTTCGTTTAAGCTCACACCAAATCCATTAATAAAACAATCACATGGTCTCCTCATGAAACAATTGCAATTCGAGTCAAGAAATGACGAACGTATGTAGAACGGTGTGATCAAACATTGACCACTGGATGTGCATGTGTAGGAGATCGTTTCACGCAATACTTGGTAGTCAAAATGGATAGCAGAAGAAAATCGTTTCCTGTTCTTAAAATGTCATGGATATAATATAGTCGAACAGATAATAACCAGTTGCATTTTTAACTGGCAATCGTATTCCGATGTAAAGTCAATAAATATGTTGCTTCGTTTATTTAGTGCTTGTACATCAACAATCATCTGTAACCTAATCATCCAAAGCAACTTCAGGAATCAACGACAAGGTCTAAGTAGTACGGTCTCATATATAGCAAAAAAACATGTTCACAGAAATAAGTGAAGTAATAGATCCGACAGCAAAACTGATGCTTGCCGATTACGGTGAAGTTTTAACCAAAAATAAAACGATCAAAAAATATTCATTTTACAAAATACAACGCAAACTAATGAAAGCACTTTTGTTTGACACGTTTCGTAAAAGGATCGTGATTCTGTAAGGTATGTCCACTTTTATGCAAGGAAAATATGTTTGGTCATTTTGTTTTGGTTAAAACTTCTCCATAATTCCTTGCCGTCTGTGAAAGGTTAAGAAACATTCTTTTTATATTAGAGAACAACAGTCACGGTTGATGTTGTCATCTTTGTCGTTAACAGAAATTTAGCGATCTTGTCTAGAGTCTACAGAAAAGTTTATGTTAAAACTTATGTAGATGCTTACCGTCTGTGAATGGTCAGTTGATTCGTAATTGAATGAATAACTATGTTGTGATTTTGTGAAAAACTTGAACTGTTTTTTTCTAAATCTGATTAAACTATGGAAATGCAAAGGTGGGTAAGTTAGCTGCAACTTAACAGCCATTAAATGTCGTAAATATTATCTAAAAAAACGCAGATAATTTTCAGTGAAAAGGTTTTGCTTACAACAGTTTGATATTACAGGCCGTTGAAAATGGGGCTTAATATTCGGGCTTAATCGTGTGTATATTCCCACAAAAACATTGATCAAAATCGCGAATGGTTCAAGCGTACACAGCGGGACAATATCAACTTGCAAAGAGACTGTAGTTTTGTACAACAGAGGTGTACTTATAACGGTTTAGTCAGTACAATATTCATATCACTTGTACATGCACGTATAGCTTCATGTACTCTCCCACGTTAAAAAAAAACGAGGAGTAACAATGAAGAAAGTGGCCGATCATAGTACGTGCTGGCTGTACGCCGTAAGCGTCCCATGTAAATTGTACGGTTCTAGTGTAGTTAATGTACTGTCCCCATGTAATATCAAAAACGTTTTTCCGATGTATAAGAATCTGAAAAGAATTTTAGAATTCTATTTCTGTCAAGGAATACATCCAGTGCGCTAACAATTGGAGAAAAATTGACAAAATTGTGTTCCATTTCGTCCAGCAGGTGGGCGTTATCATAAAAAAAAATTAATGGGCGTAACTCTCAAATTAACTGCCTGGGTACAACTATGTCGTCTGCCTGTTGTATCCGCGTCATATAACAATTAATTACAAAAAGCATTCCAATGCAAGTTTCTAAAGAGAGCTCAATTGAATTATCTACTTCTCAATGGAAATTCTAATCTCAATTCAACCGAAAAACTTTGAAATATTTTTCATTAGACGTATCCAACATTTTCTTATGTGTTAGTCCTAATGTTCTATGGCCCATTCCGTTTGTAATTCATTAAGTATCTTGACGATTCAATAATTTTATCAAACATTCAAACGAAATGCTCTTTCGAATGTCCAACAGCAATTTAAAATGTCTTTCTCTTTAACTAAAATAATTGATGAAGAAGAAGTGACAATTAATTCATTTGGTCGATTTAAAATGTTTATCACACTATTGAACTAACATATTAAGACTCATAAATTATTCCAATTGAATTCTAATACCTCAATTTACAGAGCGCCATATAGCCTATCATGTGCAACTTCAATATATAAATTATTTAAAATACTTGCAACCAACAAAAATTATTCGACCAGAACCGAATGCAATAAATTAAAATTAATTCTTCATTAACATAATTCTAAACACAACTCGTCATCCCATATTACGCGCCAGCGATATTATTAAATAATTTTTGATAATAATAATCATACCGATTCACTGTCATAGACCGAATGTAATTCATAATATTCCTTTTTTTTAATTAAAATAACAAATTTATATTTTCCAAACGCTTTAAAACACAAAACACTATAATCGTAATATAATTCCAATTAGGCAAAATGAGCGATTTATTTGGCATAAAATCAACGAATGTTTGATAAAATCTCGTTCATTTTATAAATGTGCACCAACAGCATAATATACAAGGGTGCGACAACTACACAATCTATCTATATATATGTTAGGACCATACAACCAGATATGTATTTCGCATATAAATTATTGTGTGTTCACTTGCATATAATATGCATGTGTAGACTCTATGCAATTTTGTGCATATAGACGGGGCTTCCATACAGGTCCGTACTGGTCATATTAGGATACCGGGCGTTGTCCGTGTATTTTTCTTTTCTTTTCTCCAGAAATTGGGTAATTGTTTGAACGGAGATTGATATTGATTTCGCTATTTATTTTGTGAACTTTTAGGACCGTTTCAATACATTTGATAAATCGAGCACAATGTTTCACCACATCGTGACATTGTGCGTTAATTAATCAGAATTCAACTCCATTGGCTGTGAGATAGAGATTCCTTAAATTCTCCTAAAACTAGGTCTACAAAACTGGACTTTTTTACGGGAACAGTTCAGAAATTGAACCCTGAAATTAAGAGTGGTGGTGGTTAGTACTTTGAAAGTTATGAAGTCGAAACCACTTTGAATTTGAGTATTCTGATTTCAAAAAATTTCCGTTCGCTGCGCTCGTACTCTTATAATCTAAATCATTTTTTGTTATATTAGATTTTTATTACATTTTACGAGCCAAATAGACCGATACGATGTGCTCTTTCTTTACCTAGTCCTCCCCTGCTTCCATATGAAATATATAGATTTAGTCTATCTCTCTTTTCTATGCAGATTTATTGAACGTACCGGCACTATGTATAAATACACACCGCCGCTTTTGCGTTATACATATATATATCTGTGCAGGCAAGTATATGTAATCGTTGTATAATAATACTCCATGGATGCAGAAAACATCGAAATTTATATGTGAATTTTGGCTTGGAAAATGAAATTATGCCGACGGTACTTTCGTACGAAAATGCGAAGTTTGGGTGTGCTTTTTTTAATCCTTTTCGTTTTTAATTGCTAGCTGTGAATAGTTTTGTTGAAGTTGGATGGAAACAACTCTGATTTTAAGCTGAAGCACATAAAAGTATCGTCAACGGGATGTGTATTTAAGTCTTATGGAAATTCTTAATACAACTATTTCACAAAGTTCAAAAGCCATCGATTCTTAAATCGGTTAAACTCGTTTAGTCTTCATATCTCTAACCCTTCACCGAAAATCCGTTTCATAATACTGTCCATCTACGACGTATAGCGCCCTTTAGAAACAGATATATCCTCAGCAAGATGTGCTCGAAAAGATAAATAATTTAAATCACAACATACCGACCTGTCAATTTAAATATCTGCAAAATCCAACCGAAAAACACATCTCTACAACCAAACCTTTTTGACTGCAAAACATTTTACTCGCTCCTTAAAGCTGTCCATCCGACGGTACCATAAAATTTTCATGCAAAATTTATTCATTGATGAATTTTTGAAGAATCAAATGTGGTATGTTGTCGGACATCTTCTATGTATGCATACATATACAGATATTCAGGGTTTATCTCCAGAGATTTTATGCATTAGTTATATTATTTCATGACTGATACTCAATGATATTTAAAGCTCCAGAGACTCTCGGAATGATAGATTTAAATATTTAAATTTTGTTAGCACTGTCCGATGAAAATCGTAAATTGTGTTAGTAAACTAAGCTCGTCGAGCGCCTACAGTTTAGAGCAGTCTTTCAACAGGATTTTTTCTTTGAATTAATTTCGTAGCTGTAAAAATCGTACTTGAGGACTACACACATGGAATTTTGAAAACCGACACATTGTTTGTTTCTGTGTTTTACTTGACTTTCTGATTTCTCCATATAAAAATACATGCAAAATTCACAAAAAACCAGTAAACCACGAAACAGAAAATGTGTCGGTTTTCAAAATTCCGCTAGTGTAACAAATTTAGACCTGTTTTAGTAGTCGATTTTCAAAATGTCCTATGACACCGATGACAAAAATGAACGATTAGATCTTGATTATGATACCATATATTGCAAAATATATGCTAATCATCAACCTGTTGAGATAACTTCGATCAATAGAAGTAGTAGACTCGATAATTATAATGGTTAAATGCGTACTGTCTGTACCGAAGGCGTAGGCTTATTGTAATCATTTGAAAAGATAATTTACTGTCAATGAAATGGGACGTAAAATCGGTCGATGTGAGTCATAACAATTTTCCTTGTTTACTAAGATCGTGCGCAATTGTTCTACAGATATCTTACACGTCCCTCGAACGCATGGTTAATGAACATCCCCACACACTCAAAAATTTCGTTCCACTTAAAGTATGCAGCAGTAAATTACATTTTCTTCATTAAAGTTAAAATAAATTGCCGTCGGCTTCGGAGTGTATAAAAAATCGCTCACACATTTTTCTGTAATAAATAAAGCAGACATTGCTTAATTTGTAAATATTAGAAACTGTAATGAAGCAACACTTAATTAAATTAAAACCCCATAAAATATCTAATTATCCAACCGGAATTCATTCTTCTATTTACTACTATCAATAGATTGGTTTATTATCGTGTCCCTTTCACTGTGGTGAAAACCTACCAGCACTTTATCAATAAAACATAAAATCTATATCATAAAACAAAAACATATATGTGTTCTACATAAATTGCACTTTACACATCATAACTATGGTATACATAAATTTTACGACTTCGGTATTTATGTATATATGTCTCGATTATACTTTTCCCATATCTAACCCCCATAAAAAGACAACGAGCTTTCATCCAAACCATCGTTTTTAAAGCAATAACAATAAAAAGCTTGGTAGTATCGACTCTTGATTACTGTACAAATACTCAGCACAGGCTGACGGATAAAATCAAATTGCTATAACTACCCTCTACAACAATTTCAATGCCAAATAGAATTTTCAAGTTTAATGTGCTTTTCAACCCCATAAAATGAACTGATGGTACACGATAGTGGAACGCCATCTGTTCGGTACGGTCGGAAACACGTGTAAGGGTAGTTTGAAAAGCTCAACAAACATGTTGATATGAACGCACACCGACCGGTTTTCAGTAAATCTAATAGATGTCTCGGGTGTGCTGGTGCGATAAAATCTCGAAAGCTTTATGTGCTATAGATGGCCATATTCTAAAAAAAAATGAAGCAAAAGGATAATAGCCTAACATCATCTTCGTAATAACGTAAACATTCAACACTGTTGAGCTATTAAGACATCCATTCATAGTCGTAATAGTCGTAATACGGCCAGACACCATTTACAATAATTTAGTAATCACACAATAATTTGATGAGGCATAATACGGCAATAAAAGTGGTTGTAAAACTGTTACTGTTTTATAAACAAATCGTTTATAAAGTGATAATTCTTGTTTTATGTGATTTTTACGGGTTTGTCGTGTGACTGATATTTTTTATTATCACATTTTATTATGGGTTATGAACGGTTATTTATGTCGATTTTATGCATGTGTAATTTGAGATTTCTGTTATTTTCATTTAATTGACTGTTTCTTTTATTGTTTTTATTATTTGTTTTCGTTTGAAAATTGGGATTCTCATATTCTGGTGCACGGTTTTTGATGCATGAACTTTTTTTTAAATATTTTTTTTTCTTTTGCTTGGTATAATGAAACATTTTCCGAATTCGTAACTTTTTTGTCGACAAAACATAATTGCATCGAATGGTATCCCAAAAATTAATCTAAGAATTGGTTGTTTGCCAAATCTCGGAGAATTCAATTAATAAAAACAGTTACTATATTGCAGCTGCACAACTGGTGCTTGGTCACTCAAATTATGCAGGCATGGTGAGCATGCTATTGTTGCCTGTAATATTGGCAACATTGAAAAACGATTTTATCTTTTCAGAGTTCGATATAAAAAAAGACTTGAATATCGCCCGGTTCATCCGGTTAAAAATGGAATCATTAAATTTGCAGAAATGAGCCATCTCACTCTTCAAATTCTATTGTATTTTCTTCTTTACACCCTTCTTCACTACAGGGTGGACGTTGAAAAATAAAAAAAAGTTTAACTCTTCTTGTTCATAAAACGAAAGTTTTTATAAAATTGGGATTTCGACCACTCCCATCCTCGTTTTTGAGTATCTGTTGTGGACGACTGGTTTTATCTTCGCACGTAACTCTCACTTCGTTCGGTCTAAAACAAGCTAAACTCGAGGCGAAGTTTCTAAAATCAGTCGACCAAAACAGATAAGTCGACCAGCGCCTTACTTATTTTAGTGAGTACTGTGGTAGAGTATTAACAGAGCCAGAATATTTGGTAGCCCAGATCAAAATTACATTTAATGAAAAATGTAGGGGTCTGCTGACGGTTTGATGATTATAATTGCTACTCGTTGTTCGTAGAATAAATGAACAACCCAGCATTTTCTCATTCAATGCTACAATTATCTTTAAAGTTTTTTTTTTTGGAAAGGAATATTTCACCAGAACTTGCTCTTTGATTTACGAATATTTTTTTAAAGAACAGTATTTTGATGCTCCTTGTTTAGAACTAAAAACTTCCGATAATTTTTTATTGATCACATTTAAGACATAATTATCTGATAAAGCAAACTCAAGCATTTTCTATTTGTTTGAATATTTTCCGTTCACACCTCACATCCAATTAAAGAAAAATAAAAAAAAGCGAAAAGAAAAGAAAAACAATGAAAAGTACGAAGCAATTCAAAATCTTTGAACCACAATTTAAAAGGTAACAGTTTCAAACAATGTCTAGTCTGAATATACATCTTTTTCTTATTTTTTTTGTGTATAATATGGTTTTATCTTTGCTTTTTATAATCGAGCGCGCAGGCAAAATGCATATAATACACTCGAGTGTGAGATTGTGAGATTGTTTACCATCTCTGTTTTGGAACACATTTTCATGACACCATACAATTGTTCTTCCAATATAGTGTCGGACAACGGGGTATACATCTGTCACTCCGATTATTTTATAAATAAATTTATAAAGAAATTTTTTTGTAAAAATATTGAATGGTTTTTCGAATGAATTTTATGTTTAATATTTTTTCATATTCATTTGTGATGCATACAACGCTTATCCTTGTCGCTACAGTCAAGAAAGTAGAGAAAATTATTCGATTCAGAGTGATAACACATAATAAACATTGACTCTAATCAGAAGCTTATTGGTAATGCAGAGTATTTATGCTACTCAACTCCGTGTTAAGATCGATGACAACGCACTCTTTACTAAAGAGTCTTTACAGTAAAGTAGGCTTGACAGACGGTAAAGTAAGGGATCGAAAAATCGTACAATTTATCGCTTAACGCAAATTCTGTAAATTAGGCGAAATCTCTATGCAAATAACTAACTAAGAAAGTGCTGCCTGTGAATAAGCCAGATTCTTCAAGGTTTTATATTAAAATAAGTAGCCCTATTTTAAAACCAAATTTATATCGAAATTTACCTCAGTTGCTACCCTACTCATACAAACACACTGCTTGCCCTTAAGTTTAACTAAAGAAGTACAAGATGTTACATCACAATCTACGCGATTATAAACCTGTCAAAAACGACTACTCAGATCGTCAAAGATGGCTCAAATAAGCAATGCGCTCTTATATTATTGTCTTATGGGGTAAAATACATGTTATACTGAATGAAGGACAAGATCTGGTAAACGAATTGTAATACACTCTTCAAATGAGAGAAGTATCTTGCTTATGTAGTACGTTCTCTTAATTTGGCGATTGTTACCAAGATCAATTGTTTCATTGGACGGGCATTGACAAAAATCAATTTCATAGTTAACATTTGAAAATTTTATTCTCAATGGATGCTAACTCACTTTCTGTATGATTTTTTTTTAATGCAAATTATGCAACGAATTAGTTCCACTTTGCAGCGATGTACGCTTCTGAATAAAAAAGTTAATTTTTGCATAAATAAATGATTTAAAAAAGAAGAAAAATATTTCAATGATTATTATCAAAATGTTCATCTAATCAATTAAACATTCAACTCATGAAACTTTTAACATGTAATATGTGGCGTGTTCGACCCGAATGAAAATAGTATTCATTATTATTTAACGCAACGACTTAAAGAACATTCAGAAAATTAGCTGAGAAAGTGATTTTAATGGATTGATTAATTCAAAATTAATTTAGTTTTTGTTTACAGAATAAAAATGATCGTAACGTTAAGGACCCCGTTGAAAATCATTGCCTGAAATTTTATTTTTAATTTGTTTGAAAGCCTAAAATCCCAAATCGAATTTTAACAGCTTTCATGACCAAACCACTCTGAAGTTGTTGCCTTACTTACTGTGTATGTGTATTAGCTAAAGATTTCAATAAGAACATAAAGTTTGGAGCATGAATCTGAACTTTGTCGAATAGTTTTTTTGACTGAAGACAAGTGTTTCTTGATTACACCAAACCTTTATAAAAACGTAGAGTAGTAAATCAATCCGAAGAAGAAAAAGTCAGAAATTTACGATGGTGACATAAAAATGTTAATTGAAAGACGTAAATTATGCCTTCTACATCTACACAGTTCGTTAATTTTTTTTTTGTATTTTCAATTTTAAAACCGTTGAAAAGATTTCTTTTGGACATCATATCTTGCGAAAGTTTTTTTTGCCTATCTTTTCATTTATGTATTGTCTAAGCATACAAAACTTTCAAACCGAAAATTAAAAATGCTCGGAGTGTATTGTTTGAACAAATTACCTTTAAATCACAAAACCGTATAATAATCGTTACGCTATTCTCTCTATAATATAATTTCATATGTCCATAATATTTATTTTAAACTTCAAAGAAAAATCGCGCCGTGAACTCTCAAAAGTAGAAAGATAAAATTTATTTAAAAAAAAAAATAACTGAAGAAGAATATATTCATATCCATCCTTCTCGCATGGCTTAGATCACTTGATATGCTTAAAAGAATTCTCACAAAATCATTATGCTTGTTTACCGCGATCTATTATAGTGATAGAGATGACTCGACTCTACGAAATAGATTACGTAAGGTAGCAGATTTCCAAATTACAAACACAATTTTTTTCAAACAAAAAATACTAATTTTTGTATTTAAGTTGAATTTTGTCAACGGCCAAATTTTGAATATTTCTCAAGAAAATATGAGATCTTAATCATACCGAAACTAGTTAAAAATTCATTTTTTGGAAGCCATAAATTACTTTGAATATAACGCTTCAGTCGTGATGTATGGTATAATATTCAAATTTCATGCTACGGATAAATATTCCTGTACTCAAACCTTTTTTTTGACTTACTTCTATTTCTATTTTATAACCAAAATTTTTATGGTGATAAAGTAGATTTTTGTGTTGATATAATAGTCTGCAGAGCAATATGTCTATTGTACTGTAGATGGCACTTCTGATATTATTAGGAAAACTTGTGATGAATTTGTATTTTTTTTTTTTAGTGTTGTCTCATTGCTGGTGTTTGAGTGTGTGGATGTACTGTGATAGAGTCCGACATGGAATGTTGTTTGAAAATTATTATTTTTAAATTTAGATTTGATTGAAACTACCACATTTCTATAGTTCCGAAAAAAATAATATTTTTTTTGTTTTGTTTCAGATGACTGGATTTCAGTGAAAGGTAATCAGCGTCAGAATTTATGGTTCTAGATTCGTAAGTTTGTTGCAAAAATTTTTACTAGTTGTTTACAGTCTTCAGACTTTTAGTCCAGCTTGTAGTACTTTTCGACTTAGGAGTAAAATGTGATTTCCTTGATTTGAGATGGGAGAGTACATCGTATAAGATTTTGTCACGACGTCCTCTGTGAGAATGAAAAACGACGCGTCATGACGTCTCGTCTCGGTTGAAATATTTTCTCCACAAGGACTTCGCTTAGCAGACACATTCAGTTACTATTTCTTCTACACATTTTTATTCGCGTTAGTCATTCAAGAAGGATTTTTTTTTTTTTTTTGAAAACCATAGGATCGAACATTTACGCGTTCGAACTGCTTCAGCTCCAACCGTTTTTTGTTGGAAATTGTAGGCACACAATTTTTTAATGCGGTATGATGTTTCCACGTTCATCTATAGATGAATTAATTTTGGTAAATCCAAAAACCACAGATGGAGACCAAAAAATGATCATACAGTGAAATTTCAATAGGAAATGATTCACGGACAATTTTTATTTTGATCAGAAAAGATTTTTCAAATAAATTTACAGAATCAACATGGACCTGGTGGTGTGTATACTCAAAATGCGCGTCTCTTCAACGCCTAGCTAACAAAGTTTTTTCTCAAAATTGTTTCCTTCGACTAATCGCAAGAAAATGATTTTGTGGCTCTTTTGGCAGACCCTTACTTCATGACCTCGATCGTTTGCAAAAAAATCAATTTCACCAAACGTAGTACTACGTTTCACTCGTAATAGTTCAACGAATTGAATGAGATATAACTCAATAATATCCGTGACCCCTTGTCCCAAAGTGTCTGATTTTGTTCGATGTTTTGACGATATCACTCTTAAGTGTGTATTTCGTACTTGTTTCGCTAAGGTCATTCTGCATCAATAAATTTAAGCTTTTGTAGACGGTATTCGATTTAGTCATTAAATCTGCTAAATTTTTTTGATTCGAAATCTTTTACTTCATTATTTTTATCAAACAATTTTCAATATAAAAGACAACATGGCTTAACCTTGTCGTATTTTTTGTCGTCGTTGTCGATAACAGATGTGTCTTGAGCGTATTAATATTTGAGTTTTTTGTTGAAGGTGAAGGTCCTCCACACTCATACACATACGGAAAATATGAACAAAGTAATCAATTTCACTTAACTAAAAAGCTATTACCATTCGTATGGTGTGGTGTCAAACAGTATAAACTGAAAGAAAATTATCCTTGTTTTCAACGTTTGCGTAATAATAACACATAATAGGTTCCTGGTACCGAATACTTTCCATTTATGTTCTCATAAATTCAGTGGTCATGCTAGTCTTTGTTTTTTTCGCCACACACTGGTCATTCACTGTTGGAACAGAAAAATAATTATTTTATGGCGGTCCATTAATTGTCGCATATATTAACGAAAAAACCCATATATGACAACGTTAGTATATATATAAATGTAATAAGCAGAGAGTCATATACCATTCAGAGGAAGAAGGAAAAAAAACGACGAACTATTTTCAGCCAAAAATAACAGAATTTTCGACAAACGACGGAAAAAAAAACTAATGAAAAATGTGCTATATTTATTTTGTTATTTCTCTATTTTTTAGAGAAAGTTATTCACAGGTATAAAAACAGAAATTACCAAGGCTGCCTTAAAAAAATATTTCTTTAAAAATTCAAGAAGAAGAAAAAAAACGAAATAAAGTGTAAAATAATAAACACAACAGGAGGGTGTAGTTCATTTTTAAGTGATGGTATAATAAAATGTTAGAAAGTTTTTCTTCTGGTTTTGAATGCAGTAATGTGAATCTACAAACGCTCGATTACATGAATATAGATCTACATACATACGTATATATTTGGTTTGCTTTAAAGAAATGTTTGGAGCGTATTCAGACCATTTATAAAGGGAAAGTTTATGTATGAATTTCAATATTGTATTTTTAAAGCTGTTTATTTTATTCTACCCAAGAAAAAAAATTGTTCTATTTACTTCTTTTACTTGCGAGTGTTGAGATAATAATCGAAGAAATTGTATCTCTTCAACGTATCAGATGTACGAATGAAACTGACAATCAAACATTGTTACAATTAAACAATATGTAGAAAGAAGGAGAGCTGTCGATTCTTCGACTTCAATGATTTTTTAGAAGTTATATTCATTTATATATTTCAGTTTCATTTTTTTTGTGACACACACACAGTTCATCGTTTTGTTTCCATTTTCATTGATAAATTTTTTGTAAATTCTTTTCACTATAATAACTTGGAAGTCTTGGAATTATGTTCGTGGGGTAAGCACATTGTAATTGGTACCTTTTAATGTATCAGTAAATTATGAACATTTAAAGACATTTTTCACTAAATTTCACTAAAAAATTCCAAATTTAGTGAATTTTTGCTTGTCCCATGAGATCCAACCACTTTTCATTACAATAATTACGATGTAATTTTAGCATTGTAAACTTAGAGTAAAGTGTTTTTGAAGCTGTAAGAACAATTATTTTTAACCAAAAAAGAGGAGGCTACACAAAGTAAGACAACTAATCAGTTTTCGGCAACTTCTAGATCTTAAGGGGGCGTTCATTCAATGCAAATGAGTTGTTTATCTGTCACCACTTTCGGTTCTTTCTTTCCATTCGGTTTAGTGTTTAGAACAAGGAACCGATAGTTTCTTAAAATAATTAAAAACTTTTTCACAATCATCTGTTGTGCAATTGCGTTCATGCCATAAACAGCACCATCTCTTGTGTTTACGGCTTTATTTTCACATTCTCATCTTTTTTCAGTCCCCATTCGAAAGTCTATCTTTAAGGAATCTATTACTTGGCAGACTAACAACTTTTACACTTTACTGAGTTATCCATATTTTTACTCCGCAAAAATCACGAAAATTTGCAAAGATTCAAAAAAAAAAAGTACCATATCGTGGGAACACGATCATTTTTCTTTCTTTAGTAAGGCCAGCTACCCGCTCAATATCTCCGGCAACACTAACAATTTATTTTATTACATTTTCAGTCACCTGTTGCACCGCTATAAGTTTTCGCGTCGTTAGTTATACCTTTCATATTTCTTTTGCGTACAGAAGTAATTTGTAAACGGCGAGACAAGGGAAAAATAAGAACTTTAATTTTGCGAAATATTGTTGTAGAGAGAGCTAGGACAATAAATCTACCGGCTACTGGTAGTGCCTCTTAACTCGACTTTTAAGTATTACAAACTTCCAACCCTTCGACTGTTTAAATTGTTGTCAAAATTTTATACATTTTATGAGCATGAACCATGTACATATCATACGTATTAAAATTGGACAATTGCACTCGTTAACCATGGATAAAGAGTTATGAACTTTCATTTTCATTGTTCTCTTTCGAAAGAACGGAATGATTTTCTTTAAATATTTCATTAAATCTTGTACTTCAATTGCGTTTCAAGCGAAATATGCCACTTCGATATCTTTTCATACATTTTGCTAAATAAGACATTTCCAGGCAGAGCTCATTGATTATTATTGTCGTCAGAATTTATAACAGACGTTTAGCTGTTTCTACAAAATTATACCAGGAAAGTTCAGCAAAAAATTAATTTCAATACATAAAAAACATCTGAGAAATTGGCCTGAGAAAGGAAATATTCACCTGGGTCAGATTTCACTGACAGCAGGGTCTTATCTTTTCTGACTTTCTAAAAAAAAACTCAATGTCAATGTGTGTCTCTCAGAATACAGATAACTGACTGAAAGTTCATTGATCTTTTTTACATTACTTACTGCCCGATTAACACAAAAGCAGCACATAAATACCTTGATCGTAAAACTCGCAGTGTCGTGACTCTGAAATAGTGATCGACTGCTCTAGTAACTTTGATCCACTAAAATGAAGAAGAAATAATCGTAGACGAAAGTCATTAAACGAAAAAGGTAAATGTGAAATCATTCATAAAAGCCAGACGATGAAACAATTCTACCTTCAAAGATTTATATTTACTGTTGCTACTCGGGAAGCATTAAATTTTTCATTGGAAGTACTCATGTTTAATAGCATGAAATTAATTTAAATTAATTTAGCGCATCAGAAAACCAACTACACAAAATAACACTATAATCGTCACTAATATGATATTCCTAAGATAAATAAAATAAAGAAGAAAAAAGAAGACTCGCATGTACTTTATCATCTCCTCTGTATACTCTTTCAGCAGGTTTTCGGATTCTTTTTTTTTCGATTCCTCCGATTTTTCGTTCTTTGCATGAAACAGTTCGTTGGATAGTATTATGCCCCATCTTCTGAAATGCGAATCGTTGTGTGGCACCGTTTTACTAGAGCAGAATACATTTATGTGTGAATTTAGTTCGAATGTATGTTTTCTGGAATGTTACATTAATTCAGAGATATTACAAATCTTGTATGCGCGAGTCACATTAAATGTATTCAAACAGATAGCACATACACAAAAAATACTTTTCCCGTGTGCATATATCAGTCGCTGAATTATTTTTATTGAAATATCGAAATGATGGATGCATTATGGTTAAAAAAAAGAAATTATCATTGCCAAGAGTCATGTTGTGCGCTTTATTTGCACAGCGAATTATAGTCCCAATATTTACATAAAATTTCAGTATGAAAATAAGCAATTTTTAAGCAGCAATTAGTGCAATTTAAACATGAAGACTTGTACGACTTTATACAAATAAATGATCGAAGATATTCGCTGCCACGATGCTACGATATGGTCTGGTCACTATGGGGATTTTTTTGGAAGAAAAAGAGAATTAATACTACAAATGTGGCTACAGGTGGCCCCGGAATGGCAGCGGCTTTTTATACGTCGTTCAGATATTTTAATGAAAATTCATTTGCCATTTTCGTGCTTCGCTTTTGTTCTTTTTTAGCAAGACTATTTTGATTTGCATGTTTCAGAGAGTGGACTAATTTTAATTAAGTCATAGTGGGTTTCAACGGGACAAAATGGAAAATTATCATGGCTACCGTGTGTATATGAAACGTCTAAGAGCAGTTAATCATGACAATGCATTTTTTTCTTTCTTTCTTTCGAAAAGATTAATGTTTGTTATTGATCCTGCGGAAGTCGCAAACTTTCAAAGACACCAATCATATCGTTACTACATGTATAACATAATAAGCGAAATCTATTACTTACTTTGACCGAAGAATTTTAAACAGATTGATTCAAAATCTTGTACTTCATTAGTTTAAACGTAAAATTTTTATTAAAAAAGACTCCTTAGCTAGAGTTCATCTATTAGTTTTGTCGTTGCTGTGGACAACAGGTGACATAGCCGACTGTTAAAGGATCGTTTAAAAAAAATGATGCCATTTGTTAAATATGTTCTAACATCGACCCAGGGGGATCACAGCTAAATTATAAATTTTATGAAATAAATAAATTTATAAATTTCACAGTCCCAGCTGCTTTGACATAGAGAATAAAATAATTAAGCAAAGCGCTTTTCTAAGTATCAAAATATTCATCCCCGGCTGCCCAAAACGTCTCTGTCCATTTATCCAAGTTATTTCATGTCGGTTTCCAACGCTCCTGGTTGTATATAGAATAGCAGCTTCGCTGATTCATTGAATAGAATGGAAGCTGCACCTATTCATCTTTACACTTTTTGTTTGGACACATTTTACAACTGACCGAATATTCAGATAATTCAGCAAGCTGATTGCCTTCACTCAAATGTAACAGTTCTAGCACACCAATCGTAATTTTCATTGCTAATATCTAATAACAAATTCGTAACCAGTTTCTAGAAATGACATTTTCTTGTTGAATGTGTTAGCATGTTGTTATTTTCGCTGTTCCTGCGTTTTATACAATACGACAAAAATTTCATGACATTTTTAGCGTGTTTAAACATAATTGCTTTAACCACAGCCATATCAATATGTATGTTATATATTGTATCGATATATAAATGTATACATTTGTGACCAACATAACAACATAATTAAAATAATTTCCAACTCCTTGAGTCGATTCGTAGTCGTGATCGCATAATGTTTGTTCACATTGCACCAAAAAGCCATGCAATCAAAACAAAAAATAAAAATAAAATAAAAAAACAGAAAAAAAGTAAAAAATATTGTAGAATAAGTAAAGTAAATAAAATATAAAGATATTAAACAAAATAAAAAGCTAATTTGCAATGATATGCAAATATTTAACAAGATACTTGCGTACAACCACTTCATTAGTATTATAAAACCAGTTTTATGGCCATTTCATTTGTATGTATAAACCGTACATATCTATGCGAAAGTTATGTGGAGATGTAAAAATAAAAGAACATGAACCTAAGCACGACTACACACTACACACATGGACATCGGACATACTTGGGTGGTTAAATTTCATTGATACGAAAACTGAATCGATTACAAAATGATAAAATCAAAAAGTTACGAGGTTTAATGAGACTGCAAAGGATGAATATGCTTTGAAAACGTCTTTTTTATATATGCGCGCGATGTGGTTTTTTTTTCTGCCTTATTGCCATCGTTTGACTGTTTCTCTGACGCATAATATAGTTATGTTTCAATATTTTTTCGGATATATCTGATTCCAATGATCGTTCTGCAGATAGACATGTCCTCTTTATCTCATTTAACAAGGAATTTCAACGAGTTTACGTGACGTCTGGTCTTATGACCTTTTTTCCCGAAGTATTGTATAGTGAGTGGAATTTATGTTCTTCGGAGAATGCTAAGCTAAAACTTCCGGTTCGCAATGTGGAGTATATTGAATTAATACTGCTTTTTATAGTGATGTTGACACAAATGCATAATGAGGTTTATTGGAAACGTAAAAATGATCAAGACTCAGCGAGTATAACCATTACGTCGGTACTTTATGGCATCTGTTACCAACATTCATGAAAAAAAATAAACTGTGAGCACTAGCCGATGTGGCGCTATATAATAAATGTACGTTTTAACAAAGGACGTCAAAGATTTAGTGTTCATTACGTTGAAACTTCCTGAATCCAAAGAAGTAATAGATTGTGAATACAAGGACGAGTGTTGATCAGAGAAATGATAATAGAGAGCGTTGCTATCGCTTCACTGGCTGGACCAGCGCAGCGCCATCTGTTATCATTTCTTTGGTGTTGATTACATAATTTAAACTAGGAATGACAATAAAACGAATTTGAAAGAAAAGATTCCATAAAATAATACTGCCAATATGCAGGTCTGTGATTGCAGGTCGTACATAAAGAAATTATGCACAATATAGACATTTTTGATAATCTCTTTCTCGTCCAGTACAGTGACAAATAACGGATATCGAAATAAATATTTGTTTATCTAGTGTCGAAATATCACGACTGCGTCGCTCATTTCCGATCCAGTATAAACAAAACGTTGTTCTCAACTTATGCTTAGAGGCGGCTTTTTTAGCGATCTATTACATCACAAGGACATAAATGTGGAAAAGTCGAGGTTTCTCGTGAAGTTTGTCGATCCGTGGCGAAGCCGAGGTCAATAACGAACGAAAATATGATTTTTTATTCTTCGTCCGAGTTACGTACAATATTTTGTGCTTCATTGACAAAATTAGAGGTTTTCAGTGCCGAACCATGTAAAAATAATTTACTTCCCGTTCTGCCAACGAGTGCACAATATGTAAAGTATATGCTCAAAAAAGCTACATTGAGAAAACAATAACTAGATCTCTGCTGCTCTTTTCAATAAACCAAAATTAATGTTCCCGCAAATGTGTCATCAAATAGCATCTATTGATTTTCTCTCTTCCATACGAAAAAGAAAATCCGATTTCTTCTTACAAAAAATTATTGCAATTTATCTGATAAGGATCGGAGAAATCATTATACCTTCATTGTTCAAACAACACACCATTATCACAAGTATGGTAAACTTTTCTCTACGAAATATAACCTAGAACGCATTCAATATTTGATTGAAATGATTAATTCAATTTAATTTCCACGCAAATTCTATAAGAAAATTCCATGAACCTGAACACAATTCCAATGTTATAAATCACTCATGCTGACAAAAATACGAAAAAAATGAAAAATTTTCTTATCACCGAATCTGAAATCAAACTCAGGCATTCCCATTACAACAAACACAGAGTATATTTATTATATCCACGGTGTTGATTCATAAAAATTTTCCCTCCATGCGTAAATGAGATAACACTAATGTGTGTAAAACACACACAAAGTATTACCAACAATGTTATATATATGCGTACATTTATAAGCATGTCTATACGATATATATATAGCACACGAAAAAAAAACTCGATCCATATCCATAGGTATATTACTACCGAAAGACTGGATCTGGAATATCGTCTCATGAATAGTTATGGAATCAGAATACAGAAAGTTTTGCATTGTGTTGTAAGTTGAATTTTGTATTTTATTTCAAATAAAGTATTTTTTGGCGATTCTATTAGGTGTAAGCGAGACACCGGGAATCCGTCTTTGGTGTGACAATGTTAGAACGATATATCAAATAACAAAAAAAATGGCAATGGAAGAATTATTATAGGGGAGCGGCCATTATTCATTTTATACTGTTTTTCATTTCGAATTGATTCGTCGTTTTATTATTTCACCTACTAACATTGAAAATTATCGTAATAAATTCGGTTTTCATGGGGAAATAATGAAGGTGATATTAGACATTTAAATGGACACGGCAGAGCACGGATATTTTACACATGAATCGCTTGAATTGCACAAAATTATAGAAATTTAGTTTTTGATTAGTTTGGTATTTCCTACATGAAATAGGCACAGATATTCGGTTGGATGCTCTAGAGTGAAAATGTAAATTCAGTAATTTTATTTTGACTGAATGAATCAGGCTTGAAGTACAATCCTGGTGCACTCTGACCTATTTGATACTCGGGAAATGGAACACATATGGCCAGCGAACTTTAGTATTCGTTTTTAATAGGCAAGACCAGATCGCCGCTAAATTACGATCATAATGTTTACAATCAATATCTTATCAAAATTGCACTCGTTACACCACATTATGAATACTCCATCAGTCCATCATTCAAGTGGAATTTACGCTAATAACCTCTAGCAAACATCGACAATGAATCGAGATACAATTAGTAAATCTGTTACTTATTTTGTTGAATGTATTGAATACTGTTTAATACAAGGTCTTTTACTTCATAACCTTTAGCATACATTTTGCTATATAAGAAATGAAAGGTAACAGCTAATGGCTCACTTTTAAGAAACGGCGAGAAAAAAACGACTACTTCCTGAAGAAGCGGTGAGTTGTTGAGCACTTGGTTTTATGTCGAATTTCCAAACCAGACTTTCTGTCATACAGATATTGTATAAAAATAACTATTTCTATATTAAAAATTACTGTTACAGTTTTGTTGGTCGTAGTCTAGTCCAGACATTAAAGATTTGTATCGGATCTCTGATCTTATATCCCAATAAAATATAAAAGGGTCGTTCGTGGTATACTTCATCGAAATCTTTATTAGATCCCAGTGCTTTGAAGAAACTATCCGTCCTACATCCGTCCTACATGTGTACTAAAAAGTTCGTTAAACAAATCCGCGCACGCAAGTCAAAACTAGGGAAAACTCCTAGTCAAAGTCTCTATTGCTAATAAATATTTACCAGCATTCCGACAATTACTTTTAAAAACGGCTGTAATTTGGCCCGTGTTGCTAATGTACCATTATAGAATAGAATGCATGGAGTCGTCGTATTTTTTCTGATCTGATAAAGTCTTAACAAGATTACATGCAAAACGTTGTGAAATTACTAAAGTTGAGCACATCAATGCTTGTCTAAAAATATTTTTTTTTAAAGAAGAAATAAATAAAGAAGAGAATGAACGATGCCTAAGGCTTCAACATATATACAATTTTCATATTTTTTCTTTATTTTGCATAAAAAATTCATACGGGTGTACTCTTATCTCGATCGCATGATGTAAATTAGAATGATGGTTTTTCATATGGATCATCCATAATGGATGCAAGCGAAATACTGTGCAGTTTAATCGTTTAATTTAATGGTGCGTTGTTTAGTCATTAAATTGGTTGCAATAGAATTCTTTTAAGACGGTCTTAGGGATGAGTTTATAATTTAATAGCTACTGATCGATGATTGGCCTAACTTTCATTCGTCAACTAAATTTAATAAAATTATTTTATAATGTTGACAGCAAGGTGTAAGAGACCTATGTGACGATTAATTTCTTAGAAACATAAAGCTGTGTAACATAATTAAATCTGTTACTTCATTTGTTGAAAGTACGAAATTTTTTACTTCATTTGTTTCAACATACATTAGCCACTTCTAAGAGGTCCATTAGACTTACTATACTATTCAAACATAAACCTTTTCAAAATAATCGTACGGGTAGCGCTGACTGTCCACATGTAATCCATCCGTTTGCATAGTCTGTCTGGCTGATAAACATTTAAAGTTCACGATGAAAATTAGCGATATTAACAATTGAAACGGCAAGAGTCAATCATTATTTTATGCAGACATTTAACAAAACCAATTTTACTATTAAACAGTCTTATACATGAGTAAAAATTCAGTATTAATGTTCCGTTGTATATTCCAAACGATGCTATTTGATTTATTGTTGCGATGCATTTTATTACACTTTTTAAAAACGACCTTCCATATATATACGGCCCAGTACACCAGAGTCGCACAACAATGCTATAATGAAATAAAATTTTATTATCACTTTGTTCTCGCTTTTTTTCCACCTGCAATCCAATTCATTCACCCCATATTCGAAATGAATATTTTACCATGTTACATCACTGTTACCACCTTGTTTTTAAAAAAAATTTAAATTTAATATCAATTACCCAGAATGTGAATGAGTTCTAATAACGATTACGGTTATTTTTATGATCTATTTTATACTTTGTGTTTTATTACTGAGCACAATTTTCAATTCAGTAACTTCCGCAAAGCGTAGTGTATTTCAATATTTTATTTTCTCCGCGTATACAACACACTGTGTTTGTATATTGCGTTTTATAGCTTTTATTAGATTACAACGATGATATAATTTTATTAAGGCTAGACTAGACATTATAATGGATTTTATGAGTGTTTGAGTTTTTATATGTGGTAAGTTGAGAATACTTGATTGGAATGGTTAAATAACAACCAGACTCTTAAAACGACAGATACGTTGAGCAGGCAATGATGCTAAAATGCACAAACATTTAGAACTGTTTCAAATAAAATGATTCGTTAGGAAGTAATTTGTATTGAATCGCTTGTAATATTTTCAATTTATTCAACAATTTTGGTGATATAGTCTGGTTGTTCTTGTAGACAGGCAAAAGTCAGTTGATTGGTGTTACCACAGAAAAAACTAACAATGTAGATAATTTAGACTAATTTTTGAAATTGAAGACTCTTTAATCTTTTAATCTTTTGCAAACGATAAACGAATCGCTGACATTTTGGTATATAACTTCATGCTAAACGGCTGTAATTAGTTATTTATGTCTTTGCTGTCGATAACTGTCAGACTTACAAGCTTTTAAGTAAAAGGATTTTTTACCAAAGCACTGTTTAGTGTGTTCAAGGCTATTTTTTCTACTTTTTCTTATTAAGTCATGTATGTAACCAGTCGGTGAAATGAAACTCTCATACATTACGATCTGAAAATTTTGACAGATCTGTCATTTCATTTCACCGACTGGTTGTATACTTGACTTTAAATTAAAACCGAAGTTTAGTTGTATACCTAGAGGTCCTAGAGGTCCTCTTAGGCTCATTATTCGGATCTCTTAAACAGAATTTGTAGGTGTAATAAGAATTTCTAGAATTAAATTCTAACAAATTCTTAAAATATACTCAAATTTAAGGACTTTTAAAGAATTTTCAGGATATTTTTAAAAGAATTTTGGATAATTTAAGATTTGTAAAATTTAAAATTTTAAGTTTTATCAGACTACTAAGGGTTACGAGCACAAGGTATTCAGATTTTTTTTTCTCTTTCCAAATCTTTATATTGAACCAAGAAATATCTTAGTTTTCAGCTAAATGCGCAAAATGAGCGATAAATCGATCGCCATTAATATAACGAGTTTCTAACTTATTTTTCGTTTATAATTCAATAGTTATTTTTATTAGTTTATAGATTAATTCATTGATAGTAACTACAAACGCAATTTTAGCTTGAGGCACTTACTATCAACGATCATTACCAAACAAGATATCAACAGGAAACGTAATTTAGTGCTAAAAAAAATTGCCACCATATGACCATTTCCAAAAAAAATGATATCATATCGTATGAGCATAAATCACATCAGACGTTTGTTGCATTTTAGGAGGAAAAAAAAATATTTTGCCACTTTCCATTTCCATTTTTCCGCAATCGCATATCCGTTTGGAAAATTATATGTTCATGGAGGTAGGAAAAGGAATGTATAACACGCACACGAAGTACAGTATAAAATCTCAAAGCACCCCATATTTAATTATTGCACTGTTGAGTGAGTATGGTCAAATTATTTTCCTGCTCTTTCTATTCAATTGCGAATGCCGTCTATTTCATTTTTTACTTGAGGTGGGGAATTATTTTCATCCCTTTTAGCAACCGGAGGCAGAGTATTGATTAATGGCTTTGAACGAAAATATTTTCCTCTCCATAGATGATATTGTGTGATGGCTTTGTTTACCGAATTTTTGTTTTGTTGTTTTTTTTCTCGTTTTCCTTTTTCGTATCCAGCATGACATTCATAATAAATATAAGGGTATGGAAATGGATTGATTATATTTCTGAACTCACTTTGGTTAGGTTCGTTTCAGCTAAAAATACAGCGTATTATATAGAGAAATCCATCCAATTTATAACTTTTTCCATTTTCATAATAGGTTTTTTTTCTCTTTGTTTGATTTTATTTCATTTTTTTTGTTTTTAGTTTGCTATACTTAAAAAAACAGAACAACAACAACAACAACAAAAATACTCCTACTTATTTTTGATAGAGACATTTTAAACTTAATTTATGTTCATCGCTTAACATTCAAAGAACAAATGAAAAATTAGTAGGATGAGCTGAAAATGTTGTAAATTATCAGTTCGAACATAAATTTTGTGTTCGCTACAAATCAGGTGGATTATTGTCTTCTAAAATTATAGTTCTTTAATCGGTCATGAAACGAAAACAATTTATCTTTACCCCGAAATCGTTCGCATTCTGAGCTTTATATTTTGTCGAACTTACCTCCCAAGCATGGATGGGTTCACATCATTCAGAGAAAATTCATTCCAAGAAATTTGTTTTTCTCGAGTTAAAGAACTGAATAATAAACAAATTCTGAAAAATCATTGCGACTGATACTGCTAAATTACACATTCCATGTCATTGATGAATGGCAGGATCAATTGGTTCGCTGGGCCTGCCAGGCGAATCTTATAGAATTACTACCTGAAGTAATAGCAATGAACCAATTCAATCGTCGCTGCTTCCATTTTCTTGGCACTACTCTAAATTGTTTAGGCTTTTTTACATACTAATTTATTCCAGTAACCTTTCTTCTTCAATCTAGCGACTCAAGTTAGCGTCAGCAATTTCTACCTTTACATTCAAAACGTGCCCAAAGCAATCGTTTGGCTCAGAATCCAAAAAATAAATAAATAAAAATCGAAACGAATGTCGGAACAAATATTTTATTCTTACGTCTCTTTCGCACGTTGTGAAAAGCAAACTCTCAACAGTTGAATCCAATAATAATTTATGATTTTGAAATAATATTTTTTTCTGTTGTTTTTCGTTCATATTTTTGTTTTTTTTTCGCAATTGTTAGCATCTATAACGTCAGTCCATCATTTCATACACACATGCAAAACCCACACGATGTCAAAAAAAATCTAAAAATGAATGAGAATGAGCTCTTCATCGTTCTTAAACATTCTGATAATGATACATTTGAAATCGAAAAATCGTATATCTTCAGCACCCTCAACAATCAAATTTATTGTAAGTTTTTTTTCGTATGTATATTCATGTTCATTCATGAGACACAGTGATATTGTGAAATATATGATATATAGCTACAGCAGCAGCAACAACAACAAAAAAAAAACACAGGCAGCCAGATCACCCTAACCCATTATATAGATTATATTATTATTATATTATGTGTGATGTTATAAGAAGACTTTTACATATTCGTAAAATGAAGACTATGTGTAGCGTAGCGATATTATACGATATAATACGTCTCACTGAAGATGATGAATTTTCACAATAAATAGCTATATTTTTGTGTGACTGTGTGGTTCTTCAAGTTCTTTTCAATCATGCCATGTGCGCAGCATCCGTTTTTCCAAGAGAACAAACTCTCTAAACCGATGCCCGAATACATAAATTGTGTACGAAACATGAGATTTTCTCCGATTGTGAAAACCATATATTCGTATCAACATTTTACAACCAGCCACGTTTAGTTTAGTTATTCTTAAAATGATCCATTGGATGGCCGGATTAACAGTGCGGAGTCTATAGGCAGTGACCTAACTTATTTTTTTTAAACTAACAAATTGATGTCGGTGTAAACTATTTTTAAAGTGTAGCATAAAAACATTATCCATTATTTTCAGTACAACGCAATAAAGTTTCGGTTGTTTCGCTTCGATATTAAACAACATTTTCGGTTAAAGTGTAAAAAATTGTTTTATGCCACTGTAGTTTTTCCTTGTCGTTGAGTTTGTTCTTTTGAGTTTGCTGTGCTATTGAGTTCGGCTTTTTCGTATCAAAAAAAAAAAGAAAAGAAATAAGGAGCTGTAAATATATATATATATAGAGAAGGAAAAAACGCAAGAAAATAAATATAAAATACACACACTCGGTTCTTAATTTCGAAGTGTATAAATATCGAACTTATATTTCAGTAAAACATAACAAAGTAAATAAAAAAAATAATTTAGTGTAAATAAATAAAAATATATTTTTGATACAAAAAATCGAAATATCTATTAATAGACGTGTGGTTTCACTAATAAAACGAGTACAATGAAATAGATGTAAATAAAATCAAATAAAAAAAGGAAGAGAAAATAAAATAAAAATCAAAAAAATATAAAAAAAGACTTTTTCACAGTACAAAAAACAGAAACACAAAAAAAAACTTTAAAAACAAAAACAAAAAACTATGAAGCAATTGTTTTAGTGTGTATTCGTATTACGTTTACTGATTAGTGATATCCAATCATAAGTTTCCCATTGATTTCCTGTTCAATCACACATCTCACACGAACATAAATAGACGGTTACGCCAATTATTATCCACACAAAAAAATTTTAATGATGTGTCACGGAAAAATATTAATAATTTTTATTATTCGCTGCAGTTGAAAGAAGCTAATCTTTTGTTATTTTCGGTTCGAACGTTTCAAGATGCCGCCGCGTCGGAAAAAGGTGTTTATTTATGCACTGACTGAAAGTAAAATATTTTTGCGATATTGTAACAACAAATTGAAACGTATATCCCACTTACAACGACTAAAATACACACCGTGAACATTGCATAGGTTTTACGTAAATGAGGTAAGACTTAAGTTTTAATGTTATTATTTTGTCTAGTTTGGATTGTCGGGAGAAAAAAACAACATTATACATATAATCTGAGTGTATCGCTGCACCGTTTGTTGTTGAGTTTGTTATAGTCTTTGATGCTAAATTAAATTTTCATCGAATTTTCGGGCCATTAACGTTTACGAAATGGCCTGTAATGTCATACACTTAGCAAATTGCTTCTCTACTTATTCGTTTTTCGAAAGACCATTCTGTCTACCAGTTACATAATTTTTAATAGACGAAGGGTCGTTCGGAAAAAAGAAAAATTTTTGATTTAAAAAATGAAGACACCATCTGGAACATTACTTTCACGGTTTCGTTCAATAAACTTTACTTCATCTGTATAGTTGCCAATGTGGTGGTCTAGTTGCTAATATCTTATGTTACTGCTAAATAAGGTCTTAACGTCTTCATGTGATTGAGTTTTTTCAGTTAAATTATTTAGATTTTCACGATGCTGTGAAAGCCCACACATAATTTTGTAATCTTGCATTCCAATCGTGGATGAAATATTCTCCTTATCAAATGAGAAGCTAGATTCTTCTGTACTGGATTATTGCTGGATTTGTTAACCGGAACATTTAATCCACAATTCCACAAATATCCCATAAAATAAAGAATTCTGTCGGTTTTCATATTTCTCTGACATTTTATGTAGCCTTTGATATAGCAGTTGAGATAAATTAGTTTGGCCTTTGAGACGACTTGTACAAGGACTGTCTTCAAGTAAACTTCCCGGTTGTCGTCAGGAAGTTGTTTGCTCATAATGGGGTTCACAATAATCAAAGGTATTAAGCCTTGCGCTACGGTAGAGCCATCCTTTTTCACTCAGGATGTCAACATAAGATTCAGACAGATGATAAGCGCCTTCAACGCCTTAACCACTCATTTTGGTTCTGAACTCTTCAGTGTTTTAACTCTTCAGATTTTGGAGCACTTTACTCGATTTACTCGGATTTACAGTTTCGTTCAGTTATCACATAGTCTCGTCAATTCTTGCTATCATTAAAAAGGTAGGACATAAGGTTCATTCCTGTTGTCAGTCCCATCAATTCAGTGACTTTGATTCTAAGTGTTGAGAATTCTGACTTCGAAACACTCGTAGAAAACGATGATCAAGATTGCCATTGAAACGGATTGGATCAAAGTGAACACTGGACAGTTGGAATGGAAAAGATGGAGAAGAAAACCTCAGCTACAATTGTACAATCGAACAAGGGATGTATGGAGTTGTCGAGTGGGATGTTCGGGGGTTCGCAACCCCAATTGTGGTCGTTTGGTTGTAGGGTGGAATTCCTAACACTAAGAAAAAAATGTGTTAAGCCGCTTCACAAATTGCGACGCTCTATAGTCACTATAGTATAGTGGGATGTGGTTTCATAAATTTTCCACATTTTCTCCATACCTTGTATCCTACGGCATAGAAAAATGTCTGATTTTTTGGCGGCTGAAATTTGAAATAAACCCTAATGCCAATAGCTTCGTTTTCTTTTTTTTTCTAAATTTGCATTGGCATAAAAATTAAACTGTTAATGTCTTAAGTTAGCATTCATTAAACAAGACAAGCAATCAGCCAGTATTTCATGATTTTCTATGGGACAGAGGCAATGAAAATGTAACATTTTTGCAAGTTCTAGCCCGTTGATTTCGTTAAGTGGGCATCATAAATCATGAAATTCTTGTAGTGATTGCGGCTTGATGAAGTATTCTTTCAAAAACCATTCGCGCTAAACAATATTGTATACGAGCATTAATATGAAACTACAAAAGAAAAGATTAAAAAAAAATAATCCCCGTACAATACGTCAAGATGATCTAATAAATAATAATACATATCAATTGAGTCAGCTACACGATATTAAATTTATTTTATTTATTATCTGACCAATATCCCTGCAAATATAATGTTAATGCAGATAGAGTCGAATCAAAATCAATACGAAACTAACATATAAATAAAAGTATAGAAAAGGTGCATAAATACACTTTGCAATCGAGTCACGATTTTCACAGATGGTATCAATGTTAATTTTTTTTAACGTTTTAAATGTGCCGATTTCACATAAATTGCTGTATCATCTCTTGTTTTGGTTTCGATTTTATTTGTATTCGTACAGATTTATATATATATATATATATATATATATATATATATATAAACCTTCACATTAAACGACCTTTTCATATCAATTATTGCACTTTTATTTATTTATGTGGTACACCATTTGAGGAGGAGATATATATACTACACCAATGTGCATAAAAGTCAAATAAAGACATTGGGAAATGGTTTATAAATTTGACATGTAACAAACATATCTATTTCACATTTGTTGATATATATAAATAAAAGCACTTATAAGATGAAGAGGAGAATACAAAAAAAAATGAATCGTAACGCCGAAGTAAAAATCAAACAACATAAATATCTACATTCATTCGTAGCATATATAGACATACATATTATTTTCTTAATGAATTCTTCGTCATATTCGCTATTCCAGCAAAGAGGAACACACCGACAACATGAAATGCTATGGTATACGAGATGTTTCTCTGAATAAAATGCTCAACATAGCCTCTCGCACATAGCCACACAATGTATAATATGAATTTACTTATACGGCACTTAAATCGCAACAAGAATGATAATTTAGTATTACCGATAATGTTGTTTTATAAGTTTTTAATAAATTCAATCAATTTAATCTGTGAGTGAAAAAGAATAATTGGAATGCGTGCTTAAAGACAGTTAATAAAGACATCTCTATTTATTGCACAGCAATGACTTTATGCGTTCCATACTGGAAGTTTATTATGACGAATAGTATTGTCCGTAATTGTGCATTGGATTGTTTCGTTCTCATTAAAAAAAAATTGGGAAAGTGAGACAATGTAGTCCCAGTTTGGTTGCTGGTGATTTGAGTTGTTTTATGTCTTGTTTTAAGTGAGAAATTTTGATTGAATATCGTTTGACGGTTAGATTCGAATATTTTATTTTAGTGAAATATAATCAAACGAGCCGATTTTACATGGGCGGTGATAAAGTAGGGGTCAAGATTTTTTTAAACTTAGATTTAATGTATTGAGCATTATTCTGTTTCATATACACTTAAAGATATTTGGAGATTCATCGAACTTTTTTTAGAGGGTTTAGCTGGTAAATTGATGATTAATTTGTACTTGTTCGATCTCATGTGCTTCCACTATTACCTGAATTTTGTAATACTAGTCAGCTCATACTTTTGAGCTAGTAAATATTAGTAAATCATTATTGCATGATAACACATCAACAAAATCGGAGCAACAAAATTGACAGAAACATTTTTCGATTGGTATCCAACACCAGCTGATTTCATCTATGGTGTTAAGACAATTATTTTTAGGGCTGAGTTAATCGAAATATTCAACAAAAAAAGGGATTAAAAATGAATTTCTTCAGTCCGAATGAAAATTTGCTGTTCATTTTCATCTGCAATTCTTAGTTTGACAAGATTTCAAAATTTACTGCCCTGTAATAAAGACTCAATTGAAAGCTTCTAATTATAAACAAAACGACAGACATTTTTCATTCCCAATTATTGTAATGATACACAAACATTCAGCCACACACATATATACACAGTGTACTGTGCGACATACTTTATCAAATAGTTACACCACTGCAAACAGTGGGATTGTAAAACATATATTTTGACGATACCATAATTGATCCGTTTTTGTTTTATTCTTCGAATTTTCCTTCTACTCAGAAATGATATATTTTAACCATCACAAATATACATCGCCTTTTAGCGCAGCGCAATCGCATTGAAATCAATGATGCGAACACATATATCTGTATAAAAATCCTGTATTCTGATTTGAGTGAGATGGTAAAAGCAATTTTACAACAACAGTTCCATCATTTCGAAACTAATCATTTCTGTTGAAGACAGGATTTCAGTCCTGTGCTTGTTTTTAAAGTTATCTTCTTTTTTATGAAGCCACCGATTTCACTATCTCTTTTTAACTATGTTCACTGTCAAATTGTGGTGATTACAATGACGAGGAAAATGTATACATAGGAACATGAAAATGGTGGTAGAATTTATTGCCCCTTTTCTCGTTGATTTAGATAAAAGAAATTGATGAGACGAACGTATTTTGGGTTGTATTCTATGTTTCGTTACAAATATTTCGTCACATTTAAAGAGCTGCTCGTCATCTGTTAGCAACAATGATGATAAAGAGAGCAATATGAACTCCGACCTGTGGCATTTTATACAGCACAAATTATGTCAAAATTAATGAAGTAATAGATTTTGTATCGAGTGAAGATAAGAACATAAGAAGTAGTAGATTACGCTTAAGGTTAAAATTAACCGAAAATTTAAAACTCATGTAGATAAACCAAACGATGGAACATTTGTCATGGACTCTCATGCATATTACTGTTTTTCAATGCATTCAATGTTATTTAGTGCAAACAGATTTTGTGCAATTCATAAATATTGCAGTTCGTTCAAAAAATCTTGCGCCTCAGTTAGTTCCTACATAAAACCCAAAAATGAATGTGTTTCAATACACCATCCTATTAAACAAAATTTACGATTTAAAAATGAGAGTACGACTCCACTCCATCCATAAATAACATTTAAGAGCCTTGCCATAAGCTTTATTCACCAATTACCAAATTAGTGCAATGAAAGCAAGCTGATCAACAAACAAACAAATAGAATTAATTGGGTTTATACAGTTGGTCAGTCCTACATGGTAATAACTTTCTACCGAATAAATCTGCGTGCATAACATAAGGATTAGTTTGTACGAGTGTAACATTGGAATGGTTCTTATTACGAATTTTCACATTCCTTTAATTTCAATTTGATTTAGTAACCCTGCACTCTTTGAATCTACAATATCCATCTGGTAACTTTATTCGGGGGGTATCAACCGTTCCAAAAAAAAGAAGATGCGACGAACAAAAACCAATGAACCGTGCGCTATGCGGATTGTAATTGTATAGTTTTGGATTAAATTGAATTACTTATCTATCGACGATACGCATAATGTCTCATTAATTACCGAATAACAAAATGCTAGTCGACACAATGGTAAATTTTCGTTTTTACGAATGCCATTTTACATTGCCAATATTCTATTGTAATAGAATCCAATATTTTATGGTTCAATTTGAGTTGATCAAAAATCTATTAATAGCGTACAATTCATACCACATCGCCATTAATGATTTATTTTCGTTATTCATTTTTTTTTCTCTTCTTTCGTTTTTAATTTTTAATGCCGGTTAGTAATGAATGATGCATTCTTTGTACCGTTGTTACTCTCTGAATTTTACACATGAAACACATGAGTACGAATATATAATACATGTGGTGCGAAATTTCCACAACAAAAAAAAATATATTTTTTTTAAAACTATTATTGTACTCAGACCAAATGTATATTGCAAAACTGTGTTACGTACTTTACATCCGAATCATATAGATATGATGGTACGGAATGAACAAAAAAAAATTTATAGAAAAAAAATTCTGAATACGTGCAGATTTTAACTTCAACCGGAGTCGCAAAAAAAAAGGAATGAATGAATGAATGTGTGTATAAAATGAAGCTCTATATATGCTTTAGTTTTATAGATGGTATGGTGCTATATGATTCAGTTCGGCTCTATACCATTTCTAAAGCCATAAATCAAATGCATCAACCCTCTGTCAAGCCACGCCTGTCAACTGGTAGAAGGGTAAGGGATATAATTTTTTTTTTGTATAAAAAGAACTTGTTATGTTAGTTGGATATATGGATATGGAAGCACATTTCTCCATTATATCTCACTTTCTCATACCTACCCTATGAATTTTAATTTGAAATAAGAATCACTTTATAAAATTAATTTTTTTTCTCTTGTCGTGTAAAAGCATAAAAAGTATGTGTGCGACATTGATAACTGAAAAATGGGGGGTACACAATAACTAATTGAAATTGTTTGAAACACTTGATTGAATTCTTTGAATAGTTCAATGGACGTCTAGGCGAATGGTATGTTATAAATTCCATCCGTTATGCAACTGAAATACATGCATGTGTGTGTATGCATGTTTTATATACATATCATTCGGCTTGAGCTTCATTTTGATCAATTACCAGGGAAATAATACAGATTCCTTGATCGTTACATCTCATTGTTTTCGATAATATTACAGAATTTGATATCCGTTTGCTGCCAGAAATACAATCGAAAATAGTTGTCCCGTTGTTCGATAGTAGAAATTCGTGTTTTTCTTTCTTCTTTCAAATAGTTTGCCATTGCCGATGCCGATGGACTTTTACTGAACGTAATTTCATCCGTTATGCTTAAGGGAAAATGGCCATAAATTAGGGGAATGGTAGAAAAAGATGGAGACATTTTAAAAGGTTTTGTTTTATGGGCACAAATCTGAGTTGCAAGTTGAGGGACGGAACGTGTTTAGTGTTAATTAAAGTAAAGAATTTTCTTTCCGAACACCAATAACATTTTTAGTTTTCACCCTAAATTTAATGAATGAAGCAAATTGGTCGTATGCATAATGTAAATAAATCAGGTTATGAGAGTTACCTAAGGTGGCTGCATTAGCCCAGAACATTTTAATGTTTTAATGGGATTTAATATGCAAAATTAGACAGTGCTACGTTCACAGAAAATTTTTATATATTTTCTATCTCCTATCTCCCATGTACAAGTAGAACCACAGAATACCTCATATGCCTCATATGTAGTATGATAATTATGTGTAAAACCAAGGCCGATTTTTTTTAAATCTCATATGTCATCTGTTGGAAACAGCAATGTCAATAATGTTATAGCTAATGAAGTAATAGATTTTTTTTTGTCAAGCACAAGACGTTTCGTTAATTAATTTGTTAAACAAAATAAGTATCAGTTTCGGCGAAAACTTTGAAAAAACAATGAAAAGAAAACATTGTCCCCATAATTAATATAATTATTTATAAACCGGCTGAAAAGAGTGGAGTCGCATTTTTTCCCTACTATTAACGAAAGTTGAAAAATTTTACGTTTTAGAATTTAATTTCAACTTTTAATGGATCAAAGTTTTAGTAAGTATTATATCATGAAATATAATTTATGCTAGAAGCTCAACTTTATGGTAACCATAAACGTTCTTCAGAAAAGCGCCATCGAAATTATAATAATCCCGCTGCTGCTAGCGATTTAACATGATGTAGACAATAACATCAATAATTTTGTTGGCACGATTCATTAACTATGAAAATGGTTTCCAAATCCATGCAATAACACTTTATACGTTTCAGTTCAGCTGCTCAACGTTTGGGTTTCTGATGATATCTGATTTTCAAATTACTAACGCAAATCACCAGCCTACAATTGGATCAATTCAGTTTGCCTGTACGAATTATATGGGAGTAGAATATTTCATTTTTTGCTAACAATTTTGGTCAAATTGGAGCATTGTATGCAGACTGTTTATGCAAATATAAAATTCATAAATTATTCGTATTATGAATCGTATATATGTCTATAAATATTTATAAGGAGCAACACCTTATTATTATCTATTAAATTTAAGGGGAAAATGATTTATTAAACACAAAAATACATATTTTACTTTATTAGATTCTATAGCACGTGTCATGTTGTTTTTCATTTCGAAAGCACGGCTTCGTAAAATTCGAAACAGAGAAAAAAAAAATTGTTAAAAATAACAAGAAAATTATCGTGTCACGTTATTTAAATCTGATTAAAACAACTATAATACATGTTTCACGCAGTGATTTCTTTGTATTATTGACTCTATAAATACGAATGTGATGCGTATTATATATGTGAACATTTACTTTGTATCTTGTTGTCGGATATGTATTATATGTGAATAAAGACTGCATTAGGTATCACTGTAAATATTGATAGATTTATGCCGCGTTTAGCAACAAGCCAAAAGGGTGAAACCGACAAAAAACATTTTACGAATTTAAAAAAAAAATCTAAGTGAGATTTGTTGCTATGAAGATCAAAGTATCGCACCTTGTAAGGGTTTTTCGATTAGAACTGTTTAAAAACGTTCATGGTTACCGTATCGGTATATAAGATTTAATCTATTACTTCTAACTACCCCGCGAATTGAGAAAAAATCTTTTACTTCTCGGGGTTTAACAAACTTTTTGATATATAAGAGACACTAGCTAGAGCTCATCTGTTGTTTGTGTCTTTGTCGTCGGTAGCAGATGAAAGATTAGTTTAAGGTAATCCAGCTTTTTTTACATGACGTTGATAGATCTCTTTCCACATTTTCAAGCTGAGCTGAGCATCTCATATCTCCATAGTTACAACAAGAAAACTTATAAATAATACTATGGACCTCTACAAAGTCAGAAAATATCGACGTGCGGTTACGTCTTTCTCGTATAATTTGGTACGAATTCATTTGACGAATGACTCAAACATATGTATTGTCGTCGTTAGTTGAGCAACGATAAGACAAATAATTGAAGTTTATTATCTTCTTTGAATGAAAAGCGAAAAGGCAGTTTAAGTTTTTCTCCTGTTTCTCCTGAATCAGGCCAGTTTCCACGGTTCCGGATAAACAGAATCGGGTAATTTTTGTTAAGAATAGAAGCTACTCCATGAGTGGAATTTGTGTCACATACAGATGCAAATTGAGGAATATTTTATGAAATGAATTAATATTCGTACGTTATAGCCGACATAAAATTGTGCCCTCTAAATGAACTTTCTACGTACCATGTGTAGTATTTGAGTCTCACACGTAACTTGTAGTAGTTCTGAGTGTACCTTTTCATATCTTCCGTTGTTTTTCGTGCCAAAATACCTCTGGATAATTTTTCACTTTTCAGTTACGTTGAAACATTTTCATAACAATCGCAACCGAACTCTAAAATGTCATACAAAAACCCGATATCTTTCAATTTAAGGAAGAAATATTAAGTAAGACAAACGGTAATGCATTGAATTATTATGGGTTGCATCACTACTTCACGAGTTTCGTTGCGTCTGCTTTTCAATATTTACAGAATATCAATTACCTAATAAGCTCAATTCGCCGCGTACGAATGTCCCATAAATAACAAATTTGAATAATTTGTTAATAATTCGCTTATTTCTTTCCCATTATATTCAGTGGTGGTCATCACAATTCTGAATTAGTATTCCAACCATTGGATTTCTATTTTTATTGAAAAAGAAAGAAGAAAAAAAAAACACCATGCACAGCTTGCATAGGTAATGCAAACAAACAACAACAGTACTGTAAAGGCAATGAACCAGGAAACATAAAAATCATGTTTTATTACTATGGCAGAATCTCCACCTTTAGAATAATATTCTAAACACAAAACCAAAAAAATTAGAAAGTTTTGTTTGCTGTTATTTTGTGATTCAATTTTTACTGTACATACATCGCATAACGGAAAAAAGGTACATACCACCATCGAATTTCAAGGACAAACTACACATAACACAATATTCATAATTATTTTGCATTTTTTTTACATTTTTATTGTGACATATGTCGAATATTTTTCTTTCAATTGGTTCACGAAGCAGACGTAAAAAACTTTCTCTCGATATCTACGAAAAAGGAAAAAAAATCCTCTATTGTGTATGTATGGTCCTTTAAGTGAATGATCACCAGGTTTTTACTTTTAGTTTTTTTTTATTCTTTTCTTATTAGCATAGGTATCTTACGTGATTATTCGGGATAATAATTTATTAGGCACGGCAGAGTAAAATAAACCAGGCAGGAGCGGTTCATTTTCGAAACGTCAAATAAGGGACATGATACACTGGATGAAAATGAACTCAAATAAAAACTGACATAAGTTGAAAAATTTTATTCGCAAAAAATATAGGGCTACTAGAATATTCAGGTCACTTGTCGAATCAGAGCTCCTGCCTGGTTAACTTTCCTCTGCCGTGTTTATTAAGTCAATTTAAAAACAAGTTTTATACATTTTTGGGTTAAGAAATTTTCTGGAAAGACAGGAACTGTAACAACATATAATATCTGTTTCCCTCTGCAGTTCTTAGATGTGTGAGTCCAACTTTCTCGAATGAACCATTTCTCGTGAATTTTCTTTCACTTTTCATAAATACAAAAACCGCTCCATACTATGGACTCCATAGTGTGTCCGAATTTGAGTCTGTAACTTTTCTGGACGAAGAGCGATTGTTCAATTATAATTCAATCTCGATATTAAATAGCCTAAATACGAACAACACACTCTACGGATAATAGCGGCAGAGTCAAAATGACCCAAACTCATATCGGATAAATTTGAAGTTTTTAGACAAAATAATGTATGGACGACTTGTTCATTATCAAAAATAAGGGGCACCTTCAATACATCACTTTTCGATTTGACCACGGGAACCACCTGGAACCACTTGCAAAAATCAAGCAAAATTTCGACTCTGCCGCTATTATCCGTAGAGTGTGTGTTGTTTGTATTGAGGCTATTTACTCGATATTATCGAGTCGATAATTCTTTGATACAAAATCTGTTACTTCATTAGTTTAACATAGGCTTTATAAGAGATCTTCGATTCTTCTGTTTTAGCTTTTCTGTCATCGCAGTAGATAATGTTATGCTTAGCAGTTTGTAAAATGTTCAAGGCAGACCATCCAAGTATTTCTATGAATACTAGCCGATGTCTATTAAGATTCAGCTACAATGCGATATATTAGGTTTTTAAGGAAATTGTATCAGTGTTGACTAACATAACTCGGGACATAAGAGAAACTAATAGCGAGTTTCTTTTGTTTGTACCTAAGTTAGTTTTTATTTTAAAAAAATGGCTTTATGGTACTACTGACACCAAGATCCTTTTCACAATAAAATATCCGGGAAATGTCATGATATTGATTCCTAAAATGTTAAAATTTCTGATCAGAGAAAGCATCAGATGAGCGAACATGGTTTTGCTCACAGGATTTAACATTTAAAATGTCTCACTGTCATTTTTTTTTCAAAGACTGTCATAGTGAATTTGCAATGACACAATGGAACTCTCAGAAAAATTTACTAGTGAGACATTTGAAATGTTAAAGACTGTAGATTCAATATTATTGACTAAAAACGTATGTAAAATTCTTTGACAGTTCTTGTGCAAATGGAAGAGTAAAAATATCAAGTAAATATTTTCGGTTTCGAGTTTAATTCTGTCCTCATTCATTCCTAACGCAAAAACAGTTTACCCAAAGTCGTAAATTGAAACTATGAAAAACCCAACCGAAAATCATCTATGGAATATACGACGAATGGGAATAATTTAAACTATATCAAAATTCAAATAATTCAATAAATTCACCCGCAAAACTCAACCAAAAATACGGAACGATTACAGCATATGATAATGAATATTTCCACTGTCATACAACTAATGATTCATTGGGACAAATATTTAATTATTAAAATATATAATCTTCACTCTGTCAAACATCGGATATCCTGAGAATATAACTCAGTAAATATCATGTATGGGTTCCCGAAGAAAGTGTAAAGGTCATATGAATATTCAATCCAACCCTTATATGTATTTTATTCGTTCCATAACTTTTCCATGCGTATATATACATATATATGAAGGATATACTACCCGTCCTAATGCTTCGTGGTGTACAATACAACATCCTTCATATATGTCATGTTCACAGCATCTCCATGTGTGTATATATAGGTTTTTGTATGAACGATATGTACGTAAAGTTATATGCTAAATATCAAGTCTTCTGAAATTCCAACTACCTATTATAGAAATATCGAATAAATGTGTAAGGATACGATGTACACTATATATGTACGTATAAGATATAAGTAAGTATATGCAGCGCACATATATCTACGGTATGGATAGAAACAAATATATATATTTGTATATTCACAACACTTATATATTATAAACACTTTGTTTGCACCCTTTTGATATTCCAACAGTGAGCAACCCTTCTTTATGTAAAGCTATTTGATATAGAACGGTTTTAATATCCGGCGTTGCAAATCTACAAAAGCCTGTTTTACATATTTTGAATGAATACTTGTGAATATATAAATACAACATACTACATATAAAACCATGAGTACACTCTTGAAAGACACATTATGTTTAAAATATGAAAAGCGGGATGAAATAGATTATATCAAATCGAAATTATGATGTAACTCATAAATAAATTAAAGGTCAAATAATATAGAGTTGAATGGATTTTGAATTTCTTGTATAATTTAGATATAATTTAAGGCTTCACGGAGAGAAGAAAAAAAAAACTTTTTTTTGGTACCCCATGCCACAATAGTCCTTTGTATTGTTTAAACGAAAAACACAAAAAAACAACGTCGACTCATGAACTTTCGTTAGAATACATGAGAAATTGTAAGCTTTTGACTACCAGAGATGGTGCCTTTCAGGCCCAGCCTGGTTCTATAGGCGTTAAGGCAATGCCCGAAGGGCTTTTTGGATTTTGTATGGATAAAGAGCATTGATGGGCCTTTCACAAAATTTGATTATACAATGCCCGAAGGGCTTTTCGAGCCAGGCACGCCCTGGCCTTTGGTACAACTGACTTTTCGTTTGGACAATATAGTAGCAAAAAACAACGCCATAAATAACAGTACATTATGACGATTGGTTGTGGTTGCCCCAATGAATAATTGGATTCACTGCAAAAAAATCGTTGAATTTGCTGAATAAGCTATTGATTCGATAGTATGATATGACGATGACAAAAGTAGTTGTTATGAATTCATCAGTAACATTAACGGTGTTTACTAGATCGTTTCTAACGGAACCATTAGGGAACGTCAGATTATTTGAACAGAAACAGAATTTCCAACACAGACGGAAACGTAAATGATTTTTTCCTTTGCAACAAGGCTTCTTTCGCACGGAAAAATCGTTTCCGTTTGTGCTGGAACATGCCGTTACTGTTCGAACAACCTGACATTCCCTATTATCTTTTACTAATTTTATCAATTAAAAGTAGACGTTGAAAAACAAAATTAGAAGCCACAGTGCGCACGCTTTGATGAATTTCCAATCAAACATTTTCTGTGCAAAAATAAGTACGCACTGTAAATAATAGAAGCACGACAAAAGTGCCGACTCTTTAATTGAACACAACATTTGCCCACTGAACTCTCGCTACATGAGCTGAATTTTCCATGAAATATTATTTCAGTGAAATCAAAATCCTTGCTCAGCCGAAGTGAGTATGTTTCCGCATAAGAAGGATGGAAAAATTAAACTTCGTATATATGCGAACGAAAAGCTGGTGTTTGTATGTGTGTTCAAGCCAAGGGCACATCGTTAAGACTTCGTTTATATTGAAATAGTTTGTGGTTGAAAACGTTTTAATGAGGACATTCATAACCGTATGATGTGGATACTTTGTGGTATAACCATGATTAAAAAAATGGTCTGCAAGAACAGTTTCATATTATGGTGTGTAAGTAGACAATGAACTTCCTTTTTTTTTAAACAAAAATCTCAACCACTAAAAAATCTGGAATGCAATTTCACAATTCTACTCACATTGAATACTGTTGAATGGAAATACATATACACGTTTCTGAACGACAACATTTATCGACCCTTGCACTAATTCATGATTTATCGCCGGAATATATCTTACCGCTACCACTCCTCTGTGAAAATGTGTGTGTGTTCGTTCGTTCTTTTTTTTTTGCTTCATAAATTGTATCAAGATATCACATCGGCACCAATTTTTGTCGATGGTGGTAACATTTTCGTTCCATTATTTCATTGACACTGTGTAACCCTATCAGTATGTCAGTTCTGTTGCATACTATATGTTCCTTTTTAAGTCCTATTTTCTAATTATTTTACGGCAACCTGAGCCAAAACTTTTTTCTTATTATTTTCCTTTCGTTTTGCTTCAGTTTGATTTTCATCTTTTCTATTCAAGTATTTTCCAATCTAATAAACGTTGAATGCCAAAAAAGCTTACTTATATCCGTGTATATATACGTATTATTCACTTTACCGTATATGGGGGGTGCATACTTCCATGATTTTATATGAAATACATTAGCGATATCAAATGCAGACTATACTAGCGATGAAACAATAGGAAGTCTCCACATAATGTTTCATATAAATGTACGTATACAATGGTAAATAAATAACACATAAAACATAAAACAAGTATCCGAGAGTATCCTAATAAAACTTCTAACGAAAATATATAAATAAGTTTTTGTTTTCATCTTGCTTCCCGGTGTTGCGTCACCGTGGGTGATTTTCATTCCCTTATTTATGGTTGAATAAAAAAAAGAATTCAAAGCGGATATGCGCACCGTTTGTATTCTCGTTTATTTCAACACACAAAAAAAAAATATTGTGCATAAGGCAGGGTAGATTTTCTGCGATGGGGATCTGGAACGGAACTAGGAGCGGGAAAGAAGACAAAATAGAAAAAAAAAATTATAAAAATAAAGAATAAAAACTAACAACAACAACGACCAAAAAAATGACACAAATTTTTGTATTCAATTAAGTTTCACTTTTAACAAAAGATAGTCTCCAATTCTGTACGCTAAAAACCTTGGCGAACATCCAATTGTCTTATTTTGAATTAACGAAGCACTTTTTGATCACGTGAATAAAACACAATATTTTGTCACAAATAACAAAGGCTTGGCCGACTACATATATATTGCAAAACTTTGTACAACACAAAAAATAATGTGTGGTATATAAAAACGCTGTATACCATCAACGTCTGAATCTCAGTATAGGGTACGGACCCCAGTATTCGGCATAGTTTAGAATATCGGCCATCTATTGTTTAGAACAATGAAACCCAATGAAACCAATTGTTGTGGCCGATATTCTAAACTATGCCGAATACTGGGGTCCGTACCCTACATAGTCCAAGTACACACACTTTACCACGTTTAGTAGAAAACTCTTAGAAACGGCTAGTCATCTGTTATCGACAATAATAAGCAGTGAGTTTTGACAAAGCACCTAGCATAGTAATTGAATATTTGATGTGTCGACGACGTAACTAATTTATTTAATTCTATTACTACTGTAATTAATAGTACTAATAGTTATTTATGACATCGAGTGCGAAGTACTTTATTAAGATCTAGATGTGTAATTATGACATGAGGCCGCAGTATTACCATTGTGAGTCTAATCAAGTACTGAACACCCAGATTCATACAACGTTTTATGCAACAGAAATATTTAAAGTTCGCAGTTCTCGAACATTATGATCCCGAGTTGCATAAAATATCATTAATGGTATTAGTGGCATTAAGTAGACACACCAAATATTCTATTACTACGCTAGGTGCTTTGGTTCTGATTTATGTGGTCTTGAAATGCAGTAAAATGTATGTTAAATCGAATCAAGTAATAGATTTTGTTGCTATATGTTGTGCGACTTTATTCATCTTAGCTGAATGAGGATAAAGATAGTGACACAAAATAAAGATAGTGTTGAATAACACAAAATTGCTCGAGTTGTATTTGTGGTTTTCCTTCAAATAAGACTGGAGAAATTTTTTACGATACAACCTATTTTCAGACATTTCTTTTCGTTGAATCAATGGGTCAATTTCTATTATTTTCTTTATGTTTATTGATATCGGTGATAACTGTATGTATCTTAAATTGATTTAAACTGAAAGCCTTCTAGTAGGCACATTCAAATTTTTAGCGCTAATTTGTCCACCAATTTAGTAGGGAAAAACTCATACTATCAAATATTACGTATTTCATGTTGTACCACGTAATTCTGTTCGTAATTTCCTCTCTAGGTATAATTACTCTAAGATCCGAATCGAATTTTTAGTACGAATAAATTCGTTTCAAGATGATAAGGTTGATCATATTTATACGTGATAAGTAAGTAACATGAACGTTGTCATGAAAAATCTCTTGATTTTTTTTTCTAAATACAGAGGACTTTTAGACCGTGATAAGCTTTGATCATGGATGGCATTTGATATCTTGTTGGTAAATAGTTGGTTTAGTAATTTTTGTTGGCTTGTGCAGAACATACTATTTTTAACCTCGAGTGTAATCCTATGGAAACACTCATTGGAAGCACTCTTCTAAAGAACCCTTAGTAACTTTTTGAAAGTTTTGACTCTAGGGACCGAAAAATTCATCTTCAGCACAGGCAGCAAACGAGTCCAAACAGAAATTTACAGGCAGGTATACTGTCATCATTAGTGTGATTTGTTGGTATTGTGTCGATTGAAAATAATTCTTTTCTTTACAATTATTTGTCCTCCTCATGTTATCCAAATTATTAAACGACTTTCGGTAGTGATACAAAAATGAATCTCCAAACTAACATAACAATGTAACACACATACATTCCTCACACCTTTCTCGTATTTTTAATCGAAAAATACAGGAAAAAAAAGTTGTATGCAAAGAGCAACCAACTAATTTCAGCAAATTGTTACTTTTACGCACGTCCTAGTACATAATATATATGGATTCGATTTAATTTCCCTGCCGTACGTGTTTTAAATTTTTAGTTTGTTTACCATTTATTCTTTTCTATCATTGTTTTTTTTAGATATTTCATGGGGGCTTGTAGTTTTTGTTTTCGAAGGGAACAACAGCAGATGTTATCGACGGTGTAGTCTTACAGAGAGAACGTTATCCTGTCTAATTAAACTGTAGTGATAGAAATATTGTATGAATGGTGTTGGTTACACACAGGAACTCTACCGGCGAATGTAGCAACAACGTGTTGATAATTTAATTTGTTAAAAAAAATGTACTCCGGTAAGACAATATTCATCGTTTTTCTCATAAATTTGCCAGTTAACTCAATAAACTAACCATACCTATCATATCATCAAATATAAACTCTGCGGTGGACCACATACATAGTCTTTCCGCTATTCTACACACATTTCCACGAGTAAAAAATCTCCATTGACTCCATAGCAGAATTGCCACCTATTGTTTTCAGACAAAAATTTAAAAATTAATAATTTTAAATTAAATTTCAGTTTATGGTTTCTAATAAAGATTTTCTTTCGTGTGGGTCTCTTATCATTCACCATTGCATCTCATATTATCCATTAAATAATGGTAGCAAGCTTCAGCAGCACCAAAAAAAAAAAAAAAAAATTAGACAAAATAAAGAAACTTTCATTGAGTAAGGTATTTTGGCAAAGTATTCGAAATCGTCTCGACGAAAAAAAAGGAAATCGATAAATAACTGTTCTCTTTTCAGCGGAAAATTGTTCGTCGATTGATTTACATATATAGATTTGCGCTTCATCTTAAAATTTAATCGAATAAATTGTCTCATTGAAAAAAGGAAATTAAGTTTCTTAAAGTTTATATGTCGAGGTTTTCGTCTACACATAATGCAGGGACGACGCCGTTCATTTTACATTTGTTATAAAATTCCACCGACGAGAATACGATCTTAAACTATCAGAATTGGTAGCAAGTACTCCACTCAACTCAACTGGAAAAATAAGACTATTCTGTAAATTAAGATGTTTGAATTTCGCGTTTTTCAATCAGTCAACATTTTTAAAATCTTTTACATACTTTTGTTTTCCCTAGGGTCGAAAGTGGCTTATTACACACCTAGGGAAAACAATAAATTTGGTGTAGGTTATAAAAGCATGTAAAATCCATTACATAACTCGGGATAAAAGGTGAAAAGTTACATTTTCGTGTGGTTGTTGATCCGAGGCGAAGCTGAAAATTCACACAAAAACTCTACTTTTCAAATTTTTATCCCTTGATGTGTAAATAATTATTATAAATAAATAAATAAATAAATAAATAAAATAGCGATGAAAATCATCTGTCATCGACGACGACGACAAAAAATCAACGATGAGCTACATAAATGATTCTTTTATAAAGCAAAATGCATGTTAAAACGAATGAAGTAAAAGATTTTGCGTTAAGGAATATGCCGTACTTTAAACAATAGCAATAGTAGATTTAATGGCTGTTACGTCAGTTTTAAAACAGATTTAAAGAATAATATATCTGAAGCTAGTAGTTGCTAGTTTACAAATTTCAGATGCAACTTACGCCAATTTTTCGTTTATTAAGCAAGGTACAGATATAAGGAACATTCATGCTTCGTGTGAGGCTAGCAACGAAACTATTATGGCTATGACTTTCATATTTCATGGGACAGAAACGATAAATCTCTGTATGTCTATGTTTTCAGAATTGCGTCAATAACTTTCGTTTTTGATGTAAGCGATATTATGCGCATAGACCCTAACGTTCGAAAGCGATCACGGATTATCTTGGTCAGTTTTCTGCACCTAATAACTTAATAACAAATCCATTATCTCGTTTGTTCTTTTTATCGTTTCGGTTAGTTGTTCCTTTGTTCAATTCGATTGTGTACACACAAAAAAAAAAAAAATTGGTTAGGTTTTAGTGTGTGCCATGGAACAAATATTTTTTTGTTCGTGATTTGCTTTATCGATTAAAAAAATATGAAAGAAAAGAAAAATTTTCAGTACAATAGATCTTCCGGTTAAACGACAAATGAAAATGGTTTTTGTTAACCTATCCGAAGGTGAATCGCTTTTAAAATACGATAATATTATGCTGGGTACGAGTGGGTTCCATTTTAGTTTTTCACAGGATTTTTTGTTTTAATGTAACGAGGTCAGTATTAGCTTGTATATGCATGCAGCTGGTACACGAACAATACAAATCTGACAAGATGTAAAAATGTTCATCATTTATCAGTATTGGGTATCAAATCAATATAAATATTTTTATTATATTTGACTCGACTCCATTCGTCCGGCCAATGAAAACAAAATAATTACAGCGAAATAAAAGGGAGAAAAACACATGTTATACGATATTGATTATAAATTATTTTAATAACAATGTACGGGTCTGCTAAAGAATCTTAAAACACTGAAATTATTATTTTATAACTTGTTATCTATTATTATAATCAAAAAATGAATATTATAGCATCAATAATCCATTTTAACATTAAGTTTTTATCGTTTTCTTTCTTTTTTTCTCAATATTTTTTTTTCTTCTCTCCACTCAATATTCCATCGATCGATTCATCTAGAGTAAATAAAGGTCTATAATGTATAAGAAAATAATTATATTGCAACGTCCTGAAGTTGATTTATTGCCTGAAATTAGAGGCATATATAAATGCTATGTAATGCTCCTTTATACATACCCATAGTTATATATACGAAGACGAAAAAAAAAAAATTGGTCGATGGGTTAACATTGGGGATTATAGAAAATCGTTGTTTTCAAAAACAAACTGTATTATTGGTTGATTTATGTCACATGACTGAAATCTGGCTACAAAGAGAAAGAAAAACTATGTTGAATCAAGTTTTGAGCAAAAACTACGAACCGTGAATCTGGCCCTGGCGTTATAATAAATGTTTGGTTCGAGGATTATAACCATTTTATGTAGCCGTTTATACATACGTATTGGATTCTAACTACACATATAATAAAATTAACAAGATTGTAAAAGGTTACTTTTATTGAAGTATAAATTAGGTGTAATTTGTAACAATTTTCATATAATTTTCGAAAAGGTGGGATCCAGGATATCGATTTGTGTATTGTGTTTAATTTTTTGTTGTTCTTCTTCTCGCTGTTGTAAAATTGGTTGGGTAGGACTACCATAGGTTAGTATTGATTCATTTTTTTAATAACAACATACGGTCGAAACGCATATTCCAATTTTGAATATAATTACCGAACCAATTAAGATGAAGCAATCGACTCACCGAAAGTATCTATAAACACACCGAAAAAAAACAACAAAGATACGATTCCCTGTGTTCTCTTGTCGTAAACCTCTCATCATTTATGAAGTAATGGAACTTTCATACCCAATAAATAATTGCGAACATCCGACATTTAGTAATAAACGAAAAAGCGGGTGTGTGCATTTCTTTCTTTATTGCCCCTATGGAAGCATATTATATACGGTAGTGTTCTAGTAGCATATATAAAATATTAAATTGACATTTGAGCGATACATTGCATCCTGTAATTTTTTATGGATATGGAAAATTTACGTACAGTATGGTCAAGATTGGAGTTAACTTTGTGTCGTATAGTGAATGCTTGACTTGATAAATCAATGAGAGGAAACTACACGAAATTGAGAAAAAAAAATTTGGTATTGGAAGAACTGAGAATTTGATTACTCATGGTCAATGGCCACAACAAGATTTTTTCCTGTTTTACGTCACACTGGTGCGTAAAACTGAACCAATAAAGAAACTAGCCATAAACAGTCAATACAGTAGCGCCGTGTAATTAATCTCTTAATTCTTTTAGTCCACTTTGTCTCATACATTCAAATGTGATTTAGATGTGCAAGAGTCACAAGATACAGTACAAAGGGAACTAGATTGATAACGACAACACGGTGGCTGTAACTACCAATTTCTTCGTTTGATTCATCTAAATGCTTTCAACCAAAGATAACTATGGTTTCTAGACGTCTGCGTCTCCGGTACGTTTTCCACTTAACCATACTCGTCTTTTTACTCCTTCAACAGACAACTAAAAGAAATCCGAATCGTGTAATGGTTATACCAAAACAATTAAACTTTTCAGTTTCTTCATCGCTAAATTCTACATGTCAGCACTATTTCGGGTCGAACGGTATACTCCAGCCTGTGTATTGTCTGGTTCTTAAATTTTACCGAACACTTTTATGTATTGTTCCAGACACCTTTATGTTCTTCGTTATTTTCACGAAAATTAGGATGCTCATATAGCAGTCAACAATTTCCTATAAATTTATAGTGATATACACTTGGAGTCGTTCCATTTTCGAAAGTGGAAATTGGTGGTATGTGTATTGTCGAATCCGTGCAACTTTTTATTTTTAATTTCCAATGAAAACATCTAATATATACAATGGCTTTCCATTCAAAACCGGAAACTTGGAAATTATTGCTTGCGTTGTTATTATAAATAAGTAAATTTATATAATTACAGACCAACTAGCCCCTCAAATTGATTTATGTATGAAACTGCAATGTGTAACACTAATGGTATACTCGAAACGGAATCCCATTTGGTGTTTATTACAGCAAAGAAAAAAAATATATTTTATTTTCGTATTTGTTTAAACGGTTCATGAACTAACGTTGAAATGGAGAGACTATGGAAAATACGAATAAAAAAAAAATTATCTGTTTAAAAAAATCGTAGGAAACTACACGTACGAATAGTTTGTATTATGGCTTTAAATGAATATCCATGTCATAAAATGAATGTGAGGTGTGTAGATTACAATAACAACACGTATGACTGGAGAAATTTAGCCCGGAGGTATTGTGTAATACAAACTAAAGATGAACTGGAACTGGATAGCAGGAATACCGTTCTTAATAAATACAAAAATTAGATAACGGATGAACTGCAAAATGGAGATGGGTTTATCTGATCTTATTGTGTAGGATTTTATGAACAGCTAGATCTCTTCGATAGGTTTTTTCCAGTTCTCAGTTAAACGACCGATCAACGCAGGGTTCATGATTCGGAATTTTCTTAAGAATGCTTAGGAAATGTTAGGAATTTTTTAAAATTTGTAACAATTCTTAAGAAATTTTAGGAAAATTTAAGAATTTTAGGAAATAAAATCCTAAAAGTTCTTAAAAATCCTAAAATTCTTAATTTTAACGAGCGGGAAACCACTCTGATTATCATCATCTAAAAGTACAAAAAATTAAGTTTCGAATAAAACACCCTGCCGATGTACTTTTAAGGTCGAACATTAACAGATATTTAAAAGCTAACTTCGAAGTCTGACTGAAACTATAGTACATTCTCAAAACTGGAATCATAATTCCTTCGACTTAAGAAGGCCATTGCAGGAAACGTCCCTTAATTTATTCAAACGTGCCGTTAGTGCCCTACAGATGATCCAAAAAATACATTCCAACGTTCCATTATAATAGAATATCGCGAGTGAGGCCAATTCAACGCTTCGTTGGTTTCTACATTCTCGTTTTGCATTTTGCAATGTCTGCGCCTCTTACACGCGGTGTGAGAAGTCGTCTTTTCACACAAATTTCGCAAATTCGTAATCGTCGTTTTTATGGTATTTCCCGAATCGGAGCAGAGTAAGAATTCTTCTTCTCATTCCATACCTGCTATTTTATCTGAAAAAATTTAGTATCCGAACAGTAGCAGCAGTGATAATTATAGCTTTGAGAAGTCAGATTCATGTAATATTTATGCAAGTATTTATGTAAACAAACCGAAGACATGAAATGTATGACTAGAATACGCGAATTTTGAAGCCATTAGCTGTGTAGTTATAGTTGTTAGTAAAATGTAAATTATTTTTTTTTATCTTTCGATTTTACCTTCACCGACAACATGATCGTGCATTCTCTTTCCGTATGTATCCACAAACAGTTTTGAGATAAGTCAACTAATTAATATTAACACAGTGTCAAATAGATGATGGATTACCATCAACATTTTAATCGATGCAATGATTACGTCAAACAATACGTGATTAATTAATATAATTTCAATAATTGGTAAATATTATATCTCTACAGAACATATATATATGCAAAATAAACAAAACAAACGTTCATATGCATTTCATGAAATACAAATGGTAATTAGACCAACCAGTGTGTGTGTATGTGCTTGTGCTATATTTGTAGCATAAATTATATCCAACAAAATCTATATACACATTTCTATACCGGTATAATCGTGAATATATATCTATCGTGGAAATATCATTCGATTCATTCCATATGCAATGTTCTGTAGTTGAACACACGTACGTAATATGTAAATGAGTAAATGAATTGCGATACCAATCAGCTACGAATTGATTTCAGTTGAAATTGGGGACCAAATGATGTTGTCACCTTATATCTACCCCATTCACTAAATGATTTTAATTATGCGAACGCGTTGAATGATTGTTGGAATCAAATTGTGTATTATGAAGTGGATTGGATACTCGTATATTTGTATTGCGTACGATCATAGATATGCATTTAATATGATGAATTTAACCGACATTTCGTTGTTAATTAATTTTGTTTTTATAATAAATTGAAAATCAACTTCATTCTCGCAGCTTTTTTTTGTTTCTTCTTTTTTTTATATCGTTTGTCTGTGCGGTGAGTGTTTCTCAGTTGTGTTATTAGTATGGCAGTTAAAACAATGTTTTTTTACCTGTTTTTGCACTCCATTAAAAAACATCATTTTAATAATAATTTCCATAAATCAACTTCGTTGAATTTCAACCATAAATTAAAATTCAAAAATAAAATCATGAACCGACATAGCTTAAACGTCGGGTACTCAATATTTACAATTACACTTCCAATTTAACAATAATTACCGTGAAAATACAAGATATCCTAGCCAACATTCTCACGCAACGTTATTTCAATGGAGAGTTTGTAATTAATCAACGTCGGTCATATATTCTCATGCAGAGGTAGCATTAGTCTTTGAAACAAAAGTTGCCTCCCATTTGTCCCATTTATTAATAAAGTTATTTCTACTTCAACATTTAACATTTATTTTTTATTGTATTTTCAGGTAATAATATCCATGATAGTTTTGGAAATAAATATGACTTCGAAACTGGAAAAAAAGGTAACGAACAGGTCATTAGAACAAATTACATAATGGTTGCATTTTTAGGTAATTTTAGTGTGTTGTTATTAAGCAGAACATGAAGTGAGATGTCTTGTTTGCCATATATGTTGTAAAAAACAGTCACATTAATTTGTGGCTTTCATTTTTATTTTACAAACCGGACCCATTTTCAATGGAAGTTAACCGAATTAACTGCATAGGGTTTCAGTTTGTGCAGTATATACTGTTAGAGAATGGTAAGAACCGACCATTTCAATCCAATTCTCTCAAAATTCATTTTACATGCGCTACCTCATGAGAACAAACGACACATTCGTATGTGTATGTATAGTATATGGACGTCACATATGGAATATATAGCGTGAATCAAACATGAGTAACATTTCGGACCAGCTATACTCTCTGAAGATCTGTGTAATTAGTTATATATTCTTTGCAAGCATATCAAATCAGTACATAGCAAAAGCCATGGTTTCGACAGCGTTTATAATTTTTCTCGAATCATTCACTTTATTTATACAACCTTCTACGTTTACACGGTCGTGTATTTTCGTCGCAAAGAAGAACAAGAACCAAAAAAAAGGCAAAGCAAAACATTTCGATTTCAAAACTCATTTCATAGAAAATCAATTTTCCCCGAAGAAAAACGTATCCAAGTGTTTTATGGCAAAGTTTATTCCCCCCTTTTTCATTCGGTGTAGTGCATTAATTCTGAGAAAACTTTGTTGGAATTATAATTGACAGTTGGGAAGATGACTTTTGACCGTTCCAGGCTATGCTCCAGAACGTTTTTCAAAATATATGGTTAATATGGTTAATTGCACCTGCCTCTTTGCATTCGACAATGTGAAGCTATTCACTCAGGGATTCCTTTTTCATATTTCTTTTTTCATTCGGTTGTTGTGGGGTAGGGAGTACATTATTATCGGTAAACTTGGCAACAGTTGTGCTTTCATCTTAATAAATTACTTACGCTTACATCTTCGGTAATCCATGGGGTTTGGTTTCTTCATTAAATTTTTGAAGGCTTATTTCAATGTAAGAAAATACAAATGTAATTAAATTTAGTCGACGAAATACTGCTGGAATTAATTCATTAAAAATTCGTTAAACATAATATAGAGCAAGTTTGATTAAAGTAAATAATTTTTCATTTACGTTACCCGAATCTACTACTTCACAATTTCAATGTAGACAATTTCTTTTTATTTATCGGGCATCGTATAGAGTTCAAACATTTGTAATAACATATAGCAACGGGTTCCACAAGTAGTAAATTCGTCGATGGATTCTCTCGAATTCACTAATTCTTCCACACTGCACAGTGACTGGGTCTATTTTGAGGAATTAAATTCTTAATATTCTATAAATTCCTAAATTCCTAAGTTTAGTTTTGAATTTTTTGAAAGAGGCGATGAAGCCGAGATAAATACAAAAATTCGACTTTAAGGGACATTATCTACATAACAACGAAATTTTTTCCATGCATTCGCACAAGATTTTCTACAAAATGCTACAATTTCTTGAAATATTAGATTTAAAATAAAATTACATTACGGAACATGTTTTCCATTTTTTAGAGTTTTAAAAGTCATAGATGTTCCCAGTCAACAATGTGTTTCCAGGTTATAATATTTGTCTTAGCGAATTCAAATTTTGCGCCAAAAAATCATATACTGGGAATCACTTAATTGACTGGGCACATCGATGACTTTTAAAACTCTGATAATTATAAAATTGTGTTTTCTTAAGATGAACAAACTGTATGGAAATTTTGAGAATAAATTATTGAATTTTCTAAAAAAAATCTAAAATTTCTAGAATGTGTCCTAGTACATAGGAGTGCTCGACTCGAGTTTTTGGACTTTCTATGTATATTCCGTATGGATATCGATACTAAAATTAAATGTTCCACAATTTAACATAACGGAACAAAGAAATAATATTTATTTCGGTCTTGATATAAATGTCAAATTGTGTCAGAAATTTTTCTATTTTACATAAAATTGAAATACAAATAATGTTTCAAAGGGCAATTACTTTCAGTGAGATGCTCAGTTATACAATTGTTTTGTGGCAGGTCTCTATCTCAGGTAGTAAAATGCAAGAATGATAATGTAAATTTTAAACAAATACATTAATAAAAAAAATAATTAAAATTTTAATTAGATTGTATGAACATTTTTTTTATTATTTATTTATGCGAAATACCGTGGCTGTTTTTTTCTCTCTTCTTATTTCATTTAATATTTTCTTTTAAACGTGTGTAACATACACACGCTATAGCGTTAATGTGGATCTAAATAAAAATTTTAAAAATGTTTTGAATTAAAAATTAAAATATTTAATTAGTTAACTTATATGTGAGTACCATCCATCCATTCATTATAACATATATGAATTTTGTTCATTTCGGTTCAGTTTTTTTTCTTCTTCTTCTGTTTCAAATAAAATACAATTAATTTAAACCTGGAACTTTTTTTTATTGCATATTTGATGTAACTGTTGCGTAAAACAATTATGTTCTTCAAGATGGTTATCTGCTGGTATATTTTTTTCCAACTTTTTGGTAGTTATAACGATATCATTTTAACGGTATCCGAACCCATTTTAGGTCATCAAATTTTTTTTTTGTAAGAATGGAAAACAATATACAATTTAAGCCTATAACATTAGCGGCTTAAGACATTCTAAATTTATTTTCACTCGAGTCGACATTTATCTATTCGTTGAATCTAACTTTCAAAAGCTTTTTCCCTACCAAAAATTTTTATTTTGTTTGTTGATTTTATCTTTGATGAAATTAGAAAATATTCTATTGTCGAGTGAATACTAAACTTGTAATTACAAGCAAATTATTTTGAAAAAATGAATGCATAAATTTCGACTTAAAATTGAAATAGGAACTACGACTGGTTATTCGGTTTCGGCCGTACGGTCATAAGTATACATGAATTATACAATCCGGTAATTGCTGTGTTGCTAAGAAATTGAATTTTATTATTACGCACAAACCGTTTCCCAATGAAATGTCGAATGCTATACCAATGAAATAAAAGATAGAAATATGATTGATTTATTGACAGTATAACCAACAATTAAGAAGTAATTGCGAACCGGAAAACAAGTTGAGGTTTACAAGCAGTTTGTTTAAAGAGAATATTATTTTCCACTCAGCAAATTACAGCTCAAGTGTGTCTCCCGGACTATCAACAAAGTCCTACATGCATTTTGTGTTAATTGGTAATAAAAAGAGATTGAAACTACACGGTCTTTTCAGTGATTCTGTCGGACCAGTACGCGCTGAATTTTTAATTTTTAGTGTTTGCTTCTCTCGGATTTCGCAGTGTCAAATTTAGTTTCAATTGAGATTACATTTTAAAGTGACTAGTGATCCATCAAATGGTGGTAGTGAGGACACTCTTCAGATAGGTCTGGATAGGACAAGCTATACAATCACCAAGAAGTTGAAATTGTGACATTAAGGGTGTCCAATAAGTTTTCCTAATTTTATCACTAAACTCAGAAGCGGCAAGAGCACTGCTAGTCATTAAATCTTTTACTTCAAATACTTTAAACGATTAGTGTTTGTTTCAAAATATTTTACTCAGAAACAATCATTTTACTAGATCAGATTGCACAACTATTTGAATGTCCCCTAAAACACGGGCAAAGAATATTACCGTGCTGATAGTGGTGAGTGTCATTATCGGATAGGCACTCTGAAATAATGGTTTTAACTTTGAACTTCCTCACCAAAACAATTCTCTCGAGATTCCCTCCGATTTCTTAGTTATTTTTGATTTATTGGCTGTCTGCACAATTTCCAAACTTTAACTTCCATCGAAATGTTTAGTCTTGCTGCTGAAACTCGTTCACGCAAGCCTTTCCACAGATAGCATAATGTAATACGTTGAAAATCTTGGGAATTACTTTAACATTTCACAATAACATTGGAACGGGGACGGGGTGGAGGGGAATACAATAGTGGTGAAGTGCACAAACAGAATATTTCTACCCCGTAAAACGATTACATATTTTTCTGAGCAACGGTATATCTATTTCCAATAAATGCTTTTAATGTTTTCCTGACAGCAGGCAGTTAAGAATATATTGTTTTAAAATTAGAGTGACTAATGTTCCATCAAAAAATAATTGCATTTTCTGAAGGTCTTATACAAATTGAAATTGTTTTGCAAGCGCGAACGCTTGCCATTTCTAAATTATTTTATCAAAACAACAATAACTCGATGTATGTACATGATATGCGTACGTACGTCTATACCTAGCTAGTTTTCCACTCTATATTCTATAAATATAATTTAGATCGCATACATAACACGAAAATCAATTTTATTCTAAAATATTTTGGTATTCTATTTAATTCAATCTCATACACATAGAGCACATAAAATATGCGATTTCCCACACATAATCTATATTGTGAAACACATACATACATAAATAAACCATCAAAATTCACACCTACTTTAACTATAGCTTTACTATGGTAATACAAACAAACCATCAATGTGAATTGTTGTGCATGTAGAGTATATGATTTACTTGTGTCTCGTTCAATTCGTACGGACGGATCGCGTCGCATGGTTAGCAACGCCGTGCCCGTACATTTTATACAGAAATGGCGCCCATATATACTATACGGGGAAAAAAAATATGTTCTCTACACATTCTACTCCAACGATACTCTACGATTATACCTCTGACTCTACGATATATGTTTTTAGTTTTTATAGAGTTGTGAGTTGTGAGTCGAGTCGTAGACGAACTTACATATATGATATGGTAACAAAAATATATATTTTATATGTATATATACGTATATCCATATCCTATATAGCATCATATATATATATAGAGTGTGGTGTAGATGAAAGCAAAATATATTTATGTGTTTATGTGTTTTCAGTGTTTGCATGACATTCGGGAAAATAAGACACACGCGCGCAAAAAGTAAAAACTTTTCCGTTATTTGATTTATTTCGTTGATGTTTTTTGTGCATAAAAGGTACAATATCTGACGAATAATATGCTTTTGTGCAAAAATGTATTTTTCCGTAAAATTAAATGATCATAAAAATTAAAACGAGAAAAAAAAGGAAAAATGAGAAAAACAAAATTATTGTGACTGTGAGTTGATATTAAACCAGTTATTTAATTGAATCACAATTTTTTTTTATATGGAAAAAAAGGAATAAAACGAAATTATTTTATGCAATTTGTAATCATCACGTACCGAATATATTTGTATACATACAAATGGTGATCCATTGAAGAATTATTATGATGAATGTATCGCAAAAGTGTTGTGTATTTTAAAACAAAAATATGACAACTCTGAGTATAAATTCAAACAAAAGTGACTCATAAATTTGGATATTTTTTTTTATTATTTTGATGCACAAAAAAAAATTAACGATGGATAAGTACGGATAATGTCAATTATTTATGAACGGACTTTTTTTTATGTTGCATACGATAAATCTGCAGTTTCGCACAGTATTTTTTTCGGTTGTTGTTGTTGTTGAAATATTTTAATTAAATATTCAATTTTTATTCCCATATCGAGTGAACTAATCTTTCAGTGATGCATTAATATTTAAAAAATAAAAATAAAAAAATAATAACGAAACGACAAACTAGTGTACTCTCACGTGAACTGATCAGCCATAGTATTATGTCAATAACAAATCGAATTTATTTCATGCTGTTATGCATATGCCAGGCAACGTTGTTGTGTACTGTCGCGTATAGTTTTACATAATAATTGAATCTCGTTCGGTATTATAAAATTCATAATGAAGAATTATTCATGGAAAGTGTCCTTGCTAATTTACTGTTTAAATAAACAATTTTGTCAACGTTTCACCAGTGCCTTGTACATATAATTCAATTAAAGGATATTTTTGGGGGACATTAAATAGGTAGAATTTATTATTTATTTGCTTATGCTTGCCATTTTATTAATCGATTTTTAATGATGAATGATTGTTTTGTGATTCGGATGTGGTTTAAGTTGCAAGTAGTCAATATACTGACTGACATTTTTCTAAAGTCACACTTTGATTACAAACTGAAAAGATGTCTGATGTTCTTTGTACACTCCTTTCTTGATCGTTCACTCTAAAAATAAATGTTTGTACATGTCGTGTCGTATACATGCTACAGTTGTCATATTTCCAAAGTTTTTTTTGTTAGAATCACACCATCGAATCTGGATAATTTTTGTACAAAATGAAAGTTGACAGTGTAATACATCTGTACGTCGTAGGGGTTATCAGACTCTTGTTTCGGTACCACTATATCTCTTTAAATTAGAAAAAAAAATGTCGATATTGCACCCCCTAAAACAGTCATATCTGCCGACACATATCCTTCAACTGTGAACAATTTCTAAAAAGGAAACGTTCTTTCACGAAACGGTAAAAGTATTTTCCCGAAATTGCGTCATTATCGTCAGATTTTTGTAACCTTTAAAAAGGTAGCTGCTATCCATTATTAAGACTGATCCAGGTATACAAAACATTATATAAAAAAGAAGTCAATTTTCCTCGGCTGTGAATTTCGACAGTATGACACACGTATTATGTTTCTTAGAAAATTGTTCGATGAATCAAATTAATTATAACTGGCTCGACTATAAATACCAAATGCGCATTGCCATGGTATTTAGCGTATATTTACTATCAGGTGTCAGCATGTCTAGTCTACGTCTATTGCCATAAAAATGTATATATTACATATACACAACTACCTAATGAAGTCAACATCAAACGAATCCAATTACGAACATTACTCAACGTGATAATTAAATTATGCCATAATTTTAAACAGCTCGATAATCACATAAAGTAGCTACACGGATTGCATTTGTAATTAGGAATATTAAGTTTTTTTAAATAGAATTAAATATGTCCGACGTCATGGTGTAAAATCGAAGCATCTTCTAAAATTAATTAACTTTTTATGGCAATGAATACGGCTGGAAAAGGTACTGCATACAACTTCTACAATAACGGTCAAGTATGGCCTGAGAATGTTGAGTGAAAAATTTCTAATTACTGATCTATGTTTGGTATGATACTCTGAAGCTCAATTAATGAAATTACACGAATGTTTTTTTTTTCTATTATATAGAACCCACTTTCACCACTTGCAATGAACAAACGGGTCGTTAATATATTGACGCTAAGACCATATATCATTTGGCAATGATTTTCTCGTTGCCAATAAATGGCATATATACACAGTCTAGTCAATTGTGAATTCTACTTTTGTATTGACTCTCACCACTTTTACTTTACATTTTTACGAAGCGCAGACAATTCGCTTTAACTCTATTTAGAACCCATTTACGAAGACAATTTGTACTATTTTTTTTCTCTTCTTCCTCAACCGCAGCTCACGAGAACGACAATAAATCAAAAATTACCTACCAACGATATAAGAAAAATAATTTTTTTTTTCGTCATGAACTTCCCATTCATGAACATTCATTTCTTTTCTTTTATTTTTATAACATAAAATTACAAATTGATATCTTGTTATCCCAATAAATATTTATTTTCTGTATAGAGGGATTCGAAAATTTATTTAGTGACAAGAAATGGGGTAATGTTTCTTCAACATAAGATAAAAAGGAAACTTTTTGCTCAAACGTTTCGCCATGTAATGCACCTATGTGTGAAAATAAAATAGATATATTTTATAGTCTGACACACAATACAATTCGCTTGATATGGACCCTTTTTTTAAGAGTTATTTTGATAGATACCAATTAAAATGTATTTAATGTGTAATCTGAGGTTGGATTATTTAGGAACGAATAAATCATTGCGGAAGTAGAGACTTTTATTTATGTACGTTTATCATTTCTATACACACATTTCTCCGGTATTAATTGAATGGATTCCGAAATTTGTTTTTTTTCTGTAACCGAATTTCTACATGTTCTACCTGAGTGGTCACAAAGCTCGAACGCTCTTATACGATGTGTACGGTCTAATAGTTTTACATGGCATTTTTGACAAGATGTTTTTGAGTGAAGCCTTAAGCCATTTTTGTAACATGTATAGCAATTGAAATTTTGCGCAAAGGGTGTGAAAATCGTTAACCCGAGGCTAACAACAATTCGGATGTGCAAAATTTCAGCTAACGCACAAGTCTGGAACAAGATTTCATGTACGGCAGTGGCGTCTTTATTTTACCGCATTCCACTCCACTAATAATTATTACTCTTACAAGTGGCATCAATTGCCTCTATTTCTAGATTTGATATAAGATAATAGAACAAGGTACTAGCATATTAAATTAATGCTACTTACGTTCTTCAAACGCTACTTCCTTTTGTACTTTTCCTAACGCATGCTAAAATCCTTCTTTAGTGAATGAGAAGTGAATTCGCTAAAAAGCCATTTAGTATAAGTTAGGAACAAAGCTTTTCCTAAACGAAGTTGGAAATAAGCGACGAAGTCGGGATATTTTACACTAGTTACGAAAATAACTATTTCCTAACGCATGCTGAAAAAGCCTTTTAGCATAAGTTAGGACCAACGATTTTCCTAAATAACATGGGAAATAAGCGACGAAGAAAATGGATCATTTCAAAGTAGTGTTGAAATATCGTGGCTTCGTTGCGTATATTTTGGAACTCGCCTCACATGCTTTACAAGTGACGCTTTAAACTTGAAACGTACGGTATTAGAGTCATGTATGTAGCACGTAAAGTAAAATAGTATTTTACATGACTAAGGATAGAAAGATGAAAAGTAGAGTTTTCGTGTGAATTTTGTTGATACGAGGCGAAACCGAGACTTTTCATTTTTATCCCGAGTTATGTAATGGATTTTACATGCTGAGGGAGCCGAAAGATGTGCTTCAAACATGAAAAGTACGGTTTTCGACACATGTAAACTTTTGTAAGGTCACGCAGATGCACCACGTCATACGAATTCGATTTTGGTGAATTTCTTTGTATAGAAAAGGAGTGCTCCCGTGTATCTAAAAATATCTTAAAATTATCTGCTTGACCTCCCCAAAGTTTACAGCCTTGCTAGAGACTAGTTGATAACGTTTTAGAGCCTGTAAGAGCTTCTCAATCGTCGTTGGATTGAATTGGAACACACAAAGCCACCTGAAAGTTAAAATTAAATATCGGAGTTCCTCGTCACGGCGGTGTATTTCATGTATAAATCTCCTGAATCTCAGTAAACTTGAGACAACCGCAGCCATCGATCTATGTTTCTGATCGTCAAACGACCTCATTATAAAACCATTTCATTTAGCTATTTCTAGTAAATTTAATGGAAAATCTAGTTACGTTTCTGATCGGTTGTCGGCTAATTAATAGTTTTTTACTAACGCATGCTAAGAGCTTTTTTAGCTTACAAAAGGTTTCCATCACGAGCAGGATGCGAGTTCTGGAATCGGGTCCGCTAAAAAAGCATCTTAGCATAAGTTAAGAACAACGTTTTGTTTATAGTGGGCCGGAAATGAGAGACGAAGTCGCGATACAAAAAAAAAATCATTATTCACGTGTATTTTAAGGAGAATAAGGCTCTAATTTCTATCATTATTATCATTGCATTTGTAAAAACATTTCATGACATTTTTGCGAAAGGACAAATTGACAAATTTTTATTTTCTTGGCAATGTGGAGTCCTAATATCTGGATTAGGTTTAAGATTTTTCTTGTAAACCGCATTATTTCATGATGAATAAATCAAATCAAATCAAAGAGACCTGGTGTAAACCAATAATTCGTTTCGAATAATATTTTGTGGCGATTAGAAAAAGCTTGTCAAAGTTCTGTTGTAATGTTTGTATTGTAATGCAAATAATATTACGATCTGCTTAAAAAGCTTACTAATCCAAACGCAAAAATCGAGTCCTTAGATGATTTCAACTAGATCTGGGTGATTTGTTTGAGTTTGAATGTATTTTTCTCAGCTTACGTTTTTTTGTCGTGATGTAAACTTAAAATTTATAGCTAACATTAAGCAACAAGTGGTGAAAATAAAATTCCGGTAACCCTCAGTCGCCCATGGTGATTCACCGGATCATTGCTCTGAGTAATTGTCCTGTGTTTCTCACACTATTCTTGTTAAACTCAAAAGTTCAGCGAACGATATTGCATTTATTTGAAATTCCATATCTTGATAAACTACATACGAACGTGACAACAATGTACTTACAATGCATGTAAATACATCATCACCTTCACCTTTTTCGGTTAAATAAGAATTCATCGAGCTGAAAACATTATGTCACATAAAGACGTCGCATCCATACAATTAAAATTGTCTATTTTATGTTTTAGATTATGTCTTAATTTCAATCACTTTTTGTTCACTGTTCGTTTTTCATTTCTTTCATTTTTCATCCAAATAAAACTTTGTATATATCATTTTGCATTACGTTATTTTCTCAATCCGTAGCACAAACAACGAACGTAGCGAAACATAAAGAGAATGCATGCATCGGCGAAATAATGCAAAAGATGAAAATTTTCGTGACCACATATTTTGAATGCATGTCACATAATAAGACATTGCAAATTCTCTGCGTAAAAGTAAGACTAATGTTCTTGTCATTCTAAAAAAGACATCTGTTCACGGGTGAAGTAAACTTAGTATAAAATTACATTTGATATTGCATTTATATGAGTAACGATGCGATTAACTAACGTTAGTACTTTGGACATTTAAAAACAAATGGCGACTGAATACTTAGTTTATTATTACTCATATTTGCGGATTGCATTTTCGGAATAAGATTATTGAAGTGTCAGAAATCTGGTGCCAAGTCAGAGAATGTGTAATCGATATTTGCAACATTTTGAAATGAGAAAACTCCTTGGTTTAATTTGAACTGGTTCTGTGCAGTTGACGTTATGTAAATAAATATTTGCGATGTAAAATTCACACTTATCACATATTGTCATGAAATGGAGATCTGAGTACGACATAGCACGTAAAATGTACATTTACTATGCTGGTGCATGTAATAAGACTATTACATGTATAGGCAATAGCCTTTACATCACTCGCATAGTAAAACGTCGTACTACACACGGAAAATAAAGTGATATCTCGTATCACGATGAGTAAATGTACCTCGGGCTAAAGCCCTCGGTTACTTTTACTCATCTGGATACAAGATATCACTTTACTTCCCTTGCATAGTAAGGTACTATTCTTCTTATTATTAACTTTTTACAATCGGTAAGCATATTGTCACGTCATACTTAAATCTGTTACTTCGTTTGTTTAAACTATCGCCTAGCATTAAGTTAATACTATTAACACAAAATCTGTTATTTCATTTGTTGAATCTTTCATGCTAAGTATTTATTGAAGAAGTTGTACTGCAAAGACTGGATTGCATACTTATTTATTGATCCAAACTTTACCTTCTATGTTGTATATAAGAAAATTGCATTAGGTCAGGAATAAACAATCACATGCATTATATTCTAGAATAACTTGATTCAATTTATTTGGCATCATCCCACTTAAGTACTTTAAAGATCATTTCCTCGTTTGATTTGGTTTTTAATCCATCAAGTTCTGTTTTACCGATTCAACTTTTTCGCCATGATTGCCTAGAAATTTCTGAAGATGATACAGTATGAACCAAATGAGATTCGAAGTAAAGTTGGGAAAAACAAGACTTTTTAATTACTTTCCCCGAAAAACAAACGGACGTAGATTGGGTTCATCCCGAGGGGCTGACATACCCACACAAGACGAACAAAAAATCACCCAACACTTTTTCACAGCACACAGTGCTATAGGCGAGATATTACCGAAAATCGTGCATTTAAATTTTTTTCTAACATACACAAATGTATGTTACAGAGGCCGAGTGGATTTAGTTAGCAGCTCAACGTTTTTTTTCGTACTTGAGACGGTATAAAAGAAAATTAACTTCAAATACTTTCCCACATATAGTTGTAGCTGTTGCAGCTACAATAAGATTTGAAAATAAATTAGGGTAACGTTCTTAATTAACACAGACATTGTCTTGTATACATCTACACAATTATTTATTTTAGTGATCTTTTTCTGAAGCAGATGCGTCTTTATTTTCGTAAAATACATAAACAAGTGATAAGTTTTTCCTTACCTTATAACCACACGCATAATAAAAAGTATATGAGCGCAAGCCAGAGTATGAGTAGCGTTTGTAAAAATTTCGTTTCTGTAGGGAAATTAAAAATTCCTGCCATTCTTACTTCAAATTGGCTCAGCAACATTTTCTGAAGGACAGGAATAAGAATCGCCTTATTGGTTGCACATCAAAATATGGAACAATATCTGATTCTTAAAAGGGCATAAAAAGGTTCGACTTTTCCATATTTCTTAAGCTAATCTGTCAATCTGGATGGTAATATTCAAACGTTATTTATTTTTGCGGGAGCGTTATAAAAAATCGATTGAAAGTGATTTCAAAGATTTGTAAATTAAAAATCTCCATTGGTAAACCCAGAAGAACAGTTGCTGAAAAATATTTTCCATTAGTAATTTACAGTTCTTTATCACGTGTTCACAGACGACAAGCATATGACAAGTATTGTTATTGGGTCTATTACTTCCATCGACCAAAGTATTTTTAATTTGTTGATTTCAAATCTTATACTTCAATTTTTTTAACATTCATTTTACTATAAAAAAGACCATATTACGCATAGCTTGTCATTATTTTTGTCTTCGTTATCGTATTAACAAATACGTAGTATATATACAATTTAGGCAATACATTACTGCTAATTTCTATCCGGCAATCTACTACTTCATCGATTCACACTTTGGTCAAAATGACATAAAATTGATAAATTGTTCGATTGTAATAACGTCCAGTCCAGCAATTTTTTTCTATCTCGTTCCATGCTCTCATCAGAATTGTATTGATTTTCACACGATGCTAACTTCGATCTTATAAAAGCGAATGTTTACTGTGGCGATTATGCGGAAAAAGTAGAAAATCAGCACCGAACTAGTGCTATTTTCGTCCAAAATTCAACTATAAAGGAGGTGATAATTTCTTGTATTGTGCGTGTGATTAATATTCCGAAAGATGATGGTATGTATTATCGTACACAAATTTGCAGACGCTACACTTTATACTGGCTATCTATAAATTCAACACTCCTTCACAGAATGGGGGTAAATAAATATTTGGTCGAACAATTTTCGGAGCAAGTTACTAACATGTTAACGACAACGTTTCTGAAATATTCTTTTCTCCATCGATGTGTTGTGTGGTAAAGGTATTTTTTTTATTGCCTCAACTCGGTCAGGTGTTCCGAGTGAAAAACGATTTCATTATGGGTTCACTCAGGAATGGTTTTTATTTCGATAAATTTACATCGACAATATATATTGGATGAGGTCATCAGACTGGTTCTTAACTGTATTTTCTGCAAAAGAGTATCATCAAATTTTATGCACAATTAATTACCCCCTTCTATTGACCGTTTGAAATCGATACACTAAAAATATAACTAATTTAACATAACCTATATAAGATACGGCGTTTTTTTATTACACTCAATAATTATGTCAGGAATTGCTAAAAACCAGTTCTTAAACTTTCCGTTTCTACGTATCCGTTTTGTTATTTTCGCATTTATTTTTATTTTTATTTTTATATTACAACCAGCAATATTATATATATAAACTTACTTGTGTCCCTAAACATTCCTGTGTTGCCGGTGCTGTTTATTTTTTATGTGTTACAATAAATAATCAACCGCGTGTTGTACGGTAGGTGTATCTTTATAGCTTTTTACGTAACGACTCGAAGAAAATGTTAATATCTTTTCGAATAAAACTGCCGTTGCATACAATATCATCTATCATTCGACCTTGAATTCGATTTCAATGTAAATGTTTATGCTCATCGTTTACAACAGTTCGTTTGTTATTCTTAATCACTTATCGTTAAGATTTATGGCTGCACCACTGACATATCAATCCGAAAAGGTACTTCAAGTGGTTCGTTCAAAAATTTCGGATTGGTATTTTTCGGAAAAATGTTTTTTTTTTCGTTATTCGTTTACAATTTAAAGTTTTAATTGGACCCCGATTGCAAGTCACAGTAAGTCAGACTTACCTATGACACTGTTAGGTCAGATCTACCTATTAGACGTAGATAAGCTAGACTTATCTAATTGAGCTAGTCAGGTCAGAATTCTATATTAAACCTAGATAGGTCAGACTTTCCTATTAGACCTATACAGTCCAGACTTATCTATATTAGAACTGAAGAATTGGTTTTTCTTACAAAATTTTTTGTGCTTAGTTCCAAACATTCTTGTTTGAACCGTTTTAACGCATGACTAGAGTAAAGCGTCTCGATTTGTGTATAATTTAATTGTTAGCGTTCAATTGAGAAAAGGGGTCAAATTATTTACTGTAGCACAATTCCACCAATTCTTTATTATAAATTCATTTATTGTTTCGAAACATAAATTCCTCTCTGCGTTAGTTCTGTTCAAAGACAAGACCTGGCTAGTGTTCCCGTATTTGCATAACATTTTTGCGAAGAAACAAGAAAAACAAAACACTTTTTATCGAAATGCTGAAAATGTCTGAAACGACAATATATACGATTATCAAATCGATACTACACCACTTGAATGAGATCTTCTGCTTGTTTCACATATGTGCACATTCCCACACGGTAAAATATGACTATACTGGTTTTCGTGTTAAAGTGCTGGATTGTTTGTGTATAGAATCAAATGAATTTCACGTCGAATGGGAACGTTAGCAGACTATCACTGGAAGGTAATGGTGGTGTCTTTTCTTTTTTTAATGTTTGGGGGGTGTTCTACAAATATCACATATTCGGATTGATAATTTCTCTGTGTTTCGTTTACATTTCATTAAGATGTAATACACGCTGACAAACGTTCCAGTGTCTCGGTCTAGTTAATTATAATTATTATTTGAATGGAACATCCAGATCTATGAGTGACGTGATGGATGTGTGCTCATTTACAATAGAGATTCGTGAACACTCCCTTTTCAATTTAGAAACTCAATTCCAATTCTATGTCTTAATTTTCCGAGTTCTTAGTATGAACAACATAAAAAAAGAACGAAAAAAAGTTTTTTTTTGTTTAATGCTGTGTGTATAATATCCGAACCACATAATAACTATTCGTATCGTGTGTTATAACTACAAGCATACAGAAAACTTTATAAAACATTATCAATTAATATCTGCCTACATACATCTAGTCACTACCCCATAATTACATTCAAAGCAAAGAGAAAAACAAAATGGTCTGATTGGTTTAAAAATTTTAATTATATGGTTTGTGAGAACAGACATGTGTTAGACGGAGTTTGAAATAAGGTAACTTTTACAAAAGTATAAAAGGTAGTTCAAAGTATTGGATGAAAAAAAAATACGAGTCATATATAAACGAGTAAAAGTTACGTGTTTCGCGCTATATGGCATGAATTATATTCCGAATATTTTCTACAGTATTCTTATGTAACCCTCACTGGATATATGGTACCATTTATACCCGATACCCATATTTATACGTACAGAAAAACATTTTTTAGTCGCTTTGTAATAAAATGTGCTATATTCGTACAGCGTTAGTTAATATAACTGCCAACCGACGGGATCTTAAAATATTGATGGTAAACAGAAATATGGAACATGCTCTCATGTGACACTCATCCATTTCGAATGAGTTCCACAAAAATGCGTTGTATTGTTGACATTACAGTGTAAATATAAATAAACTTAAGGGAATTGTTTATGAATAATATTGAATACTATGGATCCTTCTCTCCCCTTTTCTAAATCACCGTCTCTGTGGAATATTTTGTCTTTCGACATTGAGTGCCAAGGTGAATGTATAAGTTCAAACAAACCGTCAATATACGAATGCGATGCTAACATGTAAACAGAACAATGAAAAAATGTTCTTTAAATTTGAATTCCATTTTCGTGTAATGAATTTTGTTTTGGCATTGACAAAGTAGGGATTGTATGAGGGGTACCATCAAAAAAGTATTTGGAATCAATTGATTATTTTCTGAATACCGGACAGAGCAAAAATCGTGAACCACGTTCGTTCTTTAAAATATTGAACTAGAGTTGCTTATCGCATCTCTTTAATAAAGAGCTTTTCTCATATTGCTTCTTATATCTTATCAATTATCACAAACGTTTTCTGTCGCTTAACTTACCTCGAAAAATACATTTTACCAAAAGCTATGCAATCATTCTTTCATCTAAACTTTTTAATCAAAATGCCGTGAATCATTGACTTTTAAACGCTCCACAAGTACTAACATCGAGGTTAGTTCAATCCCTACCATCATATAAAACTTTTGACCATGTCAACTATTACAAAACAGTTGAATGATCGCGAGAAGGGCTCACTTTCACTATAGTAAAGATGGTTTCATTAGTCATCAACTATACTTCCAAAATAAACATTGAATGCTGCCTAGCGTTGTATTATATAGCAAATTCTAATGCTAAAACAAATGATGTAAAAGATTTGCCCGTCACAGATATCTGTCATTTTCTAAAGCTATAACGGATTGCAGTTTCAAAATGTTCCTTTCAATTGAAATTGTGCAAAGTAGACCATAGCTGAGCAATTATTAAGAATATATCGTTCGCGGAACGCTTAAAAAAACCAGTCTCTCGTTTCTATGTGATATCCACATCATTAATTTGAAACAGATAACATTTATCATACAATGTCGTATCATGTCGATCTTACATATTATAAAAATAGAATTAGGGTAACGGTTCGAACATATGTTGTTAATCAAACGCCTGTTCTGGTAAAGCCAGAAATGTTGTTGTGCACAAACACCTTTTATAGCGAAAAAAATCAATACTTTGACTATGTGTGTTGAAGAGTGTGCTGAAAGTATTTAGGCTCTCTTGAATAGTAATTTGTTCCATATTTGCATGTACAACACTTAATTTAAATGCTCCGAATATCTACTCATCCGTTGTACATAAAACCCCTAGATTCTCCGAAAGGAAATGATGATAAAAATCATGTTATGTACGAAATTCTCCCATTTATTTTATTTTTTTTTTATTTCGGTTTCTTATATAAAATTAATTATTACCTAACGACATGTTAAATGACATGAAATGTTCGGTATATATATTCAGTTTAATGTGGTGATATGATACTTGAAGATTACGTAGGCAACATGCTGGGTTTTGGTTGCCGGCTTCTATTTGAACATTTTGTGATATTTTAAATGTCCACCGCGACCACACCAATTGCTGATTTACTATTTATAGGGTCAGTTAATTTAGTTTCTAGGATTATAGCCATTTATATGACTTAATTCGATATTTTCTTTTGGTATTACATTTGAACTTCATTTCAGAATTTCGAAATTAACAAATTAATTTAGTTTTTTTTGTGCTCGATCCTATCATACCTTTCGTTCATTGAATGTGTAAATCGGCAATTTATCATGGATTTTAGTTCAGTAGAACTTTGCTTTTATTTGAAGATTTTTTTTTTTTTTTGCGAGTTGAGGACAACATCTATTACTTCTTTTGTATATGCCCACCATAAATTTTGCTATAAAAGAGAACACTTGCCAGAGCTTATTTATTTATTTCGTCACCATTGATAGATGATAGAAGATCTTCGAATAGTGAGTCCTTGTGTTCTTTGCAGGACAAACGAACTATCATTGACATTATGCGAGAAATGATCTGAAGCAAAACTTTTAGAGCTTGATATCATGCGCTCCCGCTTATTTTTACTACGAACGTTATTTTGAGTGCCAGATAAACATTGACATTGACATTGAAAGACATTGAAATACAAATCGAGAAACTCTCAGATTTCCAAAAAAAACTCATTGAACATAAAACGATAGAGTTGTAAACAATTTTTATGACAAGAAAACCCATAATAAGAAGAATACTTACATAGAATTTTTCCTGCAGTTGTGTGAATTCTAGTCTTTACTAAAGGTGGAGGCGTCCTTACATTTACAAAATTTTACAAGTCAGCGCACACAAATCGACTTATGCGTCGCAACAGATAAAATCTTCAGGTTAGAAAGTTGTAAGATAATTTATACTCCGACGTTCACAATCGACTTTTAGTAAATTGTAGGAATAATATTACAGATTCCCGTATGAACTTTCATTTACGTCACAATCAACCAAACAAATGAACGGCTTCCAATGTCGTCATTTGCGTTCTGTTTAGTTATCCATTTCGAACACATTGTAAAATTCTCCCATGCATGTACACACACTTAACAATTCCGGTCAGTGTGCATGCCAAGGAATGCTAATGTATATTCACGCTTATCGACTTGCAAAGGTGAAAACAAGACTCCATTTGTTTGATTGCATAGATAAATCACAAGGAGTGAAGAGTAGTCTGTCTATTGTTGTACAGAAACCAAGACAAATGAAATAGAGAGATTTGTGCATTCTTAGTCCGTCGACATTTATGGAGGGAACAAGGAAGAAACATAAAACTAGGCGCTATTTATATTATGGATTTATTAATCTTCTTTAAAAAATATTTGAATCTGGTCTGCGAGCATACCACATCATTGATATAGGTTCACGTTAATTTCAAAACCGTTTCATCTTTTTTGTGTAATCCCTGGTGGCAAAATGATCTAGCAATTTTCTTGTCCTGCTCTGATAAAAATGCTTTATATAATATCTTCAAGGTGTGATATTTGAACAGACGAACACACATAAAATGCCTAACGACTGGTTTTCGTACATTTTAATTAGGTAAAAGCCATGGATAAAACCATTTCGGTGTTTATATTATTCTAGGCCGCATTTGCACAACCACTAAAGTGCTCAATGTGGTGTGCTACACAAAAAACATGTTATATGAAAAAGGAAACCATTATGCATAATTTTTGTATATTTCGGCTTTTCGGTTTGAATATAATGGTTGGCATACATTAAATTCGTTTCATTTAGTTTACATTCGGTGAAACTTTCCACTCACATACTATTTCAAAAATTTGGTCCACAATGTTGATATAATATTGGCCACTTTTGTGCGACTCCAAATGGGAAGAGGCCTCGCTTCCACTTTTCTGGCTATAGTCCGAGTGAAATGGTTGCTTTTGTGAATTTTATAGCCTTTGACATGAGTTGTATGACTTAATTTGGTTGGTAAGTTTTGTGAATTATGTTTGCATTGTACACTGCTACTCGTTAGAATTGAATTAACTAGCCAGTTGTTATTGACCGCGACGTGGAAAGTATTCGATAAACAGTGTATAATGTCACCATCTTATGGCAAACTGGGCAAGCTGTAACTTAAAACGAATGAAGTAGAAGATCAAACGTTCCGAGAGACCTTCTGTCAGATACATATAATAAAGATATAAAGATATTCAAAGCAGAATCTTTTGATATAGTACAGTTGACAGTTGTTTTCTATCTAAATACAGAGCATTGCGGCATTATCATTCCACTGTCTAACTGTTACATTATCTTTCCGTTTCGTTTTTCAAAGATAATTCAATTCTGTCTGCTCAAGCACTGACTGTTTTTATGTCCAATCTGTCAAACAAGTCTTTGTGTTTAGCGTTATTGCGATTTTCTTGTCAGTCTTAATACTCGCTATGTTCGGCTAAATCATTTGCAGTGTTCGCTCTGCTCCTTTTATACCGATAAGTTTGTACTACAATTCACTTCACTAACAGGTTTGGTTCTGACCGTTAAAAATAAATTTTAAATTTTAATTTAATTCAGCTTTAGTTCGGAGTTCCTGAAATTTTTTTTGACTGAAACCAAGTTAAATAAAGTTTTAATTAAAAATAACAAACGGCAAACGCATCGTCAATAAAGGACGTCCGAGATTTTTCTGGAATTTTAGACCCCCCTCCCCCCTTGTCCGCACTTTTCCACTACACAAATGGATGGCGGTCACACTTTGGCGAACCCCCCTCACCCCCATAGTGCGGACGTCCTTTATGGATGGCCCCAATATAATAATTTATCTTATATTTAGCATTCGAGCCAAAAAGTTTTTCTATAATTGAGACCACTAGCCAGGGCTCATCGCTCATTTTGGTCGCTGTTATTGATAACAGATGACTAACTAATTCTAAACAGTCGAACTTGAATGGTCCAACGGAGTAAAATAAGAATTTGTAAACTTTTCAGTCGAAATTGGGAAAGTAAAAGTGTTTCTCATGATCTGTAGACCGGTTAAAATTACACCCTATATTCATGTTCATCCAAAATTTTGCCTCCTATTCTTTCGACATATTTAAATGGACGTGAGGAATTTTCAATGGTTTGTTCTTCATTATTTATAGATGACCCTCATCCAATCCGTCTATGTAAATCTTTAATTCGAATATGACATAGGCAGTCACTTGACTATTTCTTTGGCATTCGATTTAACTAACTAAACAAAGTATTTACTGTGAACGAGTTGTAGCCCATAGCTCGGACTATTATGGATCACATTTCCTGAAAGTGTGCTGAATTGCACTTAACCTGTGTTCGTGCAATGGCTACGCGGATAGCTACACATAAATTTAAATGGCTAAAATGATTATTTCCAATTATAAGACGTTAATTGTGCCACATCAAAAAGAATGATCCACTTGATGAAGCAGTAAATTGCATAAAACTAAACCACAAATTCATTGTCATCACAACTAATTAGGTCTCACGTAAAATCATTATCTCATTAAAATGATATAAAGATAAGTACAGATAATGAAGTGTTTTACATAATTTTAAAACGAAAATCATTTGCAAATATGAAAATTACATGTAATATATCATGCGCTTAATGTAATTATTGTATTTATATGTACTGTACCATCAGATATAACGTGGTGGCGCTCGTAAATATATGTAATGAGTATCGTTGCAGCAGATAAATCTACAATCATAAAATTAAATTGAAAAAAAAAATAATTTTCATAATATTTATATGTAGTGAGGTTGAGTGATTGGATGGCTGCGTGCATTTTTATATGTTTTCACGAAAAAATATAAAATAATGAAAAACGTTTCGGTCACTAATCAAAATTAAATTCGTGTGCTTCTTTCGAAATATGTAACTGACTTTTTCAATTATAGTCAGTCATTTCAACAGATGAATGGCGTATACCACGACGCATGAATGTGTATACGACGAACGAACCACAATACACTGAGTTGTTGTTGTGTTGTTGTTTTTTTGTATTTTGAAATTACTCTACTCAATTGAAGTCATGGGCGGTCGCAAAATCCAAATTTCAATAGGTGGGATATGCACAATAGAAAGAGGACGGTCATAGTTGAATGTATATATGCATATACACATTTTTCTATACTTACAACTGAAAACAAATCAATCACAGTCAAACTAGCTAAGTTTTGTTGAAGATGGACGGACATATTGAGTGTCTGTGTGAAGTGTAAAGTAAAAAGGATAGTTAATTAAGATGTAAGGTCGAAACACTGTCAGTTTACTGGAAATAATTTATTTTAGAATTTTTGCTGAAGTTTAAACGAAGGATTCTTAACGTCAGGGTATATTGATCTTGTCCATTTTAGCTTATTATTGCGGGGAGGGAACAAACTCTTATTGTTATTTTTTTAATATTTTATAAAAGTCAAGCGTACCACGGTTGGAACTTACACGCCAGAGTAAAGTAGACCAGGCAGAAGCAGTTCATTTTCGAAATGTCAGGCAAGTCACCTAATACACTGTAAGAAAATGAACTCAAATGAACACTGACATCAATTGAATTAATTTTATTCGCAAAACATAAGGCTACCAGATAATCCAGGTCCCTAGTCAAATCAGGCGCTTCGGCCTGGTTTATTTTACTCTGTAATCGATCTTCCATTTGCTTCTTCGTTTGTTTAAAACATTTCTTACGATACAAAATTCTTCGTTACCCATACTTTATGTTATAAAACTCTATATCCAAGGCTTATCGCTTCATTTGGTCGTTGCTGTCGATAGCAGATTTTATTTATTGATTTATTGTAACTTTAAGGCCAGTGATTTTTTTTAAAGTGACTTATCACATGTCCGGGCTGTAATAGTCTTTACTAGGCCATTCAGCTGTGTGGGCGATTAGCATCGGCCTTTTTCATCCTAAGTAAGTACCACTTGCTAGAGGTTTTTTCTGTGCAATGAGATAAATTGTCCATAAAATAAAAGAAAATTGCCGATATTGCAAGTTATCCCTATGTTCGGGCAATTTATTAAATACGAAATAGTCATTTGTGCACCCAGGCCCGGACTGGCCATATGGTGAATTCGGGGAATTCCCGATGGGCCTTTTGGATTTTTGTATGAGAATTTTTAATTTGTGGGCCTTTTTAAATTGAGTTGCATGGAGCCCCCGATGGGCTTTTTCGAGCCAGTCCGGTACTGTGTGCACCTGATTTGCACGATCGATTTTAGGCAATTTCGCGAGCTGTAGGCCAAACGGAATGAGTGACATATGAGTTTTCATGCAAAGGGCCGAAAACTCAAGAAAAAATATCAAAAATTGCCTTCATTTTCGGCCCGAAGCATGAAAATGATTATGTAAGGATGAATCTCAAAATAACCGAATTCGTTAGAATCACCGTTAAAAATGTTTAATGTACAAAATATGTATTTGAATATTTCGTAGCTGATGAAACATCGTTACCACCTACATCTTAGTTTGTTGGCAATGTTTTACTTTTCAATGTCGAACACTGTCCTTTATATCAATGCCAATGAAAGTCATTCTTCTCATTCTTACATTTGACGATCGTAACCTTTGCTGATTTTTTATTCTATTTTAGTGGAATACATTCTTATATCGCTAAAATCTTCGATTAATTTTTTGGACAATCTCAGATCAAATTATAATTCGTTTGAATTCGTTCCAATAATATTAGTTGAACATAATTTTGGTTTCATCAAAAAGAATCGATGAATTCATTTAGCTCAAACGTCACTATGTGATTTCAGTCTCTTCATTTCTGTATTCGATACATTTCAAAAATGCATTGCAACACTCTGTGGAAATACGATCTGCAATCGTTAACTAGTGTTATTTCATTTAGAATGCTTTATAGTCGGAATAAAATTGATAAAACCAAGCTTTATTCACTTTATTCTAATCAGAACACTAAGACTAAAGTCTAGTCAGTAAATAGAAGTGATTTTTTAAACGCAATTGCTGCGAACTTTTTTTTACTTAACGGAACACAAAAGGCCTCTGCTAACGCACGCCAATGATAAAGATAGAGTTTTTTTTGGGGTACATAAATTTGCATACATTTTTTGGCAGTGGTAAAAGAGAAAATAAATGACACAATCTTAACCATAGCATCCAAATAAATTATTGTGCTTTGAAAAATTACACACAAGAGCGATGTCTTATTTGAAAAACTTAGAAGATTGATTGCTCTAAATCATTTACTTCACTGCTTCGGTAAAGTTTGAATGCAATTTTCTTTCCAGATATTTAACATTTTATTTTTACAAACAAATTCTGTTAATTACAGCTGGAAATCCAGAAAACATTCAGTAAACATTCAGAAAACATACAGAAAACACCATTATACCGAATTCCAAAAACACAAACATCTTATGTTTCCATTCAGCATAACATACCCGGGGTTATTTCACAAACAAACTGCTTTCAAAACAATGAAAAACCTGAAAGCATAAAGTTTGTAACACCACCACTGCAATAAGTTTGTAACACCACCACTTGTTCCACTCATGCTTAAAATATATCCGTTCTCACAACAAATCATTATTTATTCAATACTCCATCCACTGAAGATTATATTTTTAAAAAGCATCCTATAACTTCGACATATACAATAACAGGTGTCACTACATTCACTTAAGCCATGAATCGAAACCGACTGTGAATATACACATAAATTTAGGCGAGCGTCATAAAACGCTTCGGTGTTATTATATACACTCTTTATGGCTCTGTCTTCTTCGTTGTATGATTTGATTGTATGCTTTATTTTTATGGAAATTGTAGCTTTTCGTCGTTGTGTAATCAATTTATTGATTTTTATAATAATTGAAGTCTTGAGTCACGATGTTGAGCTTCAGATGTTCTACACGTACAATTTCTTGATGTAGTAACTCGCTGATGTGAACTTTTTACTTGTAACCATTGATCAGATTAAGGAAAATTGTAATCATATGTTGCTATTATTATGAACAAGCCTCACTTGAGAATTTGTTTAATTTTTCGAATGGTGGTAGGTGGTAGATATATTAGAGCTTATTAGGCAAGCATATCAACAGCTTTACAATCGAATCTATTACTTCATTTGATTTAAATATTTTAAGGAAATTGATTTCAAATCTGTTACTTCATTTTTTTTAAACACTCCTGAATTCGTTATCGATAACAGATGTTAGGTGAACGTAACAGGTTAAGTTGGACCTGGTATTGAATACTCGCACACATGATATTTTATTAATTTGAATAAAAAAACATAGCTAACGCCGACCCGTACGAAACACCTATTCGTATCAAAAAGCCTTTAATGTGAAACTCTTCATTTCTCTTACTTCATTTTCTTCTCTGCTGAAAAACTATTCTCCCTTTAAAATCACTTACATTATCCACTCTTTGCCTTGTTATCATATACAACTAAATTGCCGGAGGCAATATAGACAGCCCCGTACGAAGACAAATTTCATAAATTCCTATTTAAACAGCTATATACCGCTATATTTAACTATATTTCACTATAAATAAACATTTCACAGATAAATATATGCTATTATATAGCTCTATATGCCTGTATATAGCTCAATATAGCTGTATATAGGTATATATAGATGTCCGTATATGGAATCCCTGAAACCCACACACATAACAAATTATTTCCATGTTAACAGAAACTCTCTAAGTATCATTTTTCCCAAGATATTTCTATTTTACTAAAATCCAATATGGCCGCCGGCAGCCATTTTGTTAGGAGACCGGAAATAGTACCGACGCTTTACATTCGTTAATACCTTTCAAACAAAAAAAAATTCATGAAATTCGGTCAAAATTTACTCGAGATATTGTCAAAATACACCACGTTCACTGTACTTCCGAGTAGCCAGATAAGAGCTCACTCCAAGAGACCTAGCTCACGCTCCGGAGAACATAATTTCATAAATTTTTTTTCCCTGATTGGTACGGTCAATACCTATCTAATAAAGCTAAAACAGACGAAATATGTTCAAATGTGGCCGACCTACAAGCAAAAAACTGCTTGCCGCCCTGTGCCTGTTCCACACCAAGGGGTCTAACTCACGAGTCGGTCATCCGATTTCCATAAATTTTTTTTTGTCGATCGGTATTGTAAATACCTTTTATTTGACGTATCACTTACAAGTTTAACGTTTAAATGTCCGGAGATATCTTCGAAAAACCGTAAAGCACTTATTGGGCCACAGCTCGGGAGGGGTCGATCCAAAATCACTCATCTTCGAACTTAGCCTGTCTTTTGACATTACCAAACGGGAAAAAAAAGAATTTTCAAAATCGGATGCGTTTTACTCAAGTTATCGTGCAGACAGACGGACAGACGGACAGACGGACAGACGGACATTTTTTTTTTCGCGGATTTGGCATCTCTAGACAACCACAATAGGTTTCCCCTTACTCAGGGAGTCCAATTCGACGTGTTACAAACGTATGCGTAAACCCATAAGACCCCAGTACTTCGTACGGGTCTAAACACATTCCTCTTACGTCAACGTATACCCCCATCCTCTTGTAATGCATAATATTTTACTACACAAGTGCCTTAAACTTTGACAGAAGGCATAAATTATACCCTTGAGTGTGATAACTGCATATCAGTTATCCGTAAACAGTTCTGTACTTTATTTTGTTTGTCATGGGAACGTAACCACGCACTTCTACTTTGTAAGCCGAATTATGTTTTTCTTGTTGATAGCGTGAAAATTACATGACCGCCTCTACTGTTATTGCGGGAGTGCATAAAAAGCTCTAGTTGCATAAGTCAAAACATAATTCTGGTGGAAAATGACAAAAGTATGATTATCAAATAAGATATTATGTCTTGATATGTTCCATAACTTTAGGCGTTTCTCGAACATTGATTGAGCTTATTCGTTTTATTTGAATGTTCGGTTAAGAATTTGAATTGAATATTTAGACCTAAGATACCAAAAATAATTATCAGAACGTCTGAGCTATGCTGAAATTTATTTATTTTTTACAATAACTCAAATAACCAATTTTCTTTTCAATTTTTTTCAGAAAGGAAATCGATCCAATACTTAAAAAGGAAGAAGTCAAACGAAATTAATTGCTAAGCACATAGATAATTGGAATTTGGATACCAATAACGTCACACCCCGTCAGTGTTCCTTGGCATTAAAAACTAAGCTTTAAACAAATCGCTAGAATTACACACACAAAAAGAAAACAAAAATAAAATTTGCACAAAATGACAATGAGTACAAATAACTGTGAAAGTATGACCTCATACTTCGCAAACTCATACATGGGTTCCGATATGCATGGTCACTATCCTAACGGTGACCATTTGGATGGCAATCAACAAATGCATCACTATAGTCAAAATCCAAATCAGGCGAATATGCCACCATATCCTCGATTTCCACCGTACGACAGAATGGGTTATTACAATCAAAATATGGATCAAACGGGATATTCTAGGCCGGACAGTCCGTCCAGCCAGGTGGGAATGCCACAGCAGCCAAATGGAACTCAAATAGGACCTCAGACAAATCAACAACAGCCAGTTGTTTATGCTAGTTGTAAGCTACAGGCGGCTGTTGGTGGATTAGGAATGAGCGCTGAAAGCGGTTCACCCCCATTGGAACAAATGGGATCACATCATATGACATCACAAATGACAATACCTCATCACATGGGTCATGCACAGAGTCAGGTAATTAATTTAAGCGATAAATTTGTTTTCGATGGACTCTACTAACGGAAAAAATTGATTGCCAAAACACAACAGGTACATCAAACGTCACAACATATGGGTATGTACGGACAGACTGGCGGTGGGCCACCAGTAGCCACACCTCAAGGTATGATCCATCAGCAACCTCCACAAATGCATCAAGGACAACCTCAACCACCACCAAATAGTCAAAATAATCAGTCATCGTTACCATCACCTCTATATCCTTGGATGCGAAGTCAGTTTGGTAAGTAAAATTAACTCAATGTAAACTTTCTTTTATTACACATCCGCGCACAAGGTAAAGACGTTCGTTTGGATTATAGCTCCATTGAGGAAATAACTTATATAAATGGAAACGTATCTTGTAGCAAGACGATTTGACTAATTTATTCAAAAGCTAAAGTTTGGAAAAGTTTTTTTTTTTACGTGAAGTACACACATATTATTTACCAAGTTACTATAACTTCAGTTAAGCAGAACACTTTATAGTTTTTTTTTCTCTTTTCGTTGTGGATGTAGCTCTCATTCGGTTCGCATTTAAGGTATAATGTGGGTGTTGCGGGAAAATTAGTTTCAAATGAAAAACATGTTAACGAAATCATGAAAACTAATAACACAAAAAATTGAGAGCTAATAACCAACGCGCTTCAAGCATCAGTTACACTCTAAATAGTGTACTGAAACGGGACAGTACATCAAACAAATGTTGACACTGTAAAAAAATCTGGAAACATTTTTCATACAAAATAGTCTTCTATTTGACATCTGTCACTCGAAGCACTTTTGCAAATTGCATAAAAGGGGAAAATTAGTCAAGGTATGATTATAGTTCGATTGTCTGTAATATCTAAATTAGTGAGAAATTGTCCATAAAAATATAGCTCTTGGGAAGTGACAGAAGTGACCGACTTGCCGGTAGCGTCAATCATTGAGAGTCCTGTGAATTAGTGCTTAAATCCAGAATCTATTGGGAAGCTTACTTGAGCTGAGTACACACAAGCAGATGAAAATCGGTTTCGATACAAAAAATTTCCCGATTTGAAAGTTTAAATTTCGAAAGTTTTGAAAGTAACGACTTTGTTGTGAAATTAGGTTGGCTCTGATGATGTAAAATCAAAGAAAAGTGGAAAATTGTTTTCAATTAAACTTATATTTTGGATTTTGTTGTGTAACTAGATACACTCACGGAATTTTGAAAACCGGCACATTTTCTATTTCTGTGTTTTACTTGAGTTTTTGATTTCTCCATATAAAAATTCACAAAAAACCAGTAAACCACAAAACAGAAAATGTGTCGGTTTTCAAGTTCCGTGAGTGTAACTAGAGGTGTGCACCGCCGATTTTACGCCGGCGCGCCGCCGATTTTTTGCTATATTTTCGGCGCGCCGCCGCCGAAAAATAATAGCTCACGCCGCCGCCGCCGCCGATTGTATTTTCGTCACGCCGAAATTTTATACGTTTAGTGCTTTCAGCCATTTTAATGGGCGGCAATATAAACTTAAATTGAAAAATCTATACAAAAGTGTGTGCCTGAGTACAAGGTTTTAGCAAATGTTTATCTCTCTTAATTTACAAGTCAGGTTTCTATATGCGTAGAAATGAGTTTTTGGTTAAAAAATTTTTGTTGTAACTTTGGGTTTTTCTTCTTACCTGTACTGTACGACGGTGATTTTGTTTCTGATGCTACGATAGGGTTATCTTCGAAGTAGCTTTCTATAACGTATCCTATTTCCATCAGTAAATGGCAAGTGTTTTATGCAAATTTTTAAATACTAGTCCAAAGGAAAAGTTTCCCGCTGTCTTGGGAAGGGTATCGATCGATGGATACAACTGAGGATCACCATCGATACCCGAGGTCGAAACAGCATTTGTATTTTCTATATCCTCACTTAACGTGAACCCTTGGGTACGTTACTCAATTTTCTGTGCAATGGAATGAAGCGTGGCAGACGGCAGACGACGTTTCTCTTATTGTCTGTTGATGCAGATAAGAGGAAGAAGAAAGAGAACAAAATTCAGTGAATCAGTCAAAACTGTGTGATACTACTGTAATTGTAAAGTGGCAAACTTAAGACCTTATGTGGAATTTGGGTGGAAAATGGCGCAAATCACATGTTTCAGGAATTTATAAAGTAGAAAATCTTTCCGGTTTCAAGTTTTTTCGTCAAAAGACGAGACACGGATATCTTTATTTTCAATTTTTAGCTGCTTTATGTAAAAAAATTGGGAAAAAATCATTTTGGCGTAGTCTATACACTTATTACGCTTATTACTTATAAATTTAAGTTTATCTAAATCTCTTATTTGCGAAAACCTTCTACTACGATCTCACTCCTACATCGAAGATGGACTAAAGCAACACACTTCTCGCTCCTCGTTCCCTACAGCCTGATTACAACAGAAAAATGAGAGTAAATAAGAAAAAACGAGAGTAAACAATAAAAACAAACAGAGCTACTTCAGCTCTTCCCTCCAAATTTCACGTTAAGTGATTCAAGAGAAAAATCGCTGTTTCGACCTCAGGTGTTAATAGCGGTCCCAGGCCAGCGTGGTCTGGCCATCGTCAGTTGCTCTAAGAACACCCTTCACAAGACAGCAGCAAACGTTTGACTTGAACTGGTATTTTAAAGTTTGCATGAAAACGTTTTGCCATCTACTGATGGGAAAGGACATTTCAGTGAAAAGCTGCTTCGAATAAACCCATCGTAGCATCAGATAACAGAAGTGCGTTGACTTAAGGCAGTTGGAAATAAGAAACCTGCAGAACATCTAGTATGAAGATGTGACTTAAAATTTCCAACTTATAAGTTAACTTATATGTCATTTACGCAAACTCACTAATCATTCTTGGATTCATTAAATTAGATGTTTTTAAAATAACAGGTCAGTGATTGTACATTCAAAATATAAAAGGTGAGATACGTCTCAGTTGATTCCCCTTGTATAAGTGGTTGATACTTCAGATCGCAAGACAGTAAGAATTCAGTGTTTTTGCATTATTTTCGAAAATTTAGATTTTTTGTAAATTTATCGGCGCGCCGATCGGCGCACCGCCGCCGACTATAAATTTTTCCCGGCGCGCCGCCGCCGATTCCTTACCAGTCGGCGCACCGCCGCCGACTATTTTAAGATCGGCGCACACCTCTAAGTGTAACACAAATATCACGTAAAAAATTACGATAAATTGGAATTCTTACACGATTTGAAATTTAAATTGAAATTCTCCCCGATATGCATCCGTTTTACCCTTTCTTCTATCTGATATGATCTGACAATCAGAAACATAACAAATGTAAACATTAAATGGAGGGAAAATGAAGTTTTCTTTTATGTGAGACCAAAGCATCTTGAAAAGTGACAGAAAAACTATTTAACCCAGCCAATATTCCACAACTAAGGCAGGTGCTTTAGTGAGAACTGGAATGCTAAATATTATCGCCCTTGAACAATGAAAATCATCAAAATAATTAATATTTTTCTATTATCAAAATCAAATAGAATCTGTACTGTCATAGCTGTCACTTGCGCTGACGTAAATGTTTTCTAATCATTCATTATTTTCATACTAATTGGGAATCGTTTTCCCGCATCTTTCACGAAAAGCTTCTTTTCATTTCTTTTTATTTCAATAATGTCAATAGGTGGAGTGAAGATAGCTTTTTTTGTTCATATTTGAAAATGTTGAAAGGTTAACGTTTTTAAGATTCTTATAGGTATACTCTTATTAGAAATTAAATGGCATTTACGGTGTGCTGTTTTTCCGCATATGTTGTTACGGTCTGCATGTGTTCATATTCTTGAACGATTTGCTGAATTCGATGGGGAGGAGTATTTGAATGAAATAATTTATGGAAATTCATACGTTGACTATGGGAGTAAGAATTAGAAACCCACTTAAGATGCTCAGGATATAAAATAAATATTGAAAGATATTAGAACGCTGTCCTTTGACTTTATATAGAGCAGATTTCTATTTCGATGAAGATTGTAGGGAGCCGTCAGTATTTTCGATGTTAGTATTTTATTGTGAAACAGTACATTCTAATGACAAGCGATATTTCGGTAGTGATTTCGACGCAATACTAAGATATTGCCAACCAAAATATTTTAAGCTTTTAAGGAATTGTTACAGTAATAATCTTTTGCCATGAAACAATAATTGTAGCGATTTTTGAGATTTAGTCAATCAAAATCTAGAGTTAGCCTACCGTTCTTTTTAACTCTGATAAGAAAAATCTGAAGCTACAGTGACTAACATTCTAAAATCAGCCAATCTAAGAAATCATAGTTTTAGTTTTTCGTCGCAGCACATTAATTTAATAGAGCTGTCCACGTTTAATGCGTATGTGGAAATCCGGCGACCCTCAAACACATTGAAAAATTAAAATGCAATGCAATGGCTGGATTTATAATGTTAGTCGCTGTGATAATGATATCTTACAATTGTAAACCAAAACTTGTTGAACTCGTTCATACCGTAGAAGGGCACTGAAATAGACAAATTTTAAAATAAATTCTCTGCGTTACATTCTCCTCCATACATACCCGAAAAAAAAAACGGGTGAAATTCCGCTGCAATTTAATTAACAAACGTAAAATGAATTTTGTCACACTTTCAAAAATGTGCAACTCTGTTATATTTACATGATATGATCTGAAAATAAATTTAAATGTCTAGCAAGGTTCTCAGGAAATAACGAAAGTTCCTGAAATAGGAAATGTAATTTGTAACAAAATGCAAAGCGGGAAAAATGTTTTCGATAGCAATTACATCGGAAGGATTTTGCCTACGAGGAAAAGAAAGGAGAAAAAATGGCAATAGAACGAAATGAAAAATCTCATCTGGATTGAGAACGGCATAAATTCAAATAACCAGCTAATGCAACACAATTAAATTAGTTGCTGTATGTATATACTGTTGAACAAAATGTTTTGCTGTGGATTTTTGATATTTCGTGTGTTTTAATGAAAAAAGGGGTGATGATATCTGTATCTACCGGTGCTACCATATTCCACTTGACATTATTACCATTATTTGACATAAAATATTTTTCGAAAATTTTTAATCATGAAATATTCCAGTCACATAAATAAAACTCAAAAAACTTTCTACGGAAATATATTTCGGTGGATATTAACATCGTTGTTTCGCTCTTTTGCTTCGGGATTTCCTCTGTGCGCTTATGCAATTCCCTTAGAACATTGCCCAGTTTTTTTTTTGTTGCCTATGTCGTATTACTTTTAATTATCTCCGGATGGTATAAATGTTGTTCAACCCAAATTTTAGCTTGGGAAATAATAATGTTTGCCGAAATGGTGGCCTCTGTTACATATTCTATTAAGGTCATCCGAAATGTGCTTGACGATGTTCAACGATAAGAATTTGTATTAAAAACCGGTCGCTTGGTCTAAATACTCAACTTTGCTCACGTAAAAGTTTTGGTTTCCCAGATTTGAAGGGCAGTAACTGACAAGACTTGGCTTAAGAGGCATCTGTGCTTTGCTGAAAAGCATACATTGGGGCGTTCTTTAAATACTGAATTTCAGCTTACATTTAATGGATATGTTTCCACCAGAATCGTTTTTCAAAAATGTACGATCACAATAACGACCACGAATGTGTTACCTTTAATAAAATTGGTTTTTGGTTGTATTCGTTTGATCAGCTCTAAGAAAACTGAGCAGTTTATAAAATTTTTGTTAAACTGCTCACTTTTCTTAGAGCTGGTCAATCGACTGCAACCAAAACTAATTTTTATTTAATTCTAACACATTCGTGGTCATTATTGCGGTCGTACATTTTTCAAAGAGGATTATGATGAAAAGATATCATCCAAAATGATAGCGAGACAGGCAAACGAAGGCTACAATTTTAGCTAAGTACTGATGCCTCTTAATACAGTAGGAATTCATGAAAGAAACGTCCGAAAGGTTTGACTAATATAAACGAACTGACTATGCAAATGCATACTAGCTTAGACATAGGTATACTAGATCATTCAATTACAAATCCAACCTAAAGAGCTCAATTTACTGTTATTTACTGTTACAATTGAAAATAGACTTTAGAGTCTTCTTTAAAACAAGTTATTTACATATATGTGCATATAACTTGCGTGCTCAGCGATTTAAGCCAAACCTAGACTAAATAAAGAATCTTGAAGAAAACAGCGAAACCCAACAAGTCTTCTCTTAGGGACATTAGATTCGGTTGTCGCTAAGTCTACTTCTTCCTTTGACTTAAACATTTTCAATGATTTGTTTTAAAATCTTGTACTTCAGCAGTTTACATATAGTTTGTTATAGTAGACCGCATTAGAGAGAGCTCATATTTTATTTTTATCATCGCTGTCGATGACAAGTGAAATATTAAATGTTTCTGTTTTCTGTTTCAATGGCAGCAAAAACATAGAAAATATTCTACATGCAGCATCGTAATACAGTTATCATTTTTGTTGATCACAGACGACAAAGACAAATCGGTTTCATACCAATTTTTGCATTACTTTGAAAATACGATGGACAGAAAACATCTCATTTACGGCACACGGAAGTAGTGTTCAGTGTGGAATGACACTAAATTTCTCTTAAAAATTAATTTTCACTCTAAATCAATGCACGCACCAAGGTAAATAAAACAAAAGTACACCAATCTATTCATTCATTGCTCCCTGTTGCTTAAGATGTACGAAATAATACAACAAAAATTACCTTCTGTTTGGTAAAAACCTATTCAAAACCATGGGTATTTTCTTTTTGTTATTCATTTGCATGTTTGTTATGCAAAATTAGATCACCAGGAAAAGGTCATAAATTTTACGACTTGTGTGTCAAGAAGATGCTTTAAATCTTTATACAGTCTCTATTGTTCTAAATTTCCAAATTTATCACTGGCAATAAATAACATGAATTTCTTTAACAATTTTATTGTGTCGTTCGGGTAGACCTAAAATCTCAGATGAAAAGAGATTTTTTTTGAAACTAAAGCACGCAAGAAAATATTGTTTGCAAAAATCTATTGCAAAGTACTTGTTGTTACGTACATATACATTGTGCATTGATCTAATTTTATATTTTTGGATTCTTTTTTAGCGTGTATGGTTGTTAAGAATTATGGAACAGCATAAGTTAATGCTAGCAGAAAAACTTTCATCCATTTAAATGTCCATTTTTTTTCTCTCATTCTCTTGTCGTCAAATATAGTAACGGTTGTTGTAGTTTTTATATCATCTCGCAAATAGTTCTTTGTCGGTATTTATATTTCATTTTCCCAGTTGGAAAAGTTTCATCAAGGGAGTGCTCGAAAGAAATAAAAATAAAATCAGTTCATTTAGTTGCTTGATGTGTTTACATAGAAAACAAAACGAACACAAAAAACGAGAGCATCTTAAGTAGAGTTGATAAAAATCACTTAAACTGTGTCGAGACTGCTACACTCGAATCTAACAACATCTGCCATGAAAAATTCGGTTATAAATTGCTCGGACAAATCCGAATCACAAGAAATATTTCAAAAGTTGATCGATTCTGTATAGGTTTTGAGTAGACTTTATTATAGCTCAAATTGGAGTTGCTTACTATCCAGAAAATTGTACCTACTTTCAGCAAAACTATGTAAACGAAACATTATACTGACAGTTTAACGCACCTATAATGATAATGTTACACCTAGTTAGCTGTGATATACTTTACGTGTTACGTACGTTGTTCAAAATTTTTATTTTGGGAATACTCGGTCAATAACTCGTCAAAATGAAAACTTTGAACCACAAACGTAATCTACTAATGTATGGAGCTGTAGTCACAGTTAACGTTTAAGAAACAGTAAGCGGTAGGCCTATCGTTGCATCGAAAATCTCATTCTTCTTTTGTTTATACTGTTGTCTAGTATTTTATGCAAAGTCTTTCATTTCATTGGTGTCAGCATACACCTTTTGCTACATATGTGTCTACCAAGCTAGACCTCATTCGCTAACACATGAGTCTTCAAAGTTAGTTCAGTTTTTAAGTGAACTCTCCTTAAATTGCTTTAAGCAATTGTCCAAAACCACCAAGTGAGGCGGTGGCATTAGTTCTTCGTGGTCAAAGCAATCTTTAGCCTATGTGAAGAATTGGTTGAGTGGAATATTTCTCGAGAAAAAATGGACAGATTTCGTATCTTTATCAGCACGGCATGTTGTCATGCAATTGATAAGTTTTAAATTTCAAGCTCACCTTATTCGGACATTTCGAAATTGTGACTCTGAGTATCAGAAGTTGTTGTTATCAATCTAGGTTTGTTGTACTGTTCGAATTAATAATATCTAACCTAACTATTCAGGTTTGACTCTGACAATAAAAGTAAAATTAGACAAAGATTTTCCTCTACTTCAGGCAGCTTATTAAGCTCGTGACGTAAGAATAAAATAGATAAATACACAACAGTCTGTCGTTCACTAATTTCTTCGTGCCGAATAATTCTCTCACACAGACTATTTATCAGATGTGAACCGAAAAAAAAAACAATATGACTCAACTATTATCTTCATTTCCCATACTTATCTCGCTAACACTCTAACCATATATTCAAATTAATTAATTTATCTAGAAAAAATTTCCGAAAATAAATTTTCGGCTCAACAGCGAAAAAAAAATGTGTAAATCACTTGGCCGCATTTTGGTCGAGTTTACACTGGCAATATAACACAGAATTACAAAGCACGTTCGTTTCTCTTTGGCGGCCATAAATTTATTGCGATGCTCAACAATATTTGCAACAAGTTGCTCGTTCCAGACATCTTGATATACTAAAGAGCTTTTGGTTAGATGATAACTACCCCTTGCATATGAATGGAATTATATCAACATTTTGGTTTTATGTATTTTAAATTGTGTGTATTTATGTTTATTGCTTTCATGGTTTTATATAGTATACCTATGCTATTAAATCAACGGTTGAAATATTAATTTGCAATTATGAAATTAATTGATTTATTATTGCTTTAGTGTATACGAAGGGAACCGAATTATTTAAGGGTTAAATTAAAAAAATGTTTGTCGGTTGTATGGACAATCACTTTTCGGTATACATTTATTCGGTTTAATATTAATGATAATTCGTTTCATTAAATTTCGGTTTTGAGGGGTCGTTTAAATGTCTTCATTTGGAAAATGGTGTGAGAATTTTCGAAATATAACCCGTCGGTGAAAAACTATATATTGTGCCACCGTACAGATTTGTTGCGTCGGGATATTTTAATTCAATGCTTAGTCCCGACCATCTCTGGGCACAATAAAATGATTTTGCGTTACGTCGACTGAGGAAGTAAGTACCGGTCAACCATTTTGTATATAATATTTGCTGCTAAGAAAGTACACACACGAGCATAAAATTCAACAATCTTAATCGCCTTATTGCTATCGTCGTTTTATGCGCCGTGCATATTTATTTTTATAAAATTGATTTATCGGTTTATAGGTAGCTGTTAAACAATATGTCGTAAATCACAAAATAAATTGCAATTTTTTCGGTTTCATTCTTGTACTCGATTTCTGTGAACTGGTGTTGTCTCGTCGAAACGAATAAGTTACCGCGTTCGAGAAAAGTGTGCTCGAAACACCATACTTCGATAAGGATATGATGTTGATACAGCTCCTTTCTTTGACTTGGTTTTGTCAAATTATTAAAAGTTTAGTTGGAACATATCTGTGCATAAAGTAAAGCGAATTCTCGTTAGATGTTTGTATCCATTCAATTTTTGTCAATTCCAATTTGTCCAAAACTTTCGAGATACTTATTTTAAAAAATGTATTTCTTCTTAAATGGTGGATTTAACAAAGTTTCCCCTTTACATTAAATTACGAAGGATAACCCAATCAGTATCAATATTCTCAACCTCGTTTTTTCCGTGTCGTAAAATCTCGTCATATTTTAATCGGAAAACTGGTGTTTCGGTAACGATAATTCTCAAAATAATATTTCATTCACAATCTGATTCGGCAGTGTTTGCAGCACAAAAATCGATATTAAATTGAATGGTTGGCTGGTGATGACACACTTCAGTTAAAGATGCCAGCTCCAACAAAAACCGAAATATTTTCGTAAAATTTGCAAACAAATTTTCCTTTTAAATTATTCGCCAACAAGGCGAAGAAAATCGAGTAAAATCCGATAAGTCTCGCGTAAAATCCGCTTTTCAATACTCAATAGTGTCGGCTATTGTGTCTAGAATAAAATCTAATCGATTTCGAAATCTAAATTGAATGTAACCTCTTGCCGTCCGTCATAAAATAAAATTGTAAAAAAAATGAGTGGAAGTCCCAACACAACCTAATTTGAATGTATGCGATAATTTCTCGTAACCAATTTAATTGAGCCATTATCACCTTTGATTTTAACTCGAAATACAATAAATTAGTTTTTCATTGAAAATTGTGTATTGTATATAAAATGGTTATACGACGGTTATTCGATGCTATTTATTTAAACTGTGCATTTATATTCAGTCATATCTTGATATATACAGCATATTATTGAAAAGCCTAATACATATTTCAGGACTCCCACTCCTCCTTAAAGTAACACTATATGTATCAACTATATTAATATACGCGTGTATATGTAATACATTATATTGCAGAGATATAATATTTAAGCGAGAGTATGCGCTGCGCAGCGTTTCACTGTTTACAAATTTTCAAAGGGCACTCTCCGTGCATAAAACGAAAGCCTCAAAGATATAAATTGATGATTTCCATTGTATATATATAGTATGTAACTAATGGATGTAATCAATTTTGCTTTACATCTCAATCTCCCTTTGAACAAAAACGTCGTAGAATTGTATTATTTCTTATTTTCACATTATACAAAAGAAAAGCACCATAAAGAAAAGAAACTGGAAAACACAATGGTTTGATTAAATACATCATAGATTTGCTGCTGCTGACGTCATTTTTATTATTGCAAATCTATTTTGTGCTCAAATCTTTTCGCGTCTGAAAATAATAATGGAGTAATGTTTTGGAAGGTGGAAAGTTGATAAAAAAAATGTTGCATTAATTCTAGCCATTGTTGGGTAGTTTTTTTTGCTTTGCTTTCTTCTTGTTATGCTCTATGGCAGGAAAAGTTACTTTTTGTTCCTAACCAAAAAGATTTATTCTCAACAGAAAATTTGACTTGAAGAGGGAGTGAATGAAATTTCATTGACACGACGGAAAATGAAATCTTTAACTTAACTCAGTACAACAAATACTTTCGATTTTTTACAATTGTGTTTGGTCCAGCTCCTTGTTGAATCTAATAACAGATACTCCTTCACAAACAGCATAACTTAACTACCCCATATTATCTCCAAATCGTCAAACAGTGATTCAAAGTGTCAGACAAAATGGGTAACAGCATTTTGTGTGACACTTTGAATCATTGTTTGAAACAAAATCTTTTACTTCATTAGTTTTACCATGCGAAGCTATATAAGCGAGCACTAGGTAGAACATTTTGCTTATTCTTATCGTTTCTATTGATATCAGATGAATTGCTATTTCCAATTCTCATTCGGGTACTGTGTGAATATGAGTCTATCGAAACCATTCAAATGTCAAACATTTTTGAGTGTTTTGTAAGTTAGAGAAGGAAGGAGTTGAGAATAGAGAATGTCTGAGTTATAACAAACTTGATCTAGGAAAAATCTGTCAGTCGTATTTATATAAAGGTAATTATTGATCCTTATATAACTGCCATGCGTTCAAACAGTGTATTCGAAATATAAATTTTCTCGCTAAAATTCCATGATTTTAAAATTCAATTTCGTTGCATTTCGAACTACTACCTTGGCACTCAATAATTCTATCATTGAAATTTATGTTAAAAAAAATTATTTCGTGAAAACTTACTAACAACTTTACACGGATAGTGATTAAGTTAAACAAGTAACGCGTGTATACTAGAACGGTTAGATTAATTTTTCATTTTCGTTTAATCTTAGAACACAATATTGACTCGGTTGATATAGTAAAAGTTGAAATGACCCGATGTTTTCGGAAATGTGTTTGTAAATAAACTCACTTTGAATTACGGAAGATATCTATCAAACAGATGTTTCTGTAGTGTCAGGGCCAAATAAATAAATCGATGGGAATTTTATCATATAAAACTGAAACCGAACCACTGAGCTTAAAGACACCAACACATTTTCATTTGTTTTTTGTTGGTTGGTGTCCAAATCGCTTCAGTTTTTTTTGTAACTAAAAAGATTTGGGGATTATCTCAGCAAGAAGCACAAAAGTTTTTTTTTTTGTTCAAATTCTCGATCTTGGCTGAAGTCAGCACACCCAAAAGTATAGAATATGACGCAGATTTACAAATATATCCTTTGAAGAATTTTCTGGAATAGTTTTCCTTTTTAGCCCCGTACGAAGTACTGGGGGCTTATAAGATTAATATGCCGTTTGTAACACGTCGAATTGGAAGCAGACAGTAAGGGCAAAGCATTTGGTTATGTTAATAGATGACGAATCCGCAATAAAAAAAATGTCCGTCCGTCCGTCCGTCTGTGACCCCTCTAGCTTGAGCAAATCACAACCTTTTTTCAAAATTCTTTTTTTTCCCGATTGGTATCGACAAAAGTAAGGTCAAGTTCGAAAATGGGCATGGTAGGGTCGGCCCTTCCAGAGCTAGGGCCCTATAGGTGTTTTTCAGTCTTTCGACGATATCTACCAAAATACGCACGCAATAGCTGCTTGTGATATATCAAATGAAAGGTATTGACGAGTAGAACAAAGTTGCAGAACATTGTTTTTGGGTAAGATGCAACGCGGGCTTGTTGGGAGGGCTCAAAGGTCGTTACTAGGCCCTAAGTGTTTTTTGCACATAAAGCGAGTAAATCTCATCCGATTTTGCTAGTTTTTGTTTCATTTGAGAGGTAATTGAATACCCAATGGAAGGTTGGCAAAAAACGTTGGGTTTCTAAAATAATGTCGTAAATTGTTGGTTTCATTTGAGAGGTACTTCGTACGGGCTTTCGTAATTGCGCTATGCGCAATTTTAAAAATGAACACTTTCAGTAAATTTGACCGTGCCCAACTTGACTTGCATTTTGGTAACAGACGCATTAGAGGGTTGTAGACGTATTAGGGTTCCGGGCGTATTACGGCTACGGACGTATTATGGTTACGGACGAAATAGGATTACGGGTCGTACGGGGCTAAGTCGCAGCAAACGCTCCGACTGTTCTGATGCCTTGTTTTAGATTACCAATGCGTTGCTTTTTTTAAGAGGCAACTAATGGTAAATTTTGTTTGTTCCTTGCGTTACAGTTTATCTGAAATTTCATTAAATTTGTTGGTCAACCCCTTAAATACACTTATCTCCTTAATAGATCGAATTAAGAATCACAGTGAAAATTTCTCGTTCTGATGTTACAAATGCGTTACTTTCATGTGGAACTGTCTCGCTAGAGCAACAAGTTTCTAAAATAGTAGTAATAATGTCACCAAAGGCTTGGGACTAGATCATCACTATGTTGGACCCTTTGATAAGTACTTATACCTATGCTCTGACATAACAGACATAATTATATTTGTATTTTAATCGTCACAGTTAAGATGTTTTCTGCGTATCTGTTGTATAAATGTCAAGCAATGTCGAATTTAAGTGTTTATAAAGATCAGTGTATCATCCCAACTACAAAGTTTTCCGCTCTGTTTCAAACAGCACTTTGTGTTGACGCATCAATGGAAACGTCACTTCAAAGATTGGTAATGTCAGAGCTGCTACTGCCAGTAAATCGATAAAAATGGCAGAACCAGTTCAACATATCGCATCTTTATTTTCATTTCGAATACAGAATCCTGAACAATAAAAATATGAGTCAGTTCTACATGTAATTCCCTCAGGTTCCGTACACATTTCCACCATGAAAATAAAACTCGTGTAGAATTCTGCCATTGAAATAAGTACACAGGGAAAAAAACCAACAAAGTTGGATATCTAATTGCATATCGACTGGCATATCTAAAAAACTTAGGTTCAATGTTAAAATTATATATATATCTCCTCTCTGAATAAACACACCCCATACCAAAAATAGCCAACAGGATACTGACTCAAAAACCCATGTCAAAATACTTGACAGCTGACTGGAACATATTATATACATGCACACAAGGCATAAAAAATTTAAATTAATATTTTTATTTCATGTATAAAAAAAGCATGCGCTTATACTCACATTAATTTGTGATATTAGATCTCTCTTTTTTCGAATATAAAAATTCTTGTTTTTTTTTTCCTTCTGATGAGTGGAGCCGATGGATGTGGAAGAAAGTTCTAAGTTTCTAACACAAATATTTTTTTTTTTTTGTTACCTACATCTCGCATGATGATGGTTAAGAAGTACAACAACAAAAAAAATTATGGTTACGAAGAATGACGGTACCAACAAAAAAATCATCAATAAAAAAACATTTTACCTTACCGCACATATTATAAAAATAATATTTCGTATTTATATGATGGCGGATAAAAACAGACGAAACCAAATTGTTAGTTTTTTTTCGTTGTTATGGTATACAAAAATTAAATAATAATAATTTTAATTTTTATTACTGGTTACAGTTATAAGATTCCGACATGACTTATCTTCTGAAATAAGATTAAAGTGGATGAAACGACGGACCGTGTGTGTATATACACATCTGTATAGCAATATATATACGCGTTCTAATATATTTATAAATGCACAATATATATATAATGTGCTGTTTGTAATAAGACTATAAATAAATCATTAATATGAACAGGGAACAACGAAACAAAAAAAAATCCAATATAAATAATGTTACCTCCATTTTGTATAAAATAAAGCGAACTTTGATATGATTTTAATTATAGTTTTGTGTTTATACAAAATGTATTACACCTTGTATATTAATACCTCAGATATATAACTTATCATGGGCTGTAAGTACGTTGAGAATTAAATAAGTAATAATTTGTTTTTATATTACTTTTAACCATCAGCATAAGTGCTCTGGTATATAATACCATCACCAGAGTCCGAGTGGTTCGGGTTGAATAAACTTGTGGTTACCATTAGCCATATTAATTTCGTTTTGATAAAACCATATTTAATAGCGCGCATAATGAGCGAAAAATACATATTTTTTTTTAAATATTTAATAACATCACTGGTTTTTTTGTTGGTTTACGTAGAAAAATACGGTTTTGTTGAACATAAATTTCATTTCATTTCAATTAAAAAAAAACCAAGAAATATTTTTTTTTAAATCAAATTTGAATTGCATCCAATTGTCGATGGAAATGGAATGTTGTTGCGTTTGATTAATTATTTTTTTCTGATTTTTTTTTCGAAATTCATTTTTTTTAATTAAACTAATTTTCGTTGCCATTTCAATCACAATTTAACGATCTAGCAATTTAAATCATTTCATATCCATTTTTATTACCAACTTTTCATTTTATGCGGAATTCCATAAAAATTGCCACTTTACGTGTGCACGTTTAAATGCGCAATGGCTTCACTCAGGCAAATTAGAAAAATTAAAAGCAGACTCTCAGTTTTCTGTTTACGTGTCCCCTTTGTTCGTTTCCTGTCGCTGCATCGCCAGATATCTTTGTACTATCTTTCTCATCGCTTTAATTGAACTCGGATGCATTGTGTGATCCAAAACACATTTACAAAATTGGAAACGTAATCTCTCGGATTGTTTTTAAGGATTGCAAATATTTTTCTTTTTTACTCTTTGGTAGAACATACTGTGAAATGATATCAAAGTCGATGGGACTGATTAATTCATTTGACTTGATAAGCTTTTTGAGTCAGGAAAAATGTCAAAAATATCAATCACATGCCCGCTCTGTTGCCGCCAAAGTCTTTTGCGGGCTTCGCTGTTTGTGGCCTCATGCTGGCTACCTCCCCAGGACTACTAAGCTGCTGCTGGTGAGGTCGCTCTTGATGCCGCATTTTGACTACTGTTGTCAAGTAATGGGCAGACTTCAAGCTTCGGCGAGAGATATTCTGTCAAAGGCATTTAAAGCATGCGTGCGGTTCGTCTGTGGTTTGAGTCGATATGAATCAACTTCAAATGATATTGACTGCATACTTGGTTGCGATCTGTTCTCTCACTATGATTATTTGACATGTGTGCTCATACATAAAACTATTCTTACGAAACAGCCTCGCTACCTGTCTGATTCGCTAACTCTTACGCGTAATGAAAGGACGTTCAACCTGCTGCTGCCAAGAGTCGGCTCTGACGTTCAGTTGCGATCGTTTTTTGTCAGCGGAGTCTCAACCTATAACTCATTGCCTCCGAGTATAAAGAGGATTTTTTCGATAACTGGCTTCAAAGATGCGTGTAGAGATTACTTTAGTGCTTAAAAGTTCCTCTGACTCATCTTATCGTCTTTCACCAAAATCAACATCAGTGGTCACTGCGTGCCATCACTGAGGAACTCGTTATGTTGGTATTGCTCCTGTGTGCAAAATCGATGATAATGCTACACTCGGTTACTGTGTGGCTTTTTTGCTTAATTTTAACTTTTACTTGATTTTATCTTTTTGACGTAGCACAACTGCCTGCCAAATGGATCCGTGATCCTAAATTCTTAGTTTTTCTTTTCTTTTCTTTTATCATTTTTTCTTTTATACCGTTTATAAATTTTCAATGTTCTAGCGTTGCTTTGCTCGGGTTTATATGTAATTTAAAAGGCCTCAAGGCCTTATGCGTATAACGACAATAAATGAACTAACTAACTAACTAACTACTTGATACTTTAGACTCCTCCGATGCTTGAGAGATATTTTACTGAGAACAGCTAACAGTGATACAGGTAAAATGGTCGAATACAGCAGCTGTTGTAGTCGTCCTTCCCATTTGCAGCTACCCTATGTGGTTCAGATTAAAACAGCTTTTGTAAAAAAAATCTTTTATGTTCGCTAACGAGCATGTCCTTGGTCTCTTCAAGTTTCCACAAACATCGTCAAAATGGAAATAACTTTACTTCATTATAAATCCATCAACAAACTATCTGACTGAAAATTATGCTCAATTTATGTGTGTTACAACAATTTCGCATTATAAAGGACTTTTTTTTAGCGAATGAGAGGCTTCCAGCACGACCCGAAGGCGAGTTCTGGAATCTTATTCGTTAATAATGTTCTTTAGCATAAGTTAGGAACAACGTTTTGTTTATAGTGGGCAGGAAATGAGCGTCGAAGTCGCGATATTTCAGCACTAGATAAACAAAGCTTTTTAATTGGAACAAACGATAATTCAAAAGCTTAAGCATATTATGCAAGAAGAATAGCAAGAGTCCATTGTCTTTCGTAAAACAATGAATAATTTTAGAACAACGATTTGAGATGGATATCCGTTTTATGTTTTTCTATTTCTATTTCTATTTGTGCCAGATTTTGTATTAACATTCGAAATGTCAGTCAATGTTATCATAAAACTTCCAGAATATTTCTTATAATTTTAAGACCGAAAAGTTAGACAGTAAATCCATCCACTTTGATTTTAACAGTGGTTGATATATTCGTTGCTATTCCGTAGTTACTAGTGCAGAAACACAAGATTATCCTTACTCCTTAATTCTATATTCAATTTCGGGTTGAAAACTGAATTCAAGTTTAAATTAATGACTTAATTGGAACGCTTTTCCGTCGCAAAGTTATCAACATATAAATAAAACTTTATAATCATTCCGATGCTTTCACAGTGAAAAACGAATAAAACTTAAAAAAGGTGTCAGTCATAATATATTCCTCTCCATTTATCATGCAGTGTTTAAATTTTAATAAAAATCAGTCATTATCATTAATTGAGGTAGTTGCAATTAATAAGAGTGACATACTATACATTTTCGAAATGAAGCACATTTTCATTGCATCTATTGAAATTTATTGCAAATCAGATTGATACAAAATCTTCTACTTCATCAGTTTTAACGAACATTTTGATATATAAGATCAATTCAGCCAGAACTCACCTTATTTTTATCATTGATCGTATTTATCATCGCCGGTAACAGATCTTTTACCCCCAAAAGGCATAGCCTCGAATTCCCTCTGGCCAGTCGTGACTTTTTTCTAAAATGAAAAGACAATAGGCTTGTTCAGGTCTGATTCGTAACGTCTAATTCCATGATATTTTGTTGGAAAATAAAAAAAGACAAACCAATGAAGTTGACTTCTTTTAGTTTTTTACGACTAGTTATTATTACCCGTTAGGGCTAGCATACCACGATGTAATCATTCTGTTGATTATTATGTTTAAAATATTGCTTAAATATTTCGAAAATTTCCGTCTATTGCCGAAGTTTTAAGCTTTTTTTTATTTTACTTACATTCAAACCACTTTGTGAAATGAATGATTTTCGTAAATTCTTAGAGACCATCACACTAAGTGCATGAAGTATTACGATTTTCTTTTGTTTCTCCCATCTACACTCATTCATACAAAGTAAGTGCGATATGCGATCACCGAACTGCCGTTTCGTTGCTGGTTTTTCGGGAATGAAAAGCAATGAAAAACCGTTTCGCGGTAATGTTTAATTAGAGGCTAAGATTGATCTCCGAAGATGTCATCTTGACATAGAACATTATTTTGAAATTCGTTTCGAAAATGAATACGTATACACACATAATAATAAACAAATGCATGCATAATAATGTGTATAATAATACCTATAAATACAAGCACCGAAAAATCCGTAAGGGGAAAAAAAGCGTTTTATATTGATGTTTTTCGTATGATTATGGCGGTGATTAATCTTAACGAAATGAGTCAACGATACATACATTTAAAATATAGCTATATTTGACACAAAATGAATTTAAACAACGAAAAAAAAAAATTTACTAAAATAAAATACAAGATTTAAACTGACGGGCGCCATGGAATCCAAAAATAAAGTTTCGATAGTTTTTCATTCACAAAAATTTTTCTATACACCCGAGATACCTGTTAGATCACTCGAAGATAATTTAACTTTTGTGCAACGAGTTGTACATATCATATAAAATATTTTTAACATTCAGAGGTTGTTTTTTTAGTACATTCTCTCCCATCCATGGCACACATATGTTCATATATACATATATAAATATCACAATTATATACTACATTTGTATACGGATAATCTTAAATTAAAATATGTGTAGATAGATTAATTAATGCTACAATATACATATAGATTAAAGTATTTACTTATGTGTAGTTTTTGACAAAAACAAATAATACTCTTCCCTTTGAAGTATTAAAATAACTTTGAGAAATGAAATTTCGTTTGAAACTCTCAAACTTCGGTTTGATTAATATGCACACGTAATATAGAAGAGAAGCAAAAAAAAATCATTTTGAATTCTTAATTCCCCATGTCTATATAGAGGTAGATATACGTGTACACACTCGGTATTATGATAATTAATAGAAAAGTAGTGTCACGGTATAAAATCGCAGAATTTGGAATAAATAAACTATCAAATGATCAATCGCATATGAGAGGTTAAAATTCTTATAAATTTATTCCACTCTATAAGTTTTAATTAAGATATTGTTTGAGTTAAGTTTATAGATGATGGTTTTTGACTTTATTTTGCTTCGTTTTTTCTTCTTCTTAATAATACCATGCAAATCGGCTACTAAGCGGTAAATTAGTTTATGCATAGAATTATAAAATATGATAAGCCGACTCTCTAGTAGTCAACATCATACGGTGCGCAGTTATTTTTCCATGTCTTGTTCATTATAAATTTTTGGTCGGTTTTGTCGTTTGAGACACCTCTAAAATTATCATTTCTACGATTTATACTAATGAACGACATATTCAAGTGGAAACAGACAGTGGAGGAAGGTGTTGGTGAAGTCATAGAATGAATACAATTTGTTAGATTTGTTAGTAAATAAATTTCGTAACATTAATTTATTGCAGACGACTATTTTGAATTATGATTTTCTTTGATGGAGATCGTCGAGAGAGTGTATGAAATAAAGATGAACATTTCTTCGTCCATAAGCAAGTAGAACCTAATTATCCCAACCAGAATGCTACAAACAATGATGTGTTGATACGAATGCTTTGAGGACAGGGTGAGGGTACGTCTTTTTTAACTATCGAACTAGTTTTGCAATAATTTCACGTCGCAAAATCTTGCAAAAAATTCAAAATGAAAATTATCGTTAAATCGCTTCCATTATTCTCTTTTTTTAATGAATTTATGACTGGAACAGCGAGTAACAATCAATGAGCTTTAGCCATTATGAGCCATTATTCTCTTATAAGGAAGCTTATTCTGGTGCATGAATTAATTTTGCTGCGAGCTAATCAGAACACAATAGTCACAATCAAAGCTATTTACGAATTAAGGTCACTCGTCAGATCGAATGCACCTTCCTGATTTTACTATGTCGTGTTTGTTGTGATACTCATGTGTGATGCTAGATTTCATCAGTTAAGGCCGATCATTTCTGGTCGTTTTATTATATGGATTCACTAAACCCTTCATCCTTCACACACGGCTATTCATCTGTTGTCAATAACGACGCCAAATATAATGACAAGCTCTGTGTAAATATGGTCCTTCATATAGTAAAACTGAAGTACAAGATTTGAAATCAACAGATCAAAAAAACTTTGATCGTGGAAGTAATAGATCCGATAATAATACTGATCATATGCTTGCCGTACCAGGCGTTAATGCCACCTTCATTGAACTTTATCTTATCTACTAGTGACCCAATTGAAAAGAATAAAAAATCTAAGAAAAGCTTAATAGATTTCGAGGTATTTTGGTTTGAAATTTAGTTAGTCACAGAGGGGCTATGGGATTGCTTCACCTCTTCTTGCACAATAAATTGAATTGACGATCAATTAAGCCGAACATTATAAAATTAATCAATGCTTCAAAAAGGCTATGCGTATCGGGGTCATTTAATTCTGTTACACAATCTAAGTGGACAAATACTGAATTCTCACCTAGAGATGCCTGCAGGTAGTCTTTCAAATTTAAAATAAAGCCAGTTACCAGCTGTGATTGTGATTCAATTTTTATAGGTTTTTCAGGCGATTATTTTACCGTTTGTACAGGCACTCTTAGGTTATATCAAGTATTAGCCCTTTCTTTGAAAGACAACGTTTGTTTTGAAACTGATATGCTTGTAAATATTGTCCAGACTTTCATCAAACACACTTATACATTCTGAATAAATTGAACTCAATTATAATGACTGCATCTATGAATTACATTCCGTTTAAAAAAATCGAAGATGGTGTTGTCTTACACGCAGAAGCGTTAACTTGTATACAAACAAATATTTGGTGCTTTATATTCCACAAGTACAGCTATTTATGTTCAAAATTTGTGTGTTGTCTATGGGGCTTAGCATAGAAATCACTTGAATTTATTGAATAATTGTGATGATAGATTGATAGACGGCCAGACAGTGTTTCTTGCTCCTTAAGCATTATAATAAATAAGACAAAAACGAATGAAAAAAAATGCAGAAAATAGTATGGTATCTACATATCTATAAAAAGCTCATCTATTAAAACCTGATGAGACACACTTATCCGAATTTTGATGGATATTTCTTCATATATCCCTTTTTGTGGTATATATGAAAATAGATTTATACGTGTGCGCGAGTGTGAGTTGAGTAGTAAGATGGTCGTCTATTCTTCTTTTTGTTAGCATCGATAATGGTTTTATAATGACGTAAACAAACGTTATATATCCATATAAAACATTAAGCTTCGAAAATGTATTATAGCAAGGAAAAAGAGAAGCCCCCAAAATGACGAATCCAAAGTTTTTCTTCGAAACACATCATTTTCCGCTATACACTGTACACACACGCGTGTATATATTATATATGTAGCCACAAGCTACAACATGGAACACAAACTATAAAATATTATAAATATAATATGACAAAGTGCAAAAGTTTCTTTTTTTCGGGTAAAAAAGAAACTTTTTCTCTTAAACTATAATAACATTGGATTTTTCCTGAAAACATCTTCTTTATATGAAGATTGCTTTTAAATCGATTGAAGTATAAAAGTTTTAACATATTCATAAAGAAAATTTTGTGAAACAAGTGAGACTTTGATATATTAGAGATACGCCCCTTCTATTTAAAGCTTTTAAAGTTGAAGTATACGATGCGATACATGCTACATTGGATATTAAAATGTATGTGGAAACAATACAAAGGGATGAGATCAAATTAGTTTTCTTCCATACTACTGCACTCGATGTTAATATAAAAATACTTGCGGAACGTTTTAGAAGTGTTAGTATAGCACAGAAAGCATTTTGTGTACACATTGTATAACGTTAAATTATTCAAATGAATAATCGGATATGTAATTCTATCTGCAAATAATTTCAAAGATTGTTATTCGGTGGGGGAATTAAACTTTACGAATGACATCTTATAATTTAATTACATTTTCCAGTCCCTTACTATGCAATCTCACTCTCTCTCCCGTTGATAGGGCGATTTTTTTTATCATACCATACACAATCCGGATATGTTGTTTTGTTATGGAACCTGACAATTACAAATCTCTTTTTTATCGATTTCTGTTATTGCCGTACTATAGTCAATGCTATGGCAAAAGTTATGAATTTCTTTGATACTGTTTCGTAGTGGGGTCATACTAGTTGGTTGACCGTTTTGTTGCGATAATTTTTGCATGAATGATCGGGCGATCGTTGTAGCTACTCTATTTTTCAACATTGTTCCTAGAAACGAGAAAAAAGCTTTTCTCATCAAAATTTGAGTCTGGATATCCTTTGTCGTAATTATATGTTTATAAAATAAGTACATAAGTCATCTGACAGTTTTCACTCTTTCTATTTCGGCATGTAAGTGAGCTCTGCTTTAATAGAAGTTAGGGCTCAGCTCGGGGATCAAGTGAAGCAATTTTTATTGCTTTTAGAATCTGGCTACAATCTACTGCTATTCTCATTACATTCAAAATCAGAAGAGACATTCTTCTTGGTTCAATTTTTAAGGTCTTGGTGTAAAGTCATAGTTGATCGCGTGACAAAAATCAATGAATCCGCAATGGTTATGGAGCAGAAAATGTACATGTAGTTTGATTTTTAGAGTTTATAATGTCACAGCTCTAATTTTTATGACTTTACATTTCCGTTCACGCCTAAACGAGAAAAGACCATCAAGACTATTGGTACAGCAAACGAATTTTTTGATCCATTTTTTCTCGATTTGTTTCCATTATGAGAAGTGATGAAGCCTTCACTATTCCTTTCTTATCATTACTACCAACATTTCGACAAGACATCATATGCAGGGCCCGTTGTTTTACGGTATTTTTAATGGATTCGTACGAAATCTTTCACTTCATAAGTTCAAGTATTTTGGTGTATAAGTTTAGGTTTATGACTAGCAGATCAGTTAACTCCTTCAGTGTTCATTATATAAACAAATTGAATCTTTTACTTCATTACTTCACGTATTTTGATATAAAAGTCGACATTAGCCATGGCTAATCGCTTATTTTTGTCGATGGTTGTCGACAACAGATAACAGATAGGATTCGGTTGTTGGCTTATTCATTTCTTTGTAGAACAGTGGACTTTATATATTTTTACGATTTCAAAAGACCAAGGGGGTAGTCGGAGCGCAAACACAATTCCAATTTTATGATTTATTATACACACACGAGGTTAACAATAATTTCACTCTCGCTTAATTGCTTTACTTGGAAAAGCCCATTCGTGTATGGGAAATCAGTTTTGATATCATTATTTATTTAAAAAGCCATAATCATTAACAATACCACTTTTATATCAGTTTTTTTCGTGGCTTAATATCCACGATCATGTTTTTAGATATTATTCTTTTGCTTACACAAGCAAAGTGTGTATACCTTAAAACAATAATAATAATAATAAAAAAAACAAGAACACAACATACATGCTAATATTTATCATGAGCAACCATTAGAATAATTGCTATCAAATAAATAAACGGAACAAACTAATAACCACTCCCAATGTATGAGAAGAAATAAGCTCATTCTGATTCTAATGGTAATGGACATTTAATTGTTCGGTATTTTGTATATATTATTACTCCATGAACGATACGACGAATTATATATATACCTCTATATATTTGTATGATGGATATTATGAATTGTATTGTACAACTGCTGTGTATATGTATATGTACAAGTATATGGATATACATCTACGTGTGTATTAATCCGAAAAGGCCACCTTATTCTTGAACTCTTCCATCATTTTTATAATAATTACCAACGTTGGTTTGAAAAATAACATAATAGAAATGAATTATATAAATATTTCAGAAGAATGTAATTAATCATTTTATTTCGTAGGAACATGGGGCTATTTTTGTTGTTGTACACTTTTATACAATAATTTTTTGAAAGTATAAATTTATTCATACAATATAACGATGAATTTATGTTATATTTCGGTGTAACTATATAATTCATTCATTACACTTTGTTGTTGTTGTTGGTCTTTTTTTATTATTATTTGTATACACGTTCAAATTTTTATAAAGTTATCAAAAAAAAGTTAAATAAATTATTTCAAGCTGAGTTACCGATTATGTTATAAATTATTTAGTTGTTATAAAAATGATGTCCGAAAAGGTTTTTTTTTTGGTGTTTGTCTTCTTTGCATTAGTACATTATTTTACGGATATAAATTCAATGGGTTGTGCTCATGTATATATTGAAAATTCACGCATATTTCTGGTAACATGCAACTGGGATACAAGGGGAATATCCGTTGCCTATACAAATTTATTGTCAGTACACAACTGGTACGACAAACAATGAATGCGACAAAGTTACTAACAACAACAACAACAACAACAAAAACCAGTCTGTTTTCCCGATTGAGTTATAAAGGGAACACAGAAAACGAATAAAAAATAATAATATTGTAAGTGGATCCTTATCGCATCACGAATCCAACAACGAATCGAAAGACGGAAAATTATCAAAATTGTTAAAGATTATTATATTATCGATTGGCTGTAATTATTCAGTGTACATTCTATGAGTTTTCGAATAGTTTTGCAAGATGTCGCAACGATGACCTTTTTATTTCTATCGTATAGACACACCATTACTTTATATCACACTACAGCAATTGAACAATCAGATCTAGCAATTTCAATCCGACTCATTCTATTTATGATACAGAGCCATATAGACGTTACTATATTTTACATGCTTATGCATGTAAAGTGCACTTTGCATCGCTGTTTGCGACAGAGAAAATGCACTTACCGTCCTCAAACATGTGAAATGTGTTACGTCACTGCTTGTAAATGCTTGTTTAGGAACGTGTGATTACTCCACTCGCCTTCGGCTTGCCTAAACAAATATTTACAAACAGTGACGTAACATACTATTACACCCGTATACGCGTCGTCGTCGTAATGTTGAAGTATTGTATACGATGAAATTCATCGGATGAATAGATAGAATACTTTGGCACTGCTTACAAAGCAATTCGACGGAAGTTATCATTACTCAATGAATTTTGCAGTTTCTATAGCGCAATATATTTTCATAATTTCGAATCTGAAAGAAGACTGGACCTCAAATAATTCTTTGCTCTGAGAAATTCCGAAATGACACCGAAGTGGCTGAGTTTGATTAACTTTTTACGCATTGTCATCTGTTATTGATAATGACGACAAAAATAAACTGCAATCTCTGTCTTATGCGGCCTGTATTATATTTATATAAAATGCATTTATAAACAATTGAAGTAAAAGATTTACTTTATCAATTGATTGAAAATACCTTGAACAAAATAAGTTCTAGATCCGATGATAATACTGCTGATGTGATTGCTAAACAACTTTCTTCATAATTGATGACAAGGACTGCATTGATCCCGAGTAGAAAAATTGTTAGCTATGTTTACTATGTTGAATCACTCTTGCTTGCATTATACGTACACTAACATATAATTGGACTAGATACGAAATTAAACAATTAATGATGAAACAAACAATATATAGACTCTGAGATTGTATCAGTGAGAACTGTACAACTAAAGTAACAACATCACCGCTCCCATAAATATCTCTTACATTAAATTAACTTTTAACCAAAATTAACCGAATCAATCTTGATCAACCGAATTAATAAAATATTATTTTTCTTTCTTTCTTTTGTTTTAGAACGGAAACGTGGCCGACAAACCTATACCAGGTATCAGACCCTCGAATTAGAGAAAGAATTTCACTTCAATCGCTACTTAACAAGACGACGAAGAATTGAAATCGCACATGCATTGTGTCTCACAGAAAGACAAATAAAAATTTGGTTCCAGAATCGACGAATGAAATGGAAAAAGGAAAATAAAACAAAAGGAGAACCGGGTTCCGGTGATAATGCCGATGAAATTACACCGCCCTCAAGTCCACAATAAATTTAAAAGAAAAAAAAATATCTCAAAGAAACTAAAAAAAAGAAAAAAGATAAAAAGAAAATAATAAAAAAAAACATTAGTATTAAACATACCAATGTAGAAACTAAACATCACATAATAAGGTAGTTGTACACTTGAATGGATGTTTTCTATTATTTAAGTTTAGTTATTATTGCGTAACAAATTAAATAAAATGTCAAATATAATTTTGGTTTGACTGCTGACTACATGGAGTCAATATTGGGTCTGTGCGTCAATAGTCTGAAGGTGGTGCAAAATAATGAACCTGACGCAAAAGCGATTTTAAGTGACGAAAGTTCAGTACGTTGCCAACAAACGTTTGAATTGGACGGCGGCTCATGGCACAAGAGTGGACTGTATGTCTATACATGGGAGGGGATGAGCTTGCTCAGCATGATGTTTCGGTCATTAAAACGTCACATTCTAAGTGTTAAAAATGAATCTTTTTTATCGGTAACGCTATCCTCGACGGTAGATAACAATTGAACAATATAGTGCCACGAAGTCTGAACGTCTTAATGGCTAATCTATCACCTATAACCTCGTTAATTTCTCATTAATTTGATATTGAATTTACATGCAACTGAAGTTGAAAAGTGGTAACACAGCTCATTGGATTGGATTAGATTACGCGTCTGAACTTGTTGCATGAGAAAAAGTTCTCTCAATTTACATACATTTTTGACGTATTGGTTTAATGCATCAACCATATGACAGTGGTCTCGAAAAGTCGCCGAACGTACAAATAATATACAAATAGACATGTAGCTTCTATTGTCCTTTTGCTTGTTCTATTTTTCGTGTGTTCGCTGACTTTTTGATACCACTGTATTTATACCATCGAGATGCGTATTCTACTCCAGCCACGAGCCGTCACCTAATATTTCTTTAAGGTTAAACTATTAAATTTTTCGATCATGTTGCAGATTACATGTTATAAGAACTCGGTAAATCCAATCTATTACTTCGATAGGTTTAATTACCTAATGTTGTTTGCGAATTAACGGTAAATCGAAACTTCAAAAAATGCAAAATAAATATTTAGTAGCACAATATATTCATGCTATGGGCCGTCTTCCGTCCCAAAAAATTTTATTAATGAAATCATTAAACTAATTTCAAAGATTCTCGTAACTTAATAAAGTTAATAATAATGATTGGCTCCACTTGAAAATACCGAACCGTCAATTCTCATTGATCATTTCTGATTGGAAACAGTGATTGATCGGACGAAATTAGACAAATGATTTGTTCGAGAAAGGAAGAATTGGAATCGTTTTTCTGTGTGTTTTATTTTGTTGTTTTGTACCACCTTTAATGAGTTACAGAGCGCACAGACCAAAAATAAAGTAAAAAAAAAAAACATTTAATGGCAATGTTAGTAAAGAAAAAGAGGATCACACGATTTTCAAACTTTGAACATCAAAAAATTAAGATGTTATCACTTCGACAACATCATTAATTATGATTGCACTGTTCACCAGGCTTATACAGAATTGGTATATTTATATGAAATAACAATGATATCAAAATTAAAGGCATGATGAACGGAAAATAAATTTCAGTGAAAACATCGAAAAAAGTAAAGAATTCAAAATAATTTTTCGGTGCTCACATCTTAATTTTTTGACGGTCAAGGCATTACATAAAATTTTGTCAATGTAATCAATTTTAGTTTAAGGTATAGACGCTTTTACATCAACAAAAGTATTTATTTATTTCAATTGTTTTTATATTTTAAATAGTTTATTTTTGCAATTGGGTCATTCCACGTGGTATTCGGAAAATATTAACATGTTTTTGGATATATTGTTGGGTAGTTAAGGGTAATTGTTTCCATTTTATTTTTCCATTCCTTTTTTTTGCCTTTTCTCATTTTTTTTTCCTTTGGTTCTGCTCACTAACAGTCTTCACAATATATTTCCCTGTATTGCTTTAAAACGTTTCATCCTGATGTCGAGACAACACATCTACCATTTTCAAAGTAAATTTATCTTGAAATTATATATTTTTTGCAGAGGAAATACAAGACGTGTAGTATTTTTGTACAAGACGAAGAAGAAGGGAGAAGGCAATGGAACTTATATAAAAATTATTGGCAGAATACAACCAAAAAAAAAGAGAATAATTCTTTACTGCATTTTAAATAGATAGGTGAGAATGCATACAGAAACCTTTTCTTTTTATGATGATAGATGATATGTCGCTGTTAAAGTGACTAAACGAAAGAGAAATTAATAATTATTTGATTAATCGCATTGAATTGTGTGTATAAAATATGTTCATGATGGATTGATTGGCATTTTTTTTACAATGATTTAAGTGCACTGCAATTTCATAGTTATTTTTAACTCAGAACCATTTTTTTCCACATACATCCAAGATTTGTAGACATTTTTCAAAGTCATCACGGAAACTCGTCGTTGGTGAGTGTTTGATATGTTTGAAGGGCGTTTTATTTTCGGTATGCAACAGATTGTTTTGAACAAAGCATTTGTAGCATTTCGGAAACGAAAACCTTTTGGGCTTTTGTTAATGCGGATTTTGTTGTCAAATGATTTTCACTCACCAAAATCGATTTTCATTGACAGAATCAATGGATTCAAAGATTCTAATTTTCACCATCTTTTATACTGAAGTCAACGCCCTTTGACGATCGTCCATACAATTGACCAGAAAACTCGTTTGAAAATCTTAGGATCTTTAATGAAAGTATTTCCATTTCAAAGATTTAGGCACCCAAAACAACTGAAAGCCAATTCGGTGGAGTTTGAAACCATAAATCATACTCCACGACCGTAACGTAAAAGGCATCTTCAAAACTTACTTTGTTCTTTTTAATGAAGACTCCATAACCGACACATACTTGTAGGTGTTGAGGATGACTGATATGGAAATATTTCGCTTTATTTCTCACAAGAATCAAATCTTATAAGAATATAATTGGATAGTGAGGATGACGATGTTGATTAATGTGTAATTATGTGATTAACCTACTCAAAATCTGAACATATAACTCGAATCAATCAATGTTCTTTGTGACAAAGACAAACATTATTGATTGGAAAAGTAAATTGTTAGCGGAAACAATGTCCAATATACTCATAATTCTAGAGTCTGTCGAATAGTTCGATTTATTTTGATTGTATCGAAATGATTTGTTAATGGTGGAAGGTGTTACTGGAGGTGAAACGATTACTATAGGTTATGTAGCAATGAAAATACAACCTTCTTCGAAATTTTGCCTTAAATTTCGTTTGTACAGGTAAGGGCAAGCAAATCTCAGCATAAGTTTGTTTCAGCTGATTTTTAGTAAGTTCACTTATACAAACAAAACTAGTTATGCGTGTTTATACCGATTTAACAGTACACGTATGAGCGTGAAAGTGGTAGAACCAGCTGAGTAAAAGTATGAGTGAACAACCAGCTGAAAATCGGCTTACGGGAAAATTGATTGCCCTTTCCTGTACGAAAGTACAAAAGAAGTTTTGCATTGCTAAGTAAATCTATCATCTAACATAAATTGTAAAATCCATCAAAGCGAAGCTTACCTTTATTTCGTCAATTGCGAAATATGCTTCAACCAATACCTCAATCACCATTTTTCGATTATTTCCGATGTCATCGATTCTGACGAAACAATTGTGTTGTTTGTTTTGTCTCACAAATATACCCGAGCTCATCGTCATCAGCAAAATGACTTTTATCGCTGAAAACTTTCATTTACTAAAGTGGTTTTATACATGCAGACAGAAAGAAGAAACTACAGAACAACATATTCAAAAACTAAAAGTAAATAAAAATTGATCGTTTCAAGATGTCGCATGCAATGACCTTTTTTTTTCCTTCTCTTGGTTATAATATAGTTCAACGAATGTTCACATTTTTGATGATAAATAATTGTGTAAAAAACAACAACAAAAAATGTATGTTAGCCAGAAAAGCGTAAAATAGAAATTATATTTGACACCAAAATACACAACACTATAAAATAACTAAAAAAAAATATTAAAACAAAAAACAAAGATATTAATAAAATAATTAATAAATTAATGAAACCAACTCATGTGACCTCAATATCTAAGTTAAATTAATTAAAAGAAAAATATTTAGACGTAATTTTACCTAATAATATATTATTTTGTCTATAGGTATGTATTTGAAAGAAATAAAAACAGCAAACAACAACAACAAAACAAACAAAATGCACATAAAATTTACTAATTTAAAAACAATGCGACCGTTACAGAATTACGTAAATTCATAACTCAATTAAAGGTGAGCCAGAATATTGAAGAATTTTTTTTTACACATGATACATGTGTAGTTAAGGCCAGTGAATCAGTGCAATTCTATACATATTTATGGAGAGAATCAACGAAAAAAATATACGTAAAAAATAACAACAACAACAAAATATGTAAAGATGTAAGGACTCTGAAGTGAAGTTAAAGAACAATTTAATGAAAACGAAATACGTAAAACAATGAAAATTCATAAAATTGAATATAATAAAGGGAAAGAAAAATGGATTCTGTCTAAAGAACATCGTTTGATGGCAAAATAAATTACGAAAAAAAAACAAAGAAAAGTCAATATTTTGTGATTAAATAAGTACAGTGAAATAGTTATTATAAAAATAGAAGCAAAATCGGATATGAAGTATACATAAAATGGATGCAAAATTAAAAAGGTAAATATTCATAGGATTATTAATTGGATTAATGATTTTGAGATAGATAAACCACGATAAGAAAGAGAATAAAATTATCAGCAAAACTTTTCATTTTTCCCTTTTTTTAATTTTTTGCAATTTATTTTTTAATTTAGACAAAAGAAGAGAAATTTGAAAATATTTTTTTTCTTTAGAAATTAAATTTCTTTGAAAGGAACATTTGATTTTTTGAATGGACTGATTTTCAACGAAACTTTTTTTTTTAATTTTTCCGCAACAGGAAAATAGTAAAATTTAAACGCTTTGGCACTTATCATTTAAACAATATTGCATTTAAAATATCAATTAATTTTACTTCTGTTTTTAATGGAATTCCATCAGATTTTATCAAAAGTTTTATTCAGTTTCGGTGCGAACCCATTTAGATTGGAAAGGTTGAAAGGTTTATTTGAAATTTGAGCTCAGTCCGGTCCCACATTTCGGTCATCTAAATGACGAAAGGAACTATTACTGCCGAACAACTTCACCACTTTTTCCAGAAATGTTCTCGACCTGCGAATACCTTCAACATTTTTCGACAGATTCAGATTCTGCAATGATTTTGTATCTCTTCGACAAATCCATTCCTAATTTGAAAAATTAATTTAGGGCATTGAACAATTTTAAATCTCTGTTTTAAATCAAGCTGTGCACTTTGAAGACGTTAATTCATACACGAACTCTCAACAAAGACATTGTGAGAGATTGAGTTTTTTCGAGTTCAGGTCCAATCTGATATTTGCCATTTTTACTGACAATACCTATATTTGTGCATCTTCCAAATAAAATAGTCCTGGCCTGGAGTTCTTAATTTTCATTACCAAAATTATTAGCTCAGAACATTTAGATATTTTCGTTCAATATAACATTTTAGAAAGGACAGGCCGACAGACGTATCGCAACAAAATAATGAATTCTGCTACTTCATTTGTGTAATATCGTAGTGTTTGATACAAAATCTATGACTTCAATATTTTTAACATAAATTTAGCTATATCAGAGAACACTATCAATTGAACATCTCAGAACACTATCAACGGAACATCTCTTAATGTTATTGTTGATGTCGATAAAAGATGTTTCTTTTAGGGTGACAATAGTTAGTAATTTTTTCATTTTATGATTTTATTTTCGATGATTGTGTTGCACTTTATTCATTTTAACAGATTTTTTAATGATTTTAACTGAATTTTGAATTTTTACTGAAATTTCAATAATTTTTGATTATACTGCTGATTTCATTTCATTTTAGTGGATTTTTATTAATTTTTCATTTTAATTATGACTTTTAAATATCCATTTTGATCGTGCGATACAATTTCTCTTAGCAATTTATTTGAATCTCTAAATCTGATGGAATTACACGAAGAATGTCCTAATACAAAGGCATTTTTTTTTCTATTTCGCATTAGTAAAACAAAAGAAAAAAAAATTAAATAAAAATACTCGAAACCAATGACAAGTAATGCTATTTTACAGTTAACTTTTTTTAATTACCAATCCTGATATACCAAAGCCATAACCTATATTTTGTATTTTTTTGTATGTGTTAACATATATTGTAATTCATTTTAATAGTTGATTGAATAATGTACATAAAAAAATACAAAAAAAAATCATAAAAACAAAAGAAAATAAATTTAAAAAAAAATTACCAGTGATTTATTTAAAGCAGAAAGAAAGAAAAACAAATTGAAGAAATAATATGTCTAATCTATTATTCTTTTGTTATTACATTCAATATATTTATTACATACACAATTTTTAGGCCCACAAAATACGTAACAAAAAATAATTAATGAAACGAGTATACGGTTTTCATACCTAATTATAATTAAAAAATTAAAAATTTACACAAAGAAAATATTTAATGAAAAAAATTACCTTTTTTAAAATATACGTAACGTCGACTTGAATGTTCAATAAAAGAAAAAAAATTTAATTGTAGTAAATGATTAAAAAGAAAAAAATTAAATTCGAAAAATTGAAATTAAACAAAAATAAAAATTAGTTTCAAAAGTGAAAATCAATATTAGTTTTTTGATATTAGTCTTCATCGTTAATGAAATGCTGCTAAAAAACAACAACAACCATACAATAGATACTTAATCATTAAACTGTTCTATTCTGGATTCGAAGTCAAACACTTCAATAAATGAAACATTGAAATTATTTTGTTTTTAATAAATTAACTAATAGCTAAAAGTAGAATAATTTCTTATGTTGTAAAGTTTATTGATCGAGTAAAAAGTGAAAAAAAAAAATTAAAAATGAAAAAACTAAACAATTGGAAAGACATTACACTAATCAGAGATATACGTACGTATTAACACATTTCCCTTTTTCTAAAAATTTATTTATTTATTTATAGTTATATATACGGGCAAAAAGAAAATGTAAATTTGTAATAAATAAACAAGAAAAAAAAATAATAAAAAAATAAAATAAAGTAAAATAAAAGTGCATAAAAAGGATATAATATATATGAGTATATTACATATAAAAAATAAATAAAAAAAAAAACAAATCTTAAATAATCTAATTAGGTTTAATTATAAATAAAACAAAAAAAACTAATATAAAATTGTGATTATTTTGTTATATAAAAATATAAACAATTATTTAAAAAAAAGGGATAAAAAAGAAGAAAGAACAAAAAATTAGTAATGAAACTCAAATACGTAACTTTAGTCCTCCATTGTAAAAAAAAATATGAAGATTTTTGTACATAAAAACAAAATGACACAATGACCATACATTCATAATATAAAATATTTATTTATGTGTTTGCTCTGAAAGAGATTTGTATTTCATAGACTTTGAAAAAACTTTTTTTTTAATTATTATTTTCAAAAAGAAACATTTCAGAACCACTACCACTAGATTTTTTTTCTTAAAAAACGGAATAAGACTCAAAGTTGTTTTTAACAAATAATTTTTAATTAATCGCAACATAATTCTGAATCAATTGTTGTATGTGCGGAAAGGTTATTTATGATTGAATCTATGGATTCGGAAATACCGTTATCAGGCGTTTAGTGGACTTACCTTTTTCGTATTTCATTAGGCTCCTCTTTCTTTTTCTTGAACGTTTTGCTGAGATTTTCCGTTGGCTGATCGTTTTCTGGCCATGTTATTAAATGTGGATGTGTCCAAGGCTTCGACTTTTATTACTTGGTTTAATTTTGAAAATGGATTTTTTTTTAAAGTCGGAGCGAAAATTTTGCACGTCTTGATTCAAGGCTTACTTGAATGAATATGACAATGAGATTAATTTATCTGGCAAATTGTTGGTGTTGAATCTATTTAAATTTTGATAAATCTACCTAAACACATTGTCGTACTGACTGTACAGTACTTAAAAATGATAGAAATGGTGCTTCTTGTGTGAAGTCGTTGAGGTTGGTAAACACACAAGAATAGAGTTCCACCTATTGCCCCATTGTCTATTAAGTTATTTTGCTCAACTTGATTATTTTGCAACATTTTGCAAACTTGCCACGAAACGTATTTTGAAATTATTACATTGGCTGATTCATTTCAATTGGGATGTAATAATTCTAAGATACAGTGAATGACATCTCAAATGTCTCACTGTCATTTTTTTCAGAGAATGTCATTGTAAATTTGCAATGACACAATAAAATTCTCAGAAAAATTTGACAGTGAGACATTTGAGATGTCGTTCACTGTAATTAGTATCAAATATCGATTTTTTCATTATTACTATGTTGTTTACACGGCTGAAATAGTTATTTTCCTAACGCATGCTAAAATGCTTTTTTAGCATAAGTTAGGAACAACGTTTTTCCTAAATGACGTGGGAAATGAGCGACGAAGTCGCGATATTTCAACACTAGTTAGGAAAAGTATTTTAGTGCGTAACTGAGAAATTTGATGGGTAGCAAATCACCTTCCGTACATAAAGTATTATTGTTAAGTTGACCTTAACTGGGGCTTCTGCACATGCAATGCGTTGTCAACTTTGGCTTCGCGTCAGGATCATAATTTTCATATCTTTTGTGCAAAATAGCTATTTGCTCAGTTCAATCCGCCTGAAGTAGTTGCAAAATTTGGAACAATTGAAAGATTTCATAAAATTTGTGTGATTTGTTCTCTAGGAAAACTACTAATGAAAATTACTGTTGTTATCAGCAACCAAATGATTTTGAGTCTTATGGAGGGTATGAACAAATTCATTCCCAGTTTTTAGTTTCACTATAACTAGAAAATTCTGAACAAAAATCTCACTGGTTACGTTGGTATGAATAAGAAAGACGAAAGAAAAAAAAGAAAATTTTTAATTAGAACATGATTTCACAAAATTTAAGTAGTGTCCTTTGGAAAATGATATTGGTATTTTGAATTATTATTTTAAAAAAGTATTTTTTCTGGTAAAATAAATTGTAGAATTCTTTTATCACGAATCAACATATTTTCCAGATTTAATTAATTTAAAGAAAAATTAATGAAACAAAAATTAAGGGAAAAAATGGCAAACAAAAAAAGAATTAATAAAAAAAAAAAACGCAAAACAAAATCTTTTTAAACATCCAAAGAAATATGAAAATTATTTTATTTCAAAACAAAAGAACGTGGTTGTTTAATATCTTTCGTATAAAAAAATGACAACAAAAAATATTAAATGTATTTGAATAGGAAATAATTTATGAATTATATGAATAAACTGACGTGAGGGTTTTTTTCTTCTCCTTTTTTTCTGTTTAAAAACGATTTGTATTAATATTGTCGTATACAAACAAGAAATTATATAATGAAATAATAAAAATTATTATTGTAAAAATTAGCTTTTCTTTTTTGAATTACAATTTTTTTTATTTTATTTCATTTTCGTTGTTATCTTAACCACAATTTCAATTTTGTTAACTGCACACTAAAACGCAATGATATTTTAATTACACATTTCGCTGTTGAAACAATTTTCTTCTAATTTCAGGTATAAAATGGTAACTCACCATATAACTTACATAAAATTATAATGTAAAAAGATCATCATAATTATGTCGGATGGTATATGATGGAATTACTAGGCCAAGACAATTTTTTTTAAATACTATAACTCTCTGGCTATTAAACCTGAGAGAGGAAAAAAAAGGCACACACAACAAATTATGATATCGTTATGATTACTACATTTAAATATATTTTTGTCTTCCCAACATTACATTACATTACAGGCAATTTACAAACAAACACACGTTCATTAGTCAGATTCTGAATATTATAACAAAATTATATTGACCATACCATGGTTTGCATGCTTTTATCATATTTTACTACGGTTGAGTTGATTTATATTATCTTCATATCGATGGGAAAAAGTGCTAAAGAAATGAACTTCATCAAAATTTGTAAACTGTTGGTGGTGGTAGTCGAGTTTCGATTACCTTAGAAACTTTAAATTAACTTTGCGATGGAGACGGAGCACGAAATTGTTATTCACATCACTGTTGAGAGAATTTTTCTTGCATGTGGTGAATAGGGCAATAATCATTCTAATCTTTTCGGATAGAAATGATGGATTTTGAAGCGCTCCACATTGTGTTAGTCATGATAATGCCAAATTAAACAAAAAAAAAAACTAATCGATCTCTATGTGATTCCATATTCAATAGCAAATTAAATTAAATCCCAAATTAAAAAACCCGACCAAAATTAAACAAAAACGATTTTCCTCAATCTTGAGCTACCTTTCATACCATACATACATACATTATGTCTACATCTGTAATCGTCACTACTCCCATACACCACACACATTCCACATTATACAACAGCTCATATAATCTTCCATATAGTGTGGATACGAACAATACTTCAAACATACCTCAAGCATTTTCGCTCTTTTGTCATTTATATTAATAGTTATCCATTGGTATGTTTTCCAATTATAGAACAATAAAAGCATCAACCACAGAACTATTCAGCAAAATTGATGTAATATCAAAGGTAAATACATATGCGGTAGGGTAAATAAACACCCACACTTCGGTGGTTTTGTGAATCGATTTCTGTGTTGTAATATGTGTGTGGACAAAACATTCATATATCAATTGATGCATCGCAAATTGCCTTCTACTTTAATCACTGGGATTAGTTCGGTTTGAATTAAAACCGATAAAATGTAATAATTTCCTTTTAAAATGTTCTTCTCCAATGGCTTTTCGAATGATGGTCGATGAGAAAGCAGTTTTGTCAATCGCAAAAAGTCAATTACAAGCCGTTTAACGGCTACCCCGAACCGTTCATGGTCATGTGATATGGCGAAAATGATTGTAAGAGGAAAAGAACATGCGTTCGAACATAGAGTCAACTAATTGGACGACATCTCATAGAACATTTTCTGTCAGTCCTCATTGTCATTGACAATCTATTTCAAGACATTTCTCGAATTCGTGAATTATTTCTGGTGCATATATGTAGTTAATGCTCTGTGGTCCAATTTTTTTTTTTATTAAAAAGTAAAAAATTTATCGAAGTCGAGCAGCTCTTTACCATTTCATTTTTCTAAATATTTTCCAACTACCTTTCTTCATTCATACAAAGACAATCATTTTTTTTGAAGTGTTACTCAGGACACGTAGTTGCAAAATTTGGATAAAGAGGATTTGGATCCTCAGAGTTTTTTTTAACAACTTTAGCGACTACTTCATAGAGATTAGGATGAAATTTACCTAAAAATTTATTTGAAGAGTAGCATACCAAGCTACTTATTGATCTATTTGTTCCAGGATCTTATTGGTAAATTTATTTACCGAATTTACCAAAATTTACCGAATTTATGTTTCGATAAATTCAGTTTGGTAAATAAATGTACCTAATAGGCCCTGATTTTTTCTCAGATTGGCAACATATTTGATTTCCAACATTATCGCTGAAAATCCAATCCTTTCAAAGCAAAAAACAGCTAATCTGTGATCTGTCTTCAGAACATTCCGCAACAAATTAAAATAAATAAAAATTTCGCTTCAGATTGGTCGGTTTAGACCTTGAACTATGATTACATGTACAAAAAAAAAAATACCACACAATACGGCAACAACTGAGGATTCATTTGAATTCGTTGTCCATTGAAATGATTCTAATTTTATTTATGCCGTTTGACTTCAAACAATTTTTGGTACATTATCCATTCAGTTCAAACGATCATTAACGACATATAAATATTACTCGAAACGAACAAACAAACAAACAAAAAAGAAACAACCATCTCATAGCCAGAATGTTACAAAGCGAAACGAATAAAACACGCAATTATCAAGACCTATGATCATGTTCATTTATTTATTTATTTTTTATTTTTAAATTTATAATTCTTCAATTTAAGTTTTCAGTTTAATTCATGGCGAAAAAACCCAACCATCACCTTTCCTTTGTTTAATATTTCTAATTTTTTGTTTTAGTTTTTTTTTTCATTAACTAATTTCAATGGAACGTTACGTTACTGTGTATAATATACACAAACACACCATTATCTGTGCACATACACGTAATCTGATATTTTTGGTAATTAATTTTGTCAAGATTTGGTCATTAGATTACAGAGTGTAGTATTTTCGTTGGCTACAACTACATTTTATTTTTAACAATAAATTTCATCAGCAATTGTAGGCCTCAATTTTATGTATAAATTATGCGGAAATATCTACTTCAGAAATCTTTAAGCGTGTCGCATAATTTCCATTTCAATATTACGCTTTTTTTCTCTTGTTTTATTTGTTTTTTTTTTTAAATATTTTTCGACTATGCCAAGTTTATTTCGTCTTCCATCAAATAAACAGTGAGAATAATTCAAGAGTGCATAAATATATTTATTCACCCAACAAAAATACATGTCCCGATCTATATGTATGTTTGGTACATCCACCTAACTTTGATAAACCGATTTTCACTACACATTTTACTTTATAATATTTATTATAAATCCGAAAACAAATAAATCCAATCATATAAATTCATATATACCAAATAAACCAAACCATAACATAATAATCCGTCAAAAAAATAAAGAAGAAGAAGGAGAAAAAAAATGAGACCAACACACAAAAGTCCAAGTTCCTGCATATATATATAAAAATGATCTTATAAACCTGACATCATAATATATCATAAATCATGCATTAAACATTCAACACAACAAAAGAATTTTAATACTCCTACACAGAACAACAAAATATCTAATCAAACATAACTAAATGAACATAAATTCGTATGCGATGGTATAAAAACCAGAGAAGAAAAAAAACAACATAAAATGAGCATAGGAAAACTATTGTAACATTTCAATCGCATAAGTGAGAGGATTATATTATCGATGATGTAGAGCTGCACTATTTCATTTTGTTCGGAATTTTCGGGGGCCATTATAAAATGGGACCATACAAATTGTGCACCCGCCTCAGGTGCTTTAGTGTGTGGCGCCACTGTAACCGCCTCCATATCCATGACAAAAGAAATAAACACATATTTTCGGTCTACTAGTGTATGTGTTCGAATTAGATATCAGAATTTACCTTTCAATAAATTACATCGAATGGGATTTTTAAGTTTTAATAATTAACAATTCTTAATATTATGGCTGTAGACTATATTCCTCTCCCTTTAACCGACTCGAATCCGTACCGTTGAAATTCGTTTTTTTCGTATTTCGGTAAGGTCACAAACATATTTTCAAGCCCAGCCCAATAGAGTCAATTTTCTGCTGAGACTATCATTTCTGGTAAAGTCTTTTTCATTTGAGAGCTCCATTTCCATGTTTTTTATTTATTAATCCACGAAATTAATTAAATTCTGAAAATGTTATATTTTTTGGTAAATTTTGAGACCTCAATGCACCAACTTTCCAAAATTTCAGACTTAAACTCTGACGGGAAATATTTTTAAAACGACTCCAAAGTCTGACTAATTCAAATATTCAAAGAAAAACATCGTAAATCATATAAATTTCTCAGTTTTGTTACAGAATTGTTGGATTTCCGCAAAGATATTTTTGACTCACAAAAATTTTGACTAATTTCGCGATCGTTAATCATACATGTGCATGTGAAATCCACGTCTATTTCAATTAATTTAAAAAAAAAACTCTTACACTAAAGTCGGAAAAAATATATCGAGAAATAAAATATTTGGCCAAGAGACCCATAAAAGTTGTGCAGTGTGTAGAAGTTATTGCCCTCATAAAAATCTTTGCTAGAAAATTATATGACCCAAAATTGCAACATGCAAAAATGTGGACGTAATTTACATTCTAACAGTAGCTCATTTGCATGTGCTCAATAAGGAAGTTAAAAGTTGTGTTCCCTAACAAACGAAATATTATTTTTGTATGTGAAACATTTGTATGAAGGTAAAAAGTAGCTTATCAGTAGCTAAAAACAATAAAAATCATTCTGTCCGTGAGTTAAGTAGTTCAGTCATTAACAAAGCACATTTATGGTGAGGATTGTGTTTTTCTTAACAAACTGATTGAATAGATTCAAAGGTCAACTTTAAACTCCATTGCAAAAATATTGAAGTCATGGTAAGTACATAAAGTTTAAATTAAAATATTTTAACCCTGCCAACCACCAAACATGAAGTGTATCAAACTTTAATTTAAAACAGACGAATGTCAAGATGCTTAAGTCTGATAATATTTTATTTGAAAAATATTTGAGCTAGTAAGACCATTTTTACGTGCTGGTAAAAATGAGTAAATCTTTTATGACGGACATGGTCTATAGCAACCATTTTTCAAAACTTGATCCAATCTGAAACTCAACTGAAAAAAAATTGAACGACTTATCGGTTCAAATGATCAAATAATTCTCGTTTCTCTGATAAATCCGACGTCACACGCCATTTTAATTTTTAATTGACTGCGAACAATTAGCTGCATCGAAATGAAGACTTCACGGCAATACATAAGAGACCAAAGTTATTTGGTCTGCGTATACCATTCTCTGACAACCACTACTTTTATTTATAAAATTAACAACCACTTGTCTGCCATAGAATACCGGTTGTATGAAACAAAACAAAACTGGCGAGGAAACTGGTTTATTATTGAAAATATTCCTGATTGAGGATACGAATAAGACTATAAATTAATCTTCTCCACCTATTACAAAAATTATTGAAGTAAATTGAATTGCATTGCATGAAATTGATGTACATTTAATGGATGACGGTTAAAATCTGGTTATCTAAACTTCCGATAACATCACTCCTTGACCTTCTAGACTGGAAAGCGATAATGGAAGATTTACAGAAGTTAGACCATTTGAGTCGATAATTGTAGATTTACAGAAATTGAGCCAATTCATCCTTTAAAATGCTTATTCGTCCAACTTGTTAACTTACTTTAGGCACGCAGGAAAGTGCTAAGCGAGTCGAGGAATACCTCCAAATAAATTTCTAAAAAAAAATGACTTTTGATTTTTAGAACTTATTTGGAGGTATTCCTCGACCCCCTTTGCAATTTCCGGCGTTCCTAAAGTCCCTGCTCGAGCATTATCCCCTACGTGAAGCTACTGTGTACTATTTCTACTTACTATGATTTTGTAATAAAATATCTGGGAGTCTAATGGCATTCCAACATAATTTCCAATAGGTTTCTGTTGTCCATAATCAACTTAAAAGTGATAATAGAACCATAACTTTTCCTATGACTTTTCCATCGACGAAGCAGAGTCACAAATTTCTTATCTCGACAAGAAAAAACGAAAAACAAATTTAATCCCATCACAAGGATTCACCAGAAACCCAAGCTCCGCCACTATTTCTTTTTCTGAAAACACAAAACGAAAACATCTTACCGCCGGATACATCTTCTTACAATATTTTCATTTCTTTCTCCACCGACGTATGCAACATATTTTTGATTTCAGACGATAAATGCGACGCAACATGAAAATTTGAAATAATTTTTTTTTTGTTGATACACAAAAAAAAATATTGAAATTTATTGCATTGACATGATAAAAGCAAAGCGTGTGGTTAAGTTCATTCGACCGTGACAAACTAAATTCTTTTCGTTTGATGTATTTTCAAAATTTTCTGGTAAAACATTTTTTTCCCGTATTATCGCTAAACTGTGGAGTTAAAGTGTAGCACGTTATCTTAAATGCATTTATATGAAGATTTACAGCACAATTCATTTTAAGTCAGGTAATTTTATATGATGATGTGCACCAGTTTCGTGAGAATAACTCTCTGTTGCAAATTTAAGCCTTCCTGCTGCTTTAATGGTAACAGGTAAAAATTTGCATTTGTTTAACTTGCTCGTTACAATATTTTTACCACAGTTACCCCGATCTATATAAATTCGGTTTTCATGGTCAATCTTCATTGAAGATTCTTCAATGTCACTCAATTGTGTGTTTGGACTAGAAATAACAATTTTCTTAAATCATTGCCGTTAGAAGATATTCGCAAAAAAGGAACAAAAATAATATTTTAGTCCGTTGGTTCAGTTATTCAGACGACTTTGTTCAATATCGACTCATTTTTTTTTACATCGTTCTCGACAAACAATTGATGGACACACCAACCCGTAAATAAACTCTGAGAAAATTAGGATGGTTAAATTGCCAACTCAAAATTGACCAACAAAAACGCTTTCTACTGGAAAGTGTTAGCAAATCATTCCAGAATCATGGACAAAGACCAATAAGACCAATTCTCGTTGCGTACCTTAAGTGTAAATACCAACTAAATATGATTCCGGTTTCTTATCAAAATAAAATAATTTTACTAGCTGGCAAAAGACATCATTGAAAGGTTATTTGTTATAAGTTAGTTGAACCTTAGATCAAACAGATGTGTCCATTCGATTTTTTTTTTTAATTCTACGCATTATAATTGAGAAGAAAATTGATGTCAGTGAAAATAAAGTGTGTGGTGATAAACTATCTCTTGTTCAAAGAAAATAACGATGACAACACCCAACATTCTAAGTGTTTAAACAAATTAATCAATCATTCAAACGAGACGTAGGAACGTGGTCACAATATACGCTATACAAGTAAGTACTCATAATTTTCTGACAAACTCGCAAAGCACTTAAAATAGTTAACTTGCCACCGGCGCGGATTTTAAATAATAATCTACTTCAGGAATATCACTCGGAACGGGTGAAATTCATGCGAACTCTGCGAAATAAACTCAAATTATTATGATTTGTTGAGTCGGTGTAAGTGATGTTCAATTGCAAGTGGTTCAACCTAACAAGAATGAATTTGACCTGTTTGGAGTTTAAACAACTTAGAATCCTTTCCCTTCAGTACAGTATTGACATGTTGAATTACCTTTAACTTTATCCGAGCCTCATCACACGAAATTCGCAAAATCTATAGCTTTACTCATTATATGAACATTGAAGTCAATGGATTTCTACAACCTAGGAAGCATATTTTAGTTTTACTTTCTAGTAGGACAGAATTTTTCTAAAACCTGACGGCATATCACTAAATCTCGGCTCCATTGTACTTATGAATACGTCAGCTCATCTTGACCGAAATCTCCGATGAAATAACTCTTTAATTATTGAGTAGCAACCAAATAAATTCTGTTGAAAATATGCGATAAGTTTTCCTTTCTCCAGAAGCAATCGATTGATATTGATGATGTTAACTGCAATCTAATCTTTCGTTGCTTACCTTTTAATTATCGTATCCCTAAGCCGTACTACTGATTTATCATGAAAGTTCTTTTTACAAAAAATATAAAACTCCAAAACATAATCAAACCGCAGGTTCATCATTCCGTAAGGCGAAAAATTGGATTACATTTTTTTTTAAATGTATTGTTGCACTACATACCCACTAAATACGACTAAACAACTTTATCAATTTCATTAGACATTATAAATTGCCTATAATTCTTACAAATCAAAGACGTTAAAATAAAAGAGAACTATCGAATGTTGATAAATAGCCGTACAAAGAAAATGCAAGAATAATTATACAGGTCATCCGACAATTTAACGATATTCGGTGTTGTGTTGTGTGCTGGCGCGGTGTGTTAATGCAACTTTTTAAAAAAATGCTTTTTTTCTTCCTCCTTCTGCTTTTTTTTAAATAACTTAATTATTGCTATTATTTATACGTGTATTGTAGAAAGTAATCTGTTTTATTTTTAAATAACTTAATCATGAAATTTGAATAATTTTTTTCTGGTCGATTTCATGTCGTTTTTTTAACTTAATTTTAACTTCTTCTTTTTTCATATATAAATTGATTGTTTAAAAAAACGAAATAAATAATTTCATCCGTCCGAAGAGAAGTTTTTTCTACCTTGTTCTCCATCTTCATTCACTAATGAAGTTTTTTTTCGGTTATTTTCCTACAAAATTATCTAACTTTTCGAGACAATACACTCATATATAACTATTCCATACCACAACTGTACGGCAGTCGGACATAAAATTTAAAAAAAATGATACAAATAAAAAAAAGCTTCATAAAAGCGCTCCAATCACTCAAATCTGTCAATCTGTCATTCAAACTTTGTATACATAAACTCCATTATTAAAAATAAAATTCCATTCCCAAAAAATTAACGTTCCCGAATATATCCTTGAATCAATGGAACCATGCAGGCAGGCATTTTTTTTTTCTTCACTTCTCTTCTTCCATCGTAGACACAATTCGATTCAAAACTATTTGTGTTCTATAAATAAATAAAGGGAATTATACACAACCCTCGTCTAAATAATGAAATTGTTCTTTATTCTTCTGTAGCAGCGCAGATATGGTATGCGATGCACAAACTGTTAAGCTTATTAACCCAAAATGTTGTGATAAATGAGGTGTCAATCAATTCAGTGAATTCACTTCATATTGTGTGCGATGAATGAATATATAAATACATATGGGTTGTACACAAATGCAATATAGTAACCGGGTATTAGTGTGTGAACGATGTATATTTATATTAGTCACAAAACCATAATGGATGAAAGTGACGCAAGTGTCTTCTTACAAAATAACTGATATCGCTGAGGGTGACGCATTCTGTGAACTAATGTTAAGAAAATTCTTGAAGTAGGGAAACATAGGTGATGTGATTCAAAAATATCAGAACCGAATCATCTGTTCTCTTGGCTTTGGCTGCAAAATTTCCTATTTTACTGTTGGTAAACAAATAACCCTCTTGCCTTGGACACCATTTTGTAATAACCAAGTTTCTACCATTTAAAAAATGTCTTTAAAAATGGTTATTGTGCAAAATGCTGCTGAATTCGACATGTAATCTGAGAACTGAGGCCTATCTGGTTTACTATTTTCATTAAAGAAGATATAAAAAAATGTCCAACTAAGAGAATCATTTATTGACTTTAGAAAGCGATGCCGTGAAATAGTTATTTGTTTACCGAGGGGGAAAAGTAGGAAAATTCATTTTGAAGGTGATGCAGTCAGAGTGTAGCGAGCGCCACAAGTCACAATAGAAAATGAAATTGACTACTTTTTTAACTAAAGGTCAACAACAAGGCTCCCGAAGTTTCAGCTAAGGTGAGAAAATGTCTCGCCAGGCCCGGTCTGGCTATACTGCGCCTTTTGCTTTTTGGCGCTCCTCAGATTAATAAGATTTATTTAGGCGCCTCTGAGCCTTTTTCAGCCAATTCACCCTATGCGCCATTTTTTAGCCAGTCCGGCCCTGTGTCTCGCCCGCGTTATGAAAACATACTTGTTTGGGAATCAATTCAGAGAAATTAATTGCTCGAAAGACTAAAGATGTAATTAGCCATTTAGCGTAAGGCCCATTTCTTCTTCAATTAGTTTGTTCGCATGATTCGTAAAGATGCGATGGAAGCCTTTAATGGTTAGCCATTTCTCTAATTTGTCTGCATTTTCCAAGAGATTCGGTTAAAACAATTTGATATTATTGGAAGTGATTTTTAATGATCAATATCATTTTACATGATTAGTCAGTTTGATCAAGTCAAAAATATATACAATTCAATATAAAACAAAATTTAGAAATAGAATTTCCAATCAAAAATATAAAGTTCAAATGAGTTGGATTAATTCAGACGAACCAATGAAAAACGGATCTCGTCAGTTCCCGGAATAATTTCAAATTTATCAGATAGATGATGCTTAACTTCTTCAAATTTTGTGAATTCCCATTTAGAAGGGTACTGACACACGTATTTCAGAAAATTGAATCGTCGTAAATTACCGAGTGAGTGGATAAATTTAATGACATCATCTGAGGGCACGCAATTCAGGTGCATTGATACTTCAATCAAATCCGGCCAGGTCGATGAAATTGACATCAACAGGCTTAGATTCGGACGACTACCGATCCAGTACAATTTTAATTTTTTTATCCTGTTGGTTCTGGCGAAGAACGTCCACGAATCGGCAAAGGTGTTACAAGTGATGTTCAATTCCTCAAGATAATCAAATACCAATGGACAGTGACAAGATTCACATCCGCTGATCGTTAAAATGAGTGTTTTTACCCACTTGAAGTTGATGGATTTGTAGCTCGATCCTTTGAAATGACGTTTCACAGCCTGAAACTCTAATGTCTCGAGTCGTTCCATTGATTTACTGATGTTTAAGAGTCTGCGAGGCTTCATTTCTGAAAATTTTGTTCTCTTTTTTAGCCTCCTTCCACAAAATTCATAACTTATTGTCTTACCCGACGTTGTACGAAAACATTTTATATGTCCATTACGCTTGATAATCACGTCAGTATTGCATCGAGCGAATCTTTCGAAAGAATCGTCGGCATTGAGCTTAATTTTTTGTACAACATCTATATGCATAGACTCCAATGCCGGCATTGTTGTCGCCATATTTCCGATGCAAGATTCATCAATAACCTTGCAATTAATAACAGTCAACGTACGCAGTTGCGGAAGCCACTTGCTGAACTGACAGAAAACCGGTCCAAGAATGCAATTGTCCAAATGTAGCACTTTGAGTTTAGCGATTGGCGTATTAATGGACTCGAACGGTGCACTTTTCGCATTTACTAACGTCAATTCGGTCAATTCAGTGCAGTACTCCAGGATGGAATCTTGAACGACGGAAATACGGTTTTCAAAAGTCCCGGCATAGTCCAGCAAGATCTTCGAAAGCGCTTGACCAATGAATTTTATTCGACAGGATGGCATGTAGTTGATGGAGAAAGTGTGTTGCCTGTTGAACACTTTCATAATCCAAATGGCCGGCTCAACAAACTTTTTGCTTATACCACACATTTGTATCGTATCGTGTATTGACATCCACTTGAAAATAGAATACAGGCAATCGTAATTCAGATCTGTTATTTTAGTTTCGTTGATCAACTTTGGCTTTTTAACCAACTCTTGCGATGAGTTATCAGTAGACTCCCGTCTAGACGCCTGTTTACAGGATTGTTCAGCCATTTCAGATGTTTATTTGATTTAGATTACACTGAACCCGGCTATCAAAAAATGCTACTTCCTTTGGGCGCAAAAGCGTTTGGTGTTGTGCTACGTTGAATCGATATGAGTAAGCGTTTGGATGTGTTAACAGGGTTGAGTGCTATATCAATTGAAGTTTTAAAAAATTTATAGGATTCTCGGATTGTGTGCTGCGCTATGATATGCACATTATCAAATGAAAAATTATTGAGCTTTAGGTACAACAAGTATGGGAAACTAAATTGTACAACGAGTATGACTTGAGTATGAAAAAGTGGGAAACTACAGCTTCTATAATGGATTTTCGGTTTCCATAAGTTTATTGCCTATTTTTATTGGGAAGTCTAATGGCATGGAAGTCTGAGCATTAGTCTTTCCTATTATAAAACTGCGAAAAATTCAAAACAATCATTTGTTCAAGTCTCATTGAAAAGGCTTGTACTTTCGGGTTTCGATTCGAAGCTCACTGTTTGAGTTCATTGAAAACCCTCGTAGAAACCGTACATCAGACGAATATAATGCAGATAATCGTAACGTTTAATGGAAATAACGGTTTTCAATTTGATATTCTGCGTCTTCGTTTGTCAAAGTTGTTTGATAAAATGTATGCAATCTCGGTAGAAAAAAACACTCAGCCCTAGTGCGAACAGCGCCGCCAAACTAATTTGAGCGTTTGAAGTATGTGAGTGTTATCATTTCTAGTGAAGACGTTTCATTCTCGTTGTGCACTTTTCGATGCATTGCCTCGAACATTCCACGGAAAGTAATTCAATCACTAGACAGGTATGGCTGGAATGAAGTTAACGTCCAAGGTAAATCTCGAGGTAAATCTGTGTACTTCAACTTCATGAAGACTTTATGTTTTCTCATATGTCGTCGAGTCGCTGTACTTAAGTCTTCAAAGGTCAAACGATATAAAGTGATTGCGAGCATCTTAAGATTTTACTTCTTTCAAAAGTTAGATCTGCTAGCCAAACATTGCGACGATGGAATAACTAAATCAGTCACATAAAAACCTAAAATGGTATAGGTGACGCAAGTCCTTGTGTATTTACATGCAAAATAACTGATATCACTACTGGTGACGCATTGTGTGTCGAAATTAAATTTTTACAAACAAGATTACGTTACAAATGACAATGGGCCCAAGTCAAAATGGTGCGGTGAATATATTCTTTAGTCTTGTAGTCGACTTGCATCACGCCCGCTAAGGGAGGGCATTGTGTACATAAAGTATTTAGAATAGTTCGAGTATTCCATACACACAATGAATGTATTACAAAACAGAGAAAAGACTTCCATTTACCAATTTTGGCTTAGCAGCTAATTTCATTTCATTTCATTTTCCACGCATCATTTTCATGAACAACCGCAACTTTGCTTGTTTCAAGGAGAATTATTGAAACATTTTCTTGCAAAGTCCTTTTTTCCCATCCGATGGTCTCGTTTGTGTACACCAATCTTTAGTCATATTCACCGAGTTGTTTAATGTTGGTAGCAAAAAAATGTCATTCTAATTTCATTAACTTTTAATTAATTGAATTGCACAGCGCAGTCATGCCAATTAAAAATGATATGCAAATTGAAGAAGATCAAAAATGAAAAACGAACGCTATATTTACAACGTCAATGCAGTTTTTCGTGTACCGTGTAGCGTAGTAAAGTTAAGTGTCGTAATGGCGGTTAATAATGCCTATCTGATGACAACAGTGTAAATTGAGTTATTTTCCATTTTGCATTTTGTTAACGCACCCTAAAAAATTATTCGATTCGAACAACGATTGAAATGAGAAATGTCCAGTCATCTGTCATTAACTACGACACCAAAAATAAACGGAAAAGTCCGGCTCATCCGGTCTTATGTAACAAAAATGACGTGCCACACTTGTAAAAGATTTATATCAAACTCTTGATTCAAACAAAAGAAGTAATAGATCAATTGGATAAAAAAAATCCTTTGTTTCCAACGTTGGGCTCCCCATACTTTACTACTACTGGAATATACCAGTATCTACCAGTATCTACCAGCATCTTCAATATAAAGTCATTTGATGGCAGATCTTCATCACAGAGTTCATAATACCCAAAGGTGCAAAATCTTAGTTCTAGGACCGACCATTATCACGTACATGTATCAGAATCAAATTATTTTACGTGATGAGTATTTCCGATTTGAATTTGTATGTCTCTGCACATTTTAAAAAAGGTTTTGACTCATCGTTTGGGAAAATATGTCGCAACATTCTTTGAACACAACATAATATTATCATCCGTCGCATACATGTACGTGCAATTCCCCATTCTAATTTTCTAATCGAAATTTCCAAGGATAAGCCACCCTTCGAATTCCCAACAATATGTGGTGTGAAAAAGTATCAAAATCCCTGAACACAATCCCATAGGCGGCACTGACAATAATTAATATATTAATAATTTTCGAGCGTATCTGTAATTTTCCTTTGACAAATTTGTTTTACTTTCCGCCGATTGTATACTGCTGCGATGTAATTTATTTGCGAATTGTTACATCTTCGGTGTTTACGTAAATTAATCGATTCTTTGACACGCTGTCGAATTTTATAATATCTATAGCGTTTACACATCCAAACTGAAACATTTCATTGTTGCAAAAAATATTGGAACAGAACTAATTTGAGTGAATTAGATCACATTTGGAGGTTCTATCTGGATGGATCCAGCTTAAATCTAGTTACCTTTCAGACAAGGCTATTCATTTATTACCGACTCTTCAGCTAATGTAGTCTTCCATCAAGACAAACGAATTTAAATAATTCGGTTTGGAAGATGAGTTAAGAATTCAATAATTGTAGTTACCGAAAATAGCTTAGGCCGAAAACACACGACAGTTCGCATAGATTGGATCGACAATTATTCGACGTGTTTCATTTTTTTTAGCCGGTAATGATCAACGGATTACGATGGAAAAGCGCATCATAATTTCCCATCACATTCTTCTAAAAGGTTTGAGATACTGAATTTGAGACATTGCCTACATTATATAACGATAAGAAAACGCCGACCTCTCTGTTTCATTCAAAGTCGAAAATCTTGTATTAGAACATGAACCCACTCACTCAGGCAATGGGAAATTTAGACATAGATACAGAGTCTTTCGTTTCCGTAAATGTCACCATTAGATTTTTTTATAGAAATGGCACTGTCATAGCACTTCAGCTTCCAAGCACTAACATAGAAAAATTTGGAGTCTGTTGTAATCATAGTATACCCTGCGTTTCTTTCGTACACCCACGATGCACTTTTTTCTTTGTATGAGTTAAACAACACATATATATGTAATTTTCTACGCATGTATGCGTACAATGTACTCCAAATATAAAATCTCACATTTAAGCGGTCGTGCTTGGAGCTAGAGTGCTATGGCATGGTTTAACGTATCAATATATTTTCACTTTTTATTGCCAAAATAAAAGAAATTCGTTCCACACCATCAACTACCAACGACCTTTGAGTTCAACTCGATCGGATTGACAACATTCTTTAAACAAAAAAAAACTGCGGTTTTGTCTACGCTCTAAAATTAGATTTGTTACATTTTCTTAAAATCAACAATCAAATCAAAACATTTGAACAACATCTTCCCGACAAAGTCTGTTTTAATAATAATAACACACACACTCATCTCATATATACTTATAACCATGTTCATGTTTTATTATGACAACAGCTTTACAAACATTAAATTTTAATTCATTTATTATGCTTTCCTTTCAATAATAATGGTTTTGAACATTCACACAATTTTTCATTTTTAATTTATGCATATTTTCACATGTGTAGATTCACATAATATGCATCACACATCAAGTTTTTTTTTTTTATTTAGATACACACCTATATAAACAAAAATCATAACTCTTTGAATAACAACTTACATATCTCGAAAAAGTTTGGGTAGGTTAGGAAAATCTTTCACGTTTGTTTTTTTTTCTTCTGGTGTGCTTCTTTTGAAGGAGTTTTATATATTTTAGCAATAAATATTCGAAATAAATCGGCACCACTTTGACTAAATGAGTAGAATATTAAATTTAACGATGTGGCAGTATTTCAAAATGTTTCACCATAAATGATGTTTATCTGCGTTTAAGGTGAAAATCAGTGGTAAATGTTATTGTTACAAATTATTATTGTTTTTGCTTTGTTTCTTTTATTAATTTTTTTTTTTCGTCAGTTGCCATTATGCAAATAGTTTTCATTAATCTTAGAAAAAAGAATAATAAAACGTTTGAAATTACGGTTTCGGTATTTCGGGAAGTATTGTTTTACAACCGAACGATGTAGTCACATTTGAGTGAATATTAAAATATTAATCAAACGTTTAGTTATATGATTCATTCGTTTCGATCGCTTGTGTTTATTTAGTTGGCTCTTTATTTGCACTGACCAATGAATTTGCAAAGCTTTTGTTCGGGTATAACAGGATGCTGCTGTGCTGTGTGCACCATAAAATATATATGGTGGAAATGGTCGGTTGCGAGGTGCCACATGTTTACAGATATTTTATTGCTGTTTTATTGCGAAATGAAGGTGAGATTATTGTTGTTGTTACTTTTAGTAGCAAAGTCGGCTATCTTGGTGATAGGTCTTCCATCGATGAGTTATTGATTTTTGAAAATATTGGTGGGTTGTTTATGTTTTTTATTTATTTGTTTGCGTGTTACTACTGGCGATGCAACGCTTTTAATTATTACGGCGACTGGGTTAAATATCAATTAATCGGAAAGGTCAGCCTGTCAGAAACAGAAAATTCGAAAAAGGATAAAAGATGAATGATTCTTGCCATATAAGGTATTAGTTTAGCGGACAAATCTTATTTAATAGAATGAATTCCGTTACACCTGACGTACATATCTTCTGTGCTTTTACATCACAAATGACTATTGAATATTGAACATCTCTTTCACACTACTTAACAATTTTTGTCTGCAGCTCTGATTAAATAGGCAATTGAGATCACAGCCCTTCACAATGCAAATGTTAATTTCAGTCACTGTGTTGAGAAAATTATTTTATCTATGGGAAAGGACATTGTACAAAGTAAAATGAATTGGGTGTCATGAAAAGATAAAGCGCTAGTCCACATCTTCATTAATCCTCATTTCCTCCGTTACTCCTCATCTTCTGAAGATTCAGAAGGAAACGCTTCTTCTAGAGTTTTGATTTGAAAATTAGAAAAAAAATAATTTTAAAATTATGGAAAACAAAACCGTTTACGAAGACTCTAACCGTAGTTGTGTTGATGTTGACTAACAAAATTTTTCCGGCTGTGGTATGCCAAACAAACAAAATTTTCAAATGACTCACTAACGCATCTCCGCCGCTTGAATGGCATATTTATGTTTTACACCGAAAAACACTTCGCGTAACGAGATAGAGTTGGGACATAAAAATATCCTATTTTTTACCGTAATGGAGGAAATAGTGTTAGATAGCGGGTAACATTCTTGCAATGTGTAACCGAACAACTGAACGAAGACAATGTTTGGTGTGGAAAGTATATTATGTAGTATTAACTGTGACGGTGGCATAAATCAATTCTGACAAATTTTTTTTTTGCTGTGAATTCACAATTGTTGAATGAAGCAAATTGGATTGGATTTTGGTGGCAAGTGCAAATAAGGACGAAATTATTAGGACTATTAAATATTTACATGAAAATACATTGCTACACGTATAATTGGCTCGACTAATATTCCATAATGTTTACAAGGATGTTAACTTCTCTATGAAATTTTAATGTTGATTACGTCAAAATTCAAGAAACGGCATGTGTATCGCGTAATAATTACTAACTACTTCACTTCTGTTGTTTAGCTATTATTTCATGCTTGAAATAAAAGCGTAAGAGCTACGAATGTTAGCTGTTACCGGTAGAGACTACAAAAATAAACGGTAAGGCTGAGCTAGTGAGGTCTTAAATAACGAAATTCCTGTTCACACTCACGAAGTAAAAGATTTCCTCTCCGTTGAACCACGGAACATCGTCAGACGTGAACGAGTAAAAATATAGATTTAAAGAAAATGAGTATTTTCACTGAGAATATCAAATGTATGGGAACCGGGACTTTGAGTCGTGTTTTTAAGGCTTTGTAACTTACGCCACGTTTTCATAAATGTTTAAATGTATATATGAAATTCAAATATAGCCGCAAATGTTACAGATTATTTTATGATTATATCCCCGTAATGAGGGACATTGGGCTGTTTGTTAATGATTAAAACGAAAAAGAAAAAAAAAATACAAAAAGGCTAGCAAATTGACATGGCAACACATTTGGATACAATTTTATTTTTCATATTGCTGTTGTAGTGAATTAATTGTAATCCATCAATCAATTTACACAATTTTTAAATTATAGTATTTTATTGCTATGTGAGACAAAATCGAGAATTACTTCGTATGTACATATTGTATATAACAAGTGAGCGAAGCGAACGCGTGTGTATGCAATATGTACATAAGAAGTGATTCGAGATTTTTCTCACATAGCAATACGATATTTTATCTTCCATGTGTGACTATTTCATACATTCAGCGTTTCTGTATATAAACTCGAAGACATACAAACACCACTGAAAGGTTTGGCTTATGTGTATACAAAAGCATCATGTGTGACAATTAAACAAAATCATGGCAACAAATCGAAACATCATCGTGAATCTCGGTGGCCGAATCGGCTAGAGCGCGTCAGTTTTATGCATATGATCGTGAGTTCTATCCTCATAACAAACATTTTTTTCCATTTTTTTTTTCATTTTCTATCACAAAAAATAGTAAATAAACTGATCTCCAGTATAGTAGCTAGATTTTTAATCGAAGAAATATCTGCTGGGCACCGAGGCCTTAGCCTTTTTGTCATATTGATTACACCATATTTGCAATGACACATTTCTCGGCAGATATTTGTCCAATCGAATAACTAATTGCGTTACCGAAATCCTGAGATAAAACACTACACAACGTAATTTTGAATAACAAGAATCCATTTAGTCAAAATTTGATTATTTTTCGTTCTAAATAAATTATGCGAGTCACACATACACTCGCGACATTTTGTCGTGCATGTTAAATACTTATGTACTTTTTAAAATGATCAGACTACCTGCGACAGAGTCACTAACACATATATGGTCATTGCTTATGTTCTACATACATGCGGGGTTTCATGACAACAAAATCAAATGTAATCATGAGTCTCAATGGCCGAATCGGCTAGAGCGTGAACTTTTTATGCATAAGATCGTGAGTTCTCTTCCCGCAACAAACATTTTTTGTTTTTTTTTTGTTTTATCAAAATAAATTGCAAAGAAAGTATTCTGATCTCTTTATCGTAAGTAAACTTCCAATCGAACGAATATCTGCTGCGCACTGAGACCTTACGCTTTTTTACATATTGATACACCACGTATGCAATGGCATATTTCTCAGCAGATATTTGTCCAATTGAAAAACTAATTACGAAAGACATCCTTCGGTAAAACACAAAACAATGAAGTTTTGAATGAAGAGAATCCGTTTAGTCAAAATTTGATTTTTTTTTCGTTCTAAACGAAAAAAAAACACATGGCGTCAACACACACACACACACACGAAATTTTGTAGTACATGTTGCTTATGTACTTTATAAATTGAGTCCCACGCTGCAACATTAGAGTATGCATATCTGGTATATTAGAAGACTCGGTGGTGTAATGGTGAGCGTAGTTTGTTGATATGCAGGAGGTTCGGAGTTCGAATCTCCGTCGGGTCATTGGTTTTTTTCTTCAAAATAAAAAACGGAAATAAAATTTACCCTAGAAGAGTAATAAAATTATATCCCTAGACAACCAGAATAACGTATGGCTTAGAGTTTATATACAGAAACGAGTAATGTATGAAATAGTCACACATGGAAGATAAAAAAAATTATTTCATATTTTCGATATGGAGGGGTTGAAAATATGGAACGTCGAATATTTTGTAAATTTTGTTTTATCAAAAAAAAAATATTTTCCCAACCACTGGATCCCGTTTGCACAACATGCAAAGCGAACATTTATTTATTAATGATATAAAAGCCGAATTCCATTAATTTGAGGCGAGACTGTTAAAAAAGCAAAAACAAAACCGAGATGAGAACGAACATTCTTTGCAATATATAAACATTTTCCATGGCTAAAAAGACAATGCTAAGCATACAACTTTGTGCACGCACCCAAATAACAATAGTCAAAAATTCCAGAATTCCAATCCCGAAATCAAATGAATTAATGGTGAGCTGAACAACAAATTATTTTACAAGATATTTCTAATTATTTTAAAATGGTTTTACTTCCACTCCACACAATATAACCGTATAAGAGGAGTCAAAATCCCCCGAATTTCAATCAGAACTTATAGAAAACGTTGATGTATTCAACATACATTTATATGATATATTTCACATGTATAATCATTGGAAACAATATCCATGCCTGTATACAAAATATAAAGCAAAAAGAAAATAGGAAAAATACGAAATGAAAGTTACAGATATTTCACCCCTCGGTTCCATACACAACAGCCACCGCTAAAGTATTCCGTTATGTATGGATATAGTATGATGTAGATTCATCATCCCTTGTTGATTGATGATTGTGTCACCCACGCGCTAGCAACGCAAAATGAAGGGACATGAGTTATTTTGGTTAGAGTAAGATTGTTATGTATTAAAGTATATAAAAGCGTTTTTTCGCTCGTTATTTCTTACACAATACATAACTATACGTATATATAAACTTCAAAATGTTAAAATAATTAATCAATCTTACTGCATGTTCGGATTGTGTATGGAATTCTCATGAGTTAAATTGTTTAATTTCTTAAAACACACCACTCTCGCTTCCAATTTTCGGTGAAGAATAAAACATTTCTTTCTCTAATTTCAAGTTCCCCATATTAATCCATCCACTACTGCACCGACATCTAAAATTTGAATGTTATTTAACTTGAATAATTAAATGGGCTGACCGAACAAATCTACAAAAAGCGCTATTTTGTTTGCCGTGACTGAGCAACGTTAGATACTTATTTTCATTACAATTATTTTGGGATGATGTTTTTTTAAGAAATGAACTTCCTCGCCTTCGGATTGGATCAGTAAATTTTACTAGCGTCACATTAATATACTCATATACTCATACTTATGTAACTATGAAGTAGTAGATTTTCCCGCTATAACTTCGTTTCATAATTAGCATTATGTTGGATTTACCTGATACTCAGTAGAAGTTGCGTGCATAACCGTGCTAGGAAATCTCTACGTTTGGTTTGGGTGATGCATGTGTTACTTTTTGCTTCGAGCTAGACGGCTTATAAAGCTTCAGGATGGTTACAAAAAAAAACTTTCCAAGAATGTAGCCAAACAAAGAAAAAGATACAAAAAATTTCTTACAACTTTTAAGTAAAACTATCGATGAAACCTGACGGATGCTAGAATTTTTAGGATGTTCATCGACTTAAGTTTTAGGAGATTTATGGGTCATTTTAAAACAACGCTAAGTGGCCAAATTGAATCCAACAGAACGTTGTCCAATGTTGCTGCTTACTGTTTTAATGGGATATAAAATATCCAGCAGAAAGTCTGCATTATTTGTACCAATGAAGCTTCAAAATTCTACATTCTCGCTTGATACAACAAAATTTTTGATACAAAATCTGCTACGTCATTAGTTTTGACATTCTTTTGCATTCTTTTTGTTATAAATAAGCGAGCCTGAGCCTGAGATCAATTATTTAAGACATCGTTTTCGATAACAGATGCCCTTTTCTAAGAACTTAATTCTGCCTGACGATCCACTGGCGCCTTAGCTGGTTCTTGGTAGCAGGAAATGGGTCTACCTTTCAACACATTATTTGACTTTCAATTCTAAATTTCTTTTGACTAATCCTAACGTAATTGTGCAACTTCAGCAAATATTTCACTTCTTTTTTGATTGATTGTGACTTTCTCATTTATAACAATTATTGTAACATTAAATTATGATAGTAAATAAATCTACGTCCTTTTATTCGGGTGGATATTTAAATTTGGAATTTGTGAATCTTAGAACGTCTAAAATCTACGAAAGCAGTTTTCAAAAATTAATCTTTTTTAGTCATTCATATTAGAATAGTTAAAGTTTTAGTTATTGATACCATTGAATTTAACATACGGGTAAAGCATAGTCGAGTCAGTCAGGGAGTACACAAATTCACTCAGTTTTTTAACGTTGCAAATTGGCAACGGACCATTTAAGTATAATACGACATGTAGCTTCAGACAAACGCATAGTACGTATGTGGTATCAACATTTTATTGTAGATATTCGCATTTTCTTCCCACAATTTTTTTAAATTTTAAATTTGAGAACGAGAACGAGAAGAGAAATTGAAAATTTAGCAATTTTATTGTTGCAATTTGAGTGAAAATAATTTTTTGTGCCCGTCATGGAACATTTAAAAAAAAAAATTGAAGCCAAAGTAAAATTAACTTCTTCCAGTAGTTAAGTTGAGATCAGATGTATGACTTGTGTAGAACAACCTAAATTAGGTTCATAATACCCGAAATATACATTAATCAATATTGACTTAAATAAACATCTTAGTTTATTCCTAGATATCAGTCGAGTACCATAAAAGTACCATAAATTTTACAATAAACTTTTTGAAATGTATGAAATTCCGGTCTACTACACTTTTATGTCATTGATAACGATAGAATAACACGGCAGCGGAGAGAGTACCCTTTTTCTGATTTCATTAGTAAGGTAACCGGTCCAAATTCTCGGACAAAAGTGGGCCGGTTTATTTCTAATGGTATACGCCCGAAATTATATCTCCTGTTTTGTGGAACAATGTCATTAATCAGGCAAACAATGGCCAAACTGGTCTACCGGCCATCGTCCGGTGGGCTTCTTCAATATTTGTGTGAATGTTTTAATTCTTGGGGCCTTCGAATTTTTGCATACTTCGTCCTGTGCGTCTTCTTGTAGCTCTGTTTTTGATAGTCGTTTTCTCAACTCAGCCTTTATTGAGATTAACGTTGTGTGCAAATCGGTGATAAATGCTTTTCTAGCCACTATAAATGTGACAGTCGGAGCCACAGACCGAGTGTGGCAATACACACCGGCATAAATGACTATTATGCACTTAAGGAAATAAATTTGAAAATTCCAGTTTTCGTTGAATTTTATTGATCCTAACCGAAGCTGGATATGATAGACGTGAAGAGTTTTTTAATTTTTTTTAAAATCTCCAATCAGGACAAAGTTTTCCATCACTCACTATTTTCTTTAGCTAATGGCAGTGAGACCACTTTGAAATCACTATCTGGAAGAGTGACGGGTGAGTAGAGATTATTTCACAAGCATACAAATTTGTATTTATTTACATTACCAACGTTATCAACAACAATAGTGAAATGTTCACGATTTCTTATTGTATTACTTAATGGATAATGAGTGTCAACCATTTGCACCATTTTCGTGTGATACAATCGCAGTTTATACAAATGCAACAAATCCAAGTTGTATAAATCCTCCAACAATATGCATTTTACATCAATATGTGTCGTAAATGTTCGTCATTATTACAGTATAACTCTAAAGGTATTAACTTTTAACCATTTCAGTTTTGTTCGATCATTTAAAAGGCATGTTCATTTCGAGATATTCATTGTTGTGCAGATTTTTACAAAATAACAACACCTTTTAGAAGGTGTAACGAGGTAATGGATATATAGGGGTAATATATTTTTATTCGGTGAATGACCATGAAACTTTGCAAAAAAAATAAAGTGCAATTTAAACTGGTTCATGCACGCAAATTTTTTGGGTTAAATGTTTAGAAACAAAATTGTAGCAACTTATAAATAATGATAATTGAGGGTTGCAAGTTAAGTGAATTCATTGTATGTGATCAATGTTTGCGGAAATCATCAAGGTCAGTGTTGCAATTTACACAGATCTTACCTTTTCTAAATCCTCTGTTAAACCGAGCAGAAAAACAGTCCTCAGATATATTTGAATAATGTAATAAATCAATTGAAAGGTTTGAAAATGTCACAATAGTATAACAGGTTCTCGTGTACCCACGTAATAAGAGTTAGATTCATTAGACTTTGGGAATAAACACAGCAGTTTCGTTTAAATGAACGACGCAAGAAAAACTATTTTTGAATGCAAATTTAAATGTGGTGTGAAAAATTAAACGTGCGGAATTGGACCACCCAGCATTGGTTACACACTTTATTCGATAGTCGAAGTATCACTAACATTTTTCTGAAGTTTTAGTAGTATCGACAGTCCCTTGAATTAATCAACTACATCTCGATCAATGAGATAATTGACACAACTGTCAGAAACGGCTTAGTCATCTGATATCCTCTTTTATAATAAAACGTACGATTAAACTAATGAAGTAAAAGATTTTGTGTGAAACGCTAAGCGATGATGTATAGGAGATTACAGAGTGATACGACTGCCGTTTCTGAAAGGTTAAGACATTTAGCTTCTATAAAAAGATCAAGAGACTTATATAGCTTCGCAGGGATGAACCGACTCGAAAACCCCTTCGGGTGTTGTTTAAAGAAAATTCTAAAAAGCCCTTCATTGCCCTTTATTCATACAAAAATTAAACATAGCTAACGCCGACCCGTACGAAACACCTATTCGTATCAAAAGCCTTTAATGTGAAACTCTTCATTTCTCTTACTTCATTTTCTTCTCTGCTGAAAAACTATTCTCACTTTAAAATCACTTACATTATCCACTCTTTGCCTTGTTATCATATACAACTAAATTGCTGGAGGCAATATAGACAGCCCCGTACGAAGACAAATTTCATAAATTCCTATTTAAACAGCTATATACCGCTATATTTAACTATATTTCACTATAAATAAACATTTCACAGATAAATATATGCTATTATATAGCTCTATATGCCTGTATATAGCTCAATATAGCTGTATATAGGTATATTTAGATGTCCGTATATGGAATCCCTGAAACCCCACACACATAACAAATTATTTCCATGTTAACAGAAACTCTCTGAGTATCATTTTTCCCAAGATATTTCTATTTTACTAAAATCCAATATGGCCGCCGGCAGCCATTTTGTTAGGAGACCGGAAATAGTACCGACGCTTTACATTCGTTAATACCTTTCAAACAAAAAAAAATTCATGAAATTCGGTCAAAATTTACTCGAGATATTGTCAAAATACACCACGTTCACTGTACTTCCGAGTAGCCAGATAAGAGCTCACTCCAAGAGACCTAGCTCACGCTCCGGAGAACATATTTTCATAAAAAAAATTTTCCCTGATTGGTACGGTCAATACCTATCTAATAAAGCTAAAACGAACGAAATATGTTCAAATTTGGCCGACCTACAAGGAAAAACTGCTTGCCGCCCTGTGCCTGTTCCACACCAAGGGGTCTAACTCACGAGTCGGTCATCCGATTTCCATAAATTTTTTTTTGTCGATCGGTATTGTAAATACCTTTTATTTGACGTATCACTTACAAGTTTAACGTTTAAATGTCCGGAGATATCTTCGAAAAACCGTAAAGCACTTATTGGGCCACAGCTCGGGAGGGGTCGATCCAAAATCACTCATCTTCGAACTTAGCCTGTCTTTTGACATTACCAAACGGAAAAAAAAAGAATTTTCAAAATCGGATGCGTTTTACTCAAGTTATCGTGCAGACAGACAGACGGACAGACGGACATTTTTTTTTTCGCGGATTTGGCATCTCTAGACAACCACAATAGGTTTCCCCTTACTCAGGGAGTCCAATTCGACGTGTTACAAACGTATGCGTAAACCTATAAGACCCCAGTACTTCGTACGGGTCTAAAAAGCCCAACTGTCATTACTCATACAGTTCGCACTTGTAGCTTCGATTGATAGATTCTTAATAAAATGAAGTGACATGGCTGAGATTTTTTTTTAAATGTCATGAAAATATATTCTTCTCTAGCATATTATGGAGTCGTGGAATTGTGTTTAAATCATCTAACGAACGGCTGAAAATCCTTGAGCGTTCATATGAATCACAATCACGTAAAAGTATTGCTATGCATGTTCAATGCGAATAAATATCGTATATCCTAGTTTTAAACCTACTACAGCATTACTGTACAACAAAAATGAGCCATATATGAAATTGTATGCATTTTTAAATGAAAACAGGACTCGTCACTTCGATATGTTATAAATATTTCATAATTGGCTCCAGTGGATCCACGACAGATTCCCAGTAGAAAAGTGAAACGTTCACCCGTTGCCAATACAAAACCATTAATGTAGATATTGCATCGTACAGTCATACAGTGTAACAAAATAAAAGATTTTTAACGTCAATTTTAGAATAGTTTTTCATCTCTCATCGATGAGAAATATTTAGAAGAAAATTAACCTTTATTCAACTGTAATTAGAAAATCATTATAAGCATCATTTGATTACAAACACAGCAGAGTAAAATAAACACACTGTATGAAAATGAACTCAACACTGACATAAATTTAGTGTTATTCGCAAAGTGGACTTACACGGCTGAGTAAAATAAACCAGGCAGGAGCGGTTCATTTTCAAAACGTCAAATAAGGGACCTAATACACTGGATGAAAATGAACTCAAATGAACACTGACATAAATTGAAAAATTTTATTCGCAAAAAATATTGGGCTACTAGATTATTTAGGTTCCTAGTCAAATCAGCGCTTCTGCCTGGTTAACTTTACTCTGTCGTGGGACTAGTCAAATCTAGCGCTACTGCGGGGTTTCCTTTACTCTGCTCTGTTACAAATAAATTTATGAATTTCAGGCCTAAGGCTGTAAGTGTAGTCACTTGACAATATTTTAGAATAGATTTATGCAAACTACACAATCAAAATAAAATGATCGAATTTGGCTTGTTTTTAAAATAAATAAATTGCTTTTGTTTATTTATCTAGTGCTGAAATATCGCGAATTCGTCGCCCACTATCAACAAAACGTTGTTCCCAACTTATGCTAAAGTTCTTTTTGGCGAGTTCGTTTCCAGAACACGCCTCCAGCTCGTGCTAAAAACCTCTCATTTGCTAAAAAAGCATTTTAGCTTTTACATACGTTACGAAAAATACTATTCTTCTTTAAAAATTCTTCAAAAATTTGATCATATTTTTGATTGAATGAAAGTTGAAACTGTTAAAGACCCCTCGAACTTAGTTACATATTTTTGGCCGAGACATTTTTCAAATCCTTTTTTTACTATTAAGCCGCCGTAGCTCTTTTTGTGTAAATGTAAGAAACAATCAGAGAAACGAAAACGGACGTTTATCATCTGTTATCGACATCAATTTCAGGAATAAATGACAAGCTCTGACTAACGTTGTCTTATATAGGAAATACACATGTTCGAAAAATTTTAGTAATAGATTTGAAATGAAACTCCTAAAAATACTTAGATTAAATGACGTAATAGATCAGACAGTAAAAATTCTGGTATAGATCATGGGATTCGTCCAATACTTTGCAGCATAATAATGCGTTTTAGTACAGCGTTGCCTAGTCGACTTGCCAATGGTAGAAGAGCTTATATGAGTGTGCTTAACTCAGTAATACGACTCCGAAAAATTAAAGAAAATCACAATTTTGAGAATTTTTCGGAATTAAAATTCAAAAAATAAGTCCTGGTAAGAGCGATATCCACGGGGAATATTGCGATAAAATTCAAAAGGAGTTGTATATATCGCCCTACAGTGAACGACATCTCAAATGTCTCACTGTCATTTTTTTCAGAGAATGTCATTGTGAATTTGCAATGACACAATAAAATTCTCAGAAAAATTTGACAGTGAGACATTTGAGATGTCGTTCACTGTAAGAATACGAACCATAAAATAAAACAGTTACCCGAAGTAAACTTAGCATGTTTATAGCTGATTATCTACGAAATTGGAGCATAACCAGTCAGTTATTCGGACAATGGTTTTTTCAATTCTCTCATCTCTAGTGCCGGAATGTGCCTTACAATTTTCTAAAAAAAAACTTACTGCTGCTGTACGACTCACATTCGTCCTTCAAAGTTTAAATTGGTCAGTCATCGTTATAAACTAGGACGAACTTGTTTCGTTTTTTAATTTATTTTTATTGGTTGTTTGTTAGAAGAGACTCGTAGACTATATGGAAACTTTCATTTTATGGAATATTTTGATCAATTGTTAATTTAAACTGCAACATTGTTGTGCTTTTACGTTATCGCACACCATACAGTACATATACTATACATATTGCTTAAGATTACATTGCAATAAAAATGTTGACTGTAAATAGATTTTGTGTAAGTGCGAAATACAATATCCATTTTGTTTGACTTGACGTTAGATTTTCTTGTTTGGTATAAAACATTTTTTATTGTATATATACGTATACGTATCTACTTCATTTCAAATACACTGTGTGTATATATGTATACAGATACAATTTTTTTTTCTGTACACCATCTACTCAATATAACTACACGTTGTTTCATAGAACATATATCCTATCCATTATATACATATATATACTCACAAATATATTAGATATACCACTTTGCTATGTTACAAATACTGAAGAGCGATTTTTCGTTGCCGTTGTTGGACGATTTTTTGCTGTACGATAGTGACATTGATGGATTGATAAAACGAAAAGCAAAAAACTGAAAATGTCACTCGGATTAATGCATGGTATAAGAAAAAATTCTCCCTTAAAAATAGGGTATTCGAATTGGGTGTAATATTATTTTATATTATGTACGATATCATATACAATCTAAACATAGGATACATATTTATGCTATGTATACATGTTTCAGATTCTCGTTTTTTTTTCTTTTAATATTTTTAGCCTCAGCTTTACATTTAAATGTATCGCAGTTTTTTTTACTCCTCTACTTCTTCTTCGTCTGTTTGTACAAACAATGCATATTTCAATATGAATTATTATTATTCTTACCATCATCTTTTAAGGTGCTTTTGTAAATAATGTGGTTCTATTTGAGTGCATATGTACATCAATTCAAGTATAGATAATATTGTAATGAAGGGTCGATTTAAAAAACGGTTCATTGTTCAATTTCGATTTACCTTTAAAGGGAAGATAAAATTAAATTTTAATTCATTTCGTTGCAGTGCTACAAATTATATAATGAACCACAATTATTTGAATATTTTATAAAAGAGAACCACCGAAAATTTCGGTACTTATTTGTGGACTCCTGTTTTGCATCTATTAGAAACGGAAAATCATCTGTCACCGACAACCTCGACAAAAATGAGCATAACCTTTAGAAAATGTCTTCTTACATAGAAAAATGAATGTGAAAACAAAGGAAGTAAAAGATTTTTTATTAAATACGATGCAACATTTCAACTTTAATTAGAGTAAGTAATAGATTGTAATGTAATAGATTAAATAGTAATAGCTCATCCGTCTCAATAATTCATTGGAATCAATAGTTTTAGTAAAGAAATTCTATTGTAATGTCAAGGGGTGAAAGTTTAATTTGTTTTTAAATTGTAAATTCAAATTTGTAAATGCAATTTCTATCTTTATCAAACCTTTTACGAATCACAACAGCGAGAAAATTTATGTGAAATTTCACGGTTTTTAAATGGTCTGGTGAACGGGGTGAAATATCTTTCTATTTATCAGTGGCAGTAAATTTTCCGGTATGACCGATTGCGATAAGTTCTTATTGAAGGCTGGACAGTAATTTTGTTACTATAAATTACATCAACGCCTCCGAATTTACTACTGGTGTACTTGGTGTACTTGTTATCGTGGGAAAACGTCCGTATTTATGCTACTAGAACTGTAAAACGGTATCTCGGTTCGAGATGGAGTAAACGGTCGAGAACGTCAGTTTCAAGTTCTAATAATAACAATAATAATCCATTGATTTAGCAGTGCTATTCATTTCATATACATTCATACTCCCATCTTCATCGATAAACCTTTTTTAGTCTATAAAAATTGTTCCCCGAATTCACGTCACAGTCTTACACAAATTTTTTAAATTAAAAACAAATCCTTAAAAGTTTTTCTCTTCGCTCATCTCACCAGGCAACTCATTAAAAAACTTTAAACCTTCATACAACAACATCCTTTGAGTGCATGATTTTCTGTATGACGATAGTTTGAAATCACCGTTGTTCCTAAGATAGTAACCATGAGTTTTGCTGATTTTGTCGATTCTGCTCGAGATGTATTCCGGCATTTTTTCATTCTCTTCTTAAAACCCAGTTTCAGCGTATCCGGGGTTTCGTACATTAACGCGATGCTGGTGTATTTACTGCATCTCAATATTACTCTGATGGCTCCATTCTCTAGACGCTGTACTTTCTGCCTGCACTCTCCAAAGAAAAGACCAATTTTCTTTGGTAAAAGCTTTTTGAATACATATCGGACATTTTCATTCAACGTTAAGAGTCAATTCGCCAATTTTTCGACCACTTGGAAAACAAGCTCACTCCGATAATATTGAATTATAGCTCATTCCATTCGTCGTTCAATCCTAGCGAACGGGTGTCTGCCTTTTTTTTCTTCAATAAAATCCAGTTTGGGTGTAATCACGGCAGAGTAAAATAAACCAGGAAGGAGCAGTTCATTTTTGAAAAGTCAGACAATGGATCTAATACACTGAATTGAAATGAACTCAAATGAATACTGACATAAATTGAATTATTTTTATCCACAAAATATAAAGCTACGAGATAATTCAGCGCTACTGCCTTGTTCATTTTACTCTGTCATGATTTCACGTAAAGGAAGTAGCACATGAAATGATTTTGTTACGATACGCTTACTTTTTATTGCAGTTTCCTTTTGAAAACCAAAGTTTTTTTTTGATGTAATCTAGACCACAATTAGGAAAATGTTATCCAATTAGACAAAGCAAATGTTCTAATAAGAGTAAAATCTCGTGTTGGAATTTCCTACTTCGCTCTTAAGCAGGTGGGACAACCTTTTCTCATTTTTGTGTCTAACATTGTTGACAGTCAGAATGCCAACGTTCAGACATTCATATTGGACATAACAAATCATTTGAGGGAATTTATACTCTCATAACGAGAACTTCAAAAGAATTTTATGTACAGTGGTGCTGCGAAAGAGACGTTTGCAAAAATGACGATCCCATTCCTAACTTGAGCCTACCAAAACAAACCGAAATGGGTGTGAAAATTATCAAACCGATGCGATGCCGATACAGCAAAACACTTAAAGCACAAGTACGGCAGTGGGATTCTCATTTTTCGAAACGTAATTTTCTGCCCTAGAGCTGAAATATTTAGGAAAATTCATTTACTTGCTACGTTAATCGAACTATTACCCAAAATTCTATTTCATAGATAGGGTAGAAAAAAATTAGTTTTAAAATTCAGGCATTAGATGCATTCGGAGGTAATTTTATAAATTTTCCGTACACACGAGACATAATACGATGGACGATGGACTCAAAGGGTCATCCTAAAATAGGACCTGTCAAGCCTTAATATGTGGGGTGGGATGTAACACGTAACTCTGAGATGAAAATTGATATTTCAAAAGTTTTACAGACAGTGTCAATGCTGTAGACGGACTAAATAAATGGAGATTTCAGAGTAAAACCGACCGGTATATCTGAAGGAACAAGGTTACGGGGAGAGAATAACAAGAACGTATAACTTCAATCTTGTTCGATCTACATGCGATCATGCTATATCGACGTTCCTACACATACAGAGTGCGTATGTATGTGTCTCAATGTTATACAAATGTAGCAAGCCATATGCAAGCCGGTAAGATTTGTAACTTGTATCGAGGTGTACACTTCGGATGACATAATAGCCCATAATTGTTTCAACTCTTTGAACTTATTCAACCCAGTAATGTTCTCGTTTTCCAAATCAATGCCGAAACATTTGAACATTTCCATATTCCGCATGCCTGTTCATACGTATTCAAAAATGATATAGTTGAATTTCTTCGTTGTAAAAACCGAAATAATTAATCAACAGTCTAAATGTACGCATCAAATTTTCTGAGTACAAAGTATTATCTGTTTCATTAGAAAAAAAAACAATAGGGAATTCAATATAAAAGCATCATTAATATTAATTTATGGTATTTATTTATACAACCAAATAAAAACAATTTGTTGGAGAACGCGCTCGTATACCTAACCGAAAAACATATTATACGAATATTTAAAAGAATTTTTTTTTTGTAAATTAAATTTATAAAGAAATAATCAACTTGAAATATATATAAATATTATACGAAACAACCGATGTATACAATCGGTCGTACAAACGTATAGTACATGGTCTGCTCATTACGTGGTTACCAAAGCTCAATAAGCTCTATCTAAAATTTCAAAATGATTAATGGTATTACAATCGACGATATACAACTGATACAAAACAACAATGAGGAAAGAATTTTCGTGGCTTGTGACGTTTGATTAATGATTTTAAAACAGAAGTGTTATAATGTGTTATTAAATTAAAATACAATAATTTTATATTGTAAATTGATGTGGATATTGTGTTTACATATTTCTGATACACACAGAGTCCATTCAGTCTCTTCTTGTCTGCATTAACCTTACGTACATGTATATATATGTACACACATTCGAAGTAAAATAAATGGCTTGTTTATCAGTTAATCGATTTCAGTTCAATTAGAGAAATATTTGAAAAGAAATTACTTTAAAAGTAAAAGAAAAAAACCACTTTATTCTGCCGCAGTCAATTGAATAATTAGTTTTTTTTTTGATGTTACAATGCCGCTTATATCTTTCGCAACGAAATATTTCAATGTTATTGTTTAACTCAAACATTTATTTACTATTTACAACCATAGACGTTAAGTTATCTATCATTTTAGTGTTTAACTGAACAATACTTGTGATCAATTTATATTTTCGCGAAGTCGCTAAAAAGCTCCTCACGAAAGTTGTGGCCGGTCCAAGTTAAATGATTAACCTGTTACAGACGGCTGTCATCTGTTATCGACAACAAAAGCAATAATAAACGACAAACTCTGCCTAATGAGGTCTTATATAGTAAAAATCATGTTCAAACCAAATGAAGTAAAAGATTTCTGAAATCAATCTCTGAAAATCTTCGATCAAATGAAGTATTAGATCAGATAGTAAAACTCTTAATGTGCTTGCCGTCTGTGACAGGCTAATTTATTATAATGACACACGACAGTAAACAGTACCTACATTTCATATTGTTGAAATAGCGTAAGAGGTTAAGGATTAGGATAATTTGGTTGGGACGAGATCTCAACACCTTGGCCTTCCGTAAAATAGTGGAACAAACAAAATAAATTAGTTTGAAAGGTTGAATGCGAAATTGACGGTTTATTGATGAGACACTTAAAAATAGCGACTAGCGACGCCATAACTGAACAAATAAACAATGAACTGGAAATTAATGAAGTACAAGATTTTAGCTTAATTTGTCGAAAAATCTGAGATCGAAGGAAGTTAGAGATTTTAAAATGATATTGGTGGTACCTGTTTATACCTGATAAATTAAATTTTTAACAAAATCTTACATTTATTGTGTTGCAATGAAGATATGAAGTTTATTTGTGTTACCAGTAATCGCCTTGTCTATAGATAGTTGGTTTCAAAAATTAAGTCACAGTGTGTCGCGAGTAGAGTATTTCAAAAGACCAACACAATAACAGACAGCCATTTTTCTTGGAAATGTCGTCCAAAGTTAGGGTTAAACGTAATTTTAGCTGGATATCTGGAAATGGGTCAGGTAAAGACTGTTTCAAAGAATTAGTGTGGAAATTCATACAAAGATCTGAAGATTTTTTTTCTTAATGGCACAACAATATTAACTTATGTAATCGGCTAATGGTAAAGTGTGTTTTACCTCCAGCTTATTTAGAGTAAGTACAAGTACATTTGCGATCTGGTAGCCAGCAAAACAGAGTATGCATAACTGCTTCATGAAAATGGTTGAAGCTGTTACAACTATACTTACTTTCGTTGTCATGCGTGGGACTTTAAAATACGACAAGTTTAAACGTTGACGATTATAATAAAAAAAATGTAAGTAGATTTCCCGTTATATAAATGAGTAAATGCATGCAAATCTCTAACATGTCGTATATAACTTGCAGGGAGGTTTCGCCGTTTTTTTTTTTTTGCATAATCTTATAGTGTTCGCTAAAACAGCCTAAAGTGATTTCATATACGAGTGGTTCGGTGCTGCATCCGAAATTTCAAAGTTATTCAAAGTCAGTAGAAGGCACCATCAATTCTCGTTTATTTTGACTTTTCAATTATTAATAAAAATTTATCCAGCAATGTGGATTTGCTAATTTAGCTGACAGTCGTTTAGTAGCAACTTGTATACAACATTCGTAAAAGAAAATATTCAAACTGAGAATATTGAAGAGATTGTAACTAAAAAAGAAATTGAATTTAACCGAGAGCCGTACAGTGTTGCAGTAATAATCGTAAGCTTTCACATACGCTTTCACTAAACGTTAAAGATCAATTAAGCTTGAATTATTTGTCGGAAGTATTCTGATTTAAGGGTAATTTTGTAATTCACTCATGTATATTTAACAATTGGAGTTTAAACCAAGAACCAAGAAAATTCTTGAAATATTTTCCTTGAAAATGGGTCTGCATATCACCGAGAAATAATTGCCTGACAGCAATCATACCGCCATCGAGTTATATATTCTTATGGCTTTCTTATAAGGAACGATTTATTCAGAATCTTTTACTTCATTAGATTCAACATTTTCTGTATGAGACAACAGTACCCATAACCATAGTTCTACTATTTTTCACGTCGTTGTCGATAACAAATGATGTCATTGTAAATATATGCCATAAGCGCATGAATCCCTTTACTTAAATATCCAACTAAAGACGTCCTATTTGTTCAGTACTGGGAACAAATACACCGAAAAACGAAAAATGAAATGTATTTCAGCAGCGAACAAAACGTATATTTCCTACTTCCTTAGCTGGTTCTGGTTCTGACAAGTCAGGTTGTTGTAATATGCTACAACAATTTCGCATAATACTCGGCGAAAATTATACATCATGGAAAAAATGAAAAGTAGAGAAGAAAAAAAATCGTAACCGAGGGAAACCTTACATTTCAATGTAATTATATTTACTTTAAAGTTGTGATGATGAATAATTTTCGTCATATCTTTGTACTGTGGCACGAGTGCACGAGAATTATATTCTTTTTTTATACAACTTTTGTTTACATAAATTAAAAAAAATCGTAAAATTGATTAATGATGCCTTTTCAACGTCCCATAAGCGATATACGTCACCTTGTTTTTTTTTTGAAAGAATTTTCTTTCGCTGATGTATATTGTTTCTGAGCGAAAATTGTCATTAAATTTATCCCCGTCCATGTCTTACGTCTATGGGTATAATAGAACCAAAATATTATAATGAAAACCAAAATGTGTAATGTTACGAGAATAAGACTTGGTACGAGTTTGAAAGTACTCAGACAGTTTTATTTGTATCAATATTCATGCTGCATCCATATATAGATATAAATACACACATAGATATATATATTTATGATCATCTGTTCATTTTACACACAACTATGTACATAAACGTGTTATACATAATATAATGCGTAAGCATAACGAGTCGGTATAATATACATTATTCCATATAGTGAAGAGTGGGTTCAAATTTTACTCTGTATTCGTAAACTTTATACCGTATTCCAATGGATGGAAAACTAATAACTAGACGAGGCTTTGCCGAAAAAGGAACTCAAAACATTTACAGAAATTTGATTTATTTTTTATCGACAGTAAACAATGAAAAATTTAAATTTACTCAAAATTTAGGCAGCACAGCCGCAAAAATAGAAATGTCATGTGGTAGAAATTACATTGAAGAGTTTAAAGCGGAAATGGAACGTGTTACATTAGCAATTTATTAGAAAAATGAAATTTAGTTCATTTATTCCCGTATTGAATAGGCTTATGAAGAGCCTTTTTGTTTTAAACTATCAGATGTCTTCTACTGACATCGTCTTTATTCATTCATCAACCTATTTCAACCCGAAAAACTGAGCAGAAGAAACCATTGTACTGTTTTAACCTAACTTTAATATTTTATTAGCTGATCCAATTAATATTGTGGTTGTCGAATTCGCTCAAATAAAGACAAAATCTTACTATTTTGCCAATATATTTCGTTTTCAAATAATTTGTCTTTATATGAGCGAATCGCCAACCCCAATAGCATTTAACCTAAGACTAATAAAGGGTAGACTTTTATAATAACTTTTCGTAAATATTGTGATGGCTACATGGTGATAGTGTATGAATATGGCGCAGATTTTTTGAATTCATGTTTCTGCGAACTTTCAATTAATCTTTACTTTTTAGTATCTGCAGTGATGAATTATTAGAAAAAATAACAATTTTTTATGAAATACATTTTTGTTCAAGAACGTGAGGTAAAGTTAACTTTACTGCACATATCCAAAACTTTAGTTTTTGAACTTTAGTTCAAGTTTTTGAATAAAATACCTTACTTTGGTAAATGATGGATATGGTACTTCTTATGTGTTTACTGACCTCAGCTGCGCCTCGATCGGCAAATTTCACACATTTTTATTTCCTCTATTTGCCCCATTGGTAAGTAATGTACACTGGTGTTACGATCGTAATAATTATCGCAACTATATCGCTTTCAATGTATTGATAACATTACGTTCGAGGTTTCAAATTTTTATTTTGACAAGTTGGGATATTTTGACTTGACCCGGACGGGAGGGGTGGCATAATGTACTAAGAGAATGGTCAAGTATTTAAAGGATTTCAAGGTCTTCAAGGTCTTTGGAAATTGCACCCATAGTAAACATTTACGAACCTAATCATCTGTTATCGACACCAACAACGAAAATGAGCGATGATCTTCAGTTAAAATGTGTTTTATATAGTCCACCTAAGTTAAAACGAATGAAGTAAAAGATTTCATATCATTTATAAGTTGATAAACAAAATAAGTTATAAATTGTCCATCGTGATAAGTCTACTGTTTCTGAAAGATTAAGAAAAATGTAATTAATTAATCATTGTCACATTAGGTGTTCAAGTAATTAAAAAATTTTAGAAAATATAATTTAAATTTGTGGATTTCAGCAGTTTCTATTGCCTTCTCCACATGTGTCACAATATGATAATTAAATCTGACACTTCCGTTAAATAAGATTCTCCTTCGTGTTTGATGCCTCTTTTAAGTCTTAACATTCATTTTGGTTTATAAGGAAGCCCAAAATGATGCATTATTTTCGACGGGATTGCCGACAACAATGACTAGATACTTTATAGAATTCAAACGTTTGAGCAGGTCATAAAACCTAGAAATTATTTTTTTTGTGTCTAATGCTATTTATAGATTATTATCCTTGTATGTACATCTCGCGAAATTTCACTCCATTCCAATAAACATTCCATTCAAATCCATGCAACCAACTAAGTTCTAACTACAATTTCATCCCCATTTTCTATAGATCATTCTTTGATTTTGATGAATCGACGTAATTAATCTATGACGTATACCACTTCCATAGGAAATTGTATTTTCTGATGTGTCGAAGGTATGAGAAGATTCAAGGGATACTTTTTACATATTTCATGCTAAGTTTTGCGCAGGCTTTGTAGTTGAGAGTTGAAGGAAGGAAAAAAAATCCGAAATTTTCAATTCATAAAAGTATTATGGTGGTTATTGAAATTTGTTTCGTAGGGAAAGAAGCACACAAAAAAAATATATTTTGTAATATTGGAACGTTGCAAATATCTTTGGGGAATGGAAATTATCCTTTCAGAAACAAGTTTTCAATAAAAAGAATTTGACAAACGGATGAAGAAAAAAATTGTGAGCGAAAAAAAAACTTTCTCATGTGATCCGAAACCATCACTTCACCAACTCAATTTATAAAAAAAAAGTTGGTACGTACAGTACGTACAGACATAGATATACATTGTATTAATTCCATTGCACACTAACAATTTAATTAATTTGTTTTATATTATTTCTCAAACACAGAACCGTAAAAAAAACGAGAACCGTAAATAGTTTTTTGCCTGGTTCGCTGTCATAATATAATAAAATGTGAACAAAGTTTCACATTAAAACAAGAAACAACATCGTTTCATAATGATGTATAACTTAATTCTCCATTTTATTTTCATTTATTATTAAGAAATAAATTATTATTGACATCTTGATGTTCAAATAAATTACAGCATGGTATTTTATTCACAGACATGGACAAGGGAGTTGTAGTTAAATTTAAATATATTTCAATGACTAATTCAAAGGAATAATTTTTTTTCTGTATTTTCAAAATAAATATAAAAAAAAGCTTCGAACACACATCGGTGTAACCAGATTAAATACTTTCATTAGTAAGTGGTCGGCCCTCTTATATGTTCAAAACACTTTACATGTAGTAATGAATTATCAACCATTTTTAAAACCTAGGTGGAAATGGACACGAAATATTCAAGAATGTTGGTTGTTTTTTGTATGAATTTAAATGTAAGCAATAATAGAATATTCTTTACATGCCGGTTTATGTGGTAGACATTTATAAAAAATGCTTATTTTTTAAGAAGACATTTTGTATTTTAATGTAATAAATTATTATTCACTTTTTTTATACAATATATAGATATATATATACAATAATATTAGTTTGGTGTGTGTAGCTTAAAAATATTGAATAATTTTGTTTACGAACATTAATTGAAATGTTTCAGGTGGAAATCGATTGTTTTTTATTCTTCTTTTTACTTTTGAATTAATGAACTAAAAGGTTTTGCTTTCCGTATGACGGTCAATCGTCTAGAATGGAGATCGTATAAGTTTATCGAGATTGGAACAACTAGCGTTGCGCTAGCAATAGAATGTTATGATCAGAGCAACAGTTCCGTAGACCAGTTAATTATGACTTGCCCTGGGTACTTATCATTGCATATTTTCATATAATTTTTCAAAGTTAAAATAATGGGGGATTGAAGTTTTTATGAGTTATTTTTAATCGCCGTAAGACATTATTCTTAACAAAAAACTGTTCAACGGTATGTCTCTAAAATGCACTGATCTTTTTAAAAGTACGTCTAAACTTCGAAACGTACAGCCTCCCGTAAGAAAATTATCAATTGGCAGCACTATATTTTTGATTTTACACTGTTTTTAGAAATACTTTTGATCAGAATTGTCGATACTCATGTAGTTCTTGTTGCAGAACACCTTACACATACTTATTGTCATCGAGACGAGAAACGGCCTCTGGCACATTTTAGGCGTCGAATTGGTCAAAACTTCAATCCCCCATTGGTCTAAATTATATTTTCTTGTCTCTCAACATAACAGTCTATGAATTTAGCGAGCCACAGTTCGTCCAACAAACTTCGTCGTTGGTTTTCGGTAATCTGTCATTTAGAAAGTCTACTGAAACAGAGCTTTAGATTGAAAATGACAAGCTAGTAGTCACCTGTTTCGATACTATTTTCAATCTGGGATTATGTATTTTTGACAGTAAAGGTAGGACATCCCAAGACCTGAAATTCTGGTGACATCACTCTGTAACGTAGTGAGGGACGAACAGATTTGTTTAAGTCTTAGAAAGTCCTATTTAAAGTATGTTACACAGATTGAGATTCGAGGTTTCAATTTCGTCTATTTGGTTGACTTTAAGCATGTTCGATCATTCATTTGATTGATAGAATATCGATTATTTCCTTAGAGTCGATATATTATATAATATATTTAAATTTAAGAAATCAATATCAATCGAACAATTTATTGATAATTGATAAATATAGACTGATAACCTGTTAATGGCGATTGATAATTCTTCATCTTCAAGTATCAACTGTAAATTCGGTTAACGATAAAACATTCGATTGATATTGTATCAATTATTTGCAAATTTGATGATAATTTTTAATGAACATGCCCAGTTTGCTTCATGTTAAGAAGATATTAAAAATTATTGCTAATGCAATGTTACAACCAAAATTCAAGCTGTTCAACAATCTGTTATCATTGAGTCTATTATTTAAATGTAAGCGGATAAACGCAACAGCAAAAACTTACAGGAAACTTTAACAGTCCTAAGTTCACCAAAAAAAATATTAAAATTTTCTAGCTCCCTGGCAGGATATTTGAAATGTTATTAATTGAAATAAATCTCACTCGAAATTTTTGTGGACTTTGTGAATGTTTTAGTTGAAAATTAGTTGCTTGCCAATTGAAGTAAACTCGAAGAAGCTCGATAAGTCATTTGTCATTTTCGAGAATCATTGGCTTGTGATACTTATAGCATTGGACTAACCCAATCTTAAGTTTAACAGCAATCTAATCACGTTACTTAGTCTGTTACTTCTTTTGTTCGAAGTATCATATAGAGTTTGAAACAAAAATCTTTCACTTCATTTTTTAAACATAAATTTTGCATTTTGAGGACCACATTCACGCTCTCACTTATTTTCGTCATCCTTTGCTGTCGATAACAGATGACTAACCCTTTACAATGTTTAGTGGTTTTATAGGACATTTGAGATTACACAGAGTACGTAGGAAATCTTACACTAATAAAACTAATTTAAACAGATTAAGAATATTTTTTTTTGCTGTTATCGTATAGTAATGACTGTAATAGGTACTTTTAAAGCTGTGTTTGATAAAGCTGGCCTGAAACCTTTTGGAATGATAACTCGAGTACGAATAAAATGCTTCAATTCCCAAACTAGATCTATCGAGCCTGAACCTGAACTTATCAAAACATTAGTTTTACATCAGTTTCTTATATGCAAAAAAACGTGGCTTTTCCAGTGCTCACCAATAAATTCATAAAACAAAATTTAAAAATTAAACCAGTTACTTGTTCATCTATTCAATTTATTCATCTATTGTGATAATCGAATCCATTTTACAATTTTCCATTGAATACTGTTGCCTTTCACTAAATCCGAGAAAGACAGAAGGAGAACAAAGTACGAGAAGTGTTAATTCAAAATTAATTTACTTTATTCCATTAAATTATTAATGTTTGCATATTAAATATGAAAATTGTATGACATAATACTTATAGCCTAATGTCTTATAATTCGTCTTAAAGTCAGATAAGATTGTTATCGGACGGTGAAACACACGCATTTCAAAAGAGGTAGACGTCGAATGTGCTTTTCCATATTTAATAACCAAACAAACGTGTTGGCAAGGCTTTTAAATCAATTTAAAATAAAGTTTTTTAATGACAAATTACTGTCGAGATAAGATTGAAAATTTGAAATTATTTTAAGTTTAAATAATAATTTTGACATCTACATCGAGGGAATTGGCATATATTCGGTTTATTCGGTCGATCGGTCGGTAATGTAAATTGTAGGTAATATGTTCGTAAGAATTAAATTTAAGAGAAAATTATTATTTTTTTTATTTTGGTTGCTAATAACACTTTATTCGTTCATATAATTATGATGAATAAATTTTACGTGACAAACGAAATCATATTTTGACGAAAAGTATATATACAAAAGAAGATACGGCATATTGTGTATAAGCATTCGACCAAACCAACTATACTACGACAACAAAAACATTATCTTTCATTATTTTTCCTTCGAAATAACAATGATTTTACGAAACCAGATTTACAACGAGGGTGAATTCCAACGTCCCAAAAAATGTGTACATATATATATATATATATCTGTGTGTATCTGTACAGCTATATATTATATATTTTCCATCAAAAACTCTTCAGCATTATATCCCACTCCTTCTCTATATATATATTCTTGTATTTTTTCTAGTAAATTATTCTCGGACAATGCTTGATTAATAGGGGTTGTTCGTTTTGAATGACAATTCCCTAGAGATTATCATCCGCTTTCGCTTTACGAATAATAATACCCATCATGTTAGACAACATTTTTATATATAATAATTTACTTAAGATGGGTGGGTGTATATGTGTACTTTCTTAATTCAATATGGTTGATAGGAAGAAGCTAATGGCAGGCATGAACAACCGAAAAAAACTGATTTAAAACTTTGTTTATTACCGAAACATGGATTTGAGAGCGAAATATTTTTTTTTTATTTAACCAAAAGTGTTTTTGATAAAATATGTCCGATGACAATTGAACACTGACAAAAAAGTTTCGAAAAACTCAGCTGTTGCAGGTAACTTTGTCTCTAGGTAATCTACAATAGCTGCCACAGCTGTAGCGCCCCATACAAAAATACATCTGCGGCAGATAATGTAGATTACCTGGAGACGAAACTACCTGCGACAGGTGAGTTTTTCGAAAACAATTTGTCAAAGCATTGGAAAATTTCCCCATTTATAGTTAAACGTTTGGGATCTGACATCGTTCCAAAACTCTTTACGACTTGTGTTCCCTTCAGCCAATTGCAATTGAGTTAGAGTAAAAAGAAGACTAACTCCAATTTGTTATTACAGTTATTCATTGTTAATAATTGGATGCGTGGTTATTATTTGAAATATTTTTTCCGAGCTTTCGCAAAACAAACAGTTATTTATACTACAAGAACCGAAAAAAGTATTTTATGTTCGATAAATGGTAAATGGTTCGAGCCAAGGCATATAAAAAATTAATTCTTTTCATCAGCAAAAATCAGTTCTTCTTAAAAAATAGGGAAGGGGGGGCTCCTGATTGAAAATCTTTGAATTAGTATACAGAAATGATCCTTAGAGGACATTTAAAAAGGGTCCCTGATTGAAAATGTTTAAAAAGATCGACTTACCCTATTGGACAGCATTTACGTAAAACTAACGATAAATACTCATGTTAATGGGTTATATTAATACAACACCAAATTTAATTGAACAAAACACTTTGTAGTTTTTCACCATTATACACCGTTGAAGCCGTAAAATTTCAAATTAAAAAAAAAAATTATCTTACAAAATATACTATGTCATTAGTATTATATCTTATTGCGAACACCAATTCAGGATTGGGCTGAATTTTAGAACCAAAATTTCTTATGACGTTTAAAAGCAAAGTAGTTCCTTGTTACTTCCACGAACATTTTTTTTGCTAAGACGTCTACCGACTACAGCTACAAATTTCTCTGTAAACCATAAACGAACCGAGCGGGTACAATTGAATTTGTTGATAAATGTGCAGGTTTATAGCAACATGATGAAATTTTTGTGATTCTCAACTCGTATTCTATATCGTCAAGGATGGTCATAAGATTAATAAAAACAGTTAAAGACAGCTAAAGACTCTGAAAAATAGATACGCGAACTAAGTGAAGACATTCATGCCAACAGGACTATCGGGACTATCCCTCCTCTCACTTCAAACATTATCAGGCAAAAAAAATATGATCAGACTTTGTTTTTCTTATCACGCAAATTCCAATCAATTGTACACTCGTACCTGACGACAACATATAATAACAGATTTCAACTGATTTTAGATTTTACTCTTAATTTATTCATTTGCCTGATCAATAGATTTTAAATGTTCAGTTCATTATTTTAAACTATTTCTGAACGCATTCTATTTAGTTATATTCATGATCGTGAGTAATTTGCAAGATCAGTGTCACGTATACATTGATTTTAATTTCAACCGAACATTTTTGCATGTAGTATTTATGTCGCACTAAAGATGATGTAAACAAAGCATCTGCAAAAGAAAGTTTTTTTATTTCCTATACCATGTGAAAATCGACCGTTACATAGTAGTTTTCCTCCTGCGAAAATTATCCATTATTTAGGACATTTTCAGTTCATTTTACTGAACACTGAACACATTTTTCAACTTTCGCATGAGAATGTATTGCCTTCGACTCGGCTCAAGTGCAACGAGACAAATCATTAACTCATTTATAACAGGGCCTACTTTTTGGAAACTAATTTCTTGAATTTCTTGAAATTTCTCGAATTTTCTCGAATTTCTTAAAATTTCTCGAATTCGAGAAATTCGAGAAACTTCAAGAAACTCGAGAAATTAGTTTCTTGAAATTTCTTGAATTTCTCGAAGTTTCCCGAATTTCTTGAATTTTCTGGAATTTCTTGAAATTTCTCGAATTCGAGAAATTCAAGAAACTTTGAGAAATTCAAGAAATATTTCTCGAAATTTCTTGAATTTCTCGAAGTTTCTTGAATTTCTCAAAGTTTCTTGAATTTCTCGATTTTCTCTAAAAGTTTCTAAAAAGTAGGCACTGATTTATAATGCGTTATTGAAGAAGATTCGTGCTGTCCTCAGCAATTTCCGAAAAAATAGGTTATTAGTTCAAGTCTAAACCGGAAATTGGTATATCCGGACAGCTTTTTAATAGACGAACGACCATCGGATTTCATACAACATTACTATTCATAACAAAATTTTAACAGCAAAAAAAAGATATGAACTCAAATATTGCCAACATAAACTTTAAATCTGCTCCTTCAATACTTCTTATGTACAGAGAACCGTCTACTACTTGGTATAAAATCTTTTACTTCACTTAAAACTCTTACTTTCATATCTAAGAAGTAAACTCCGACCCAATGTTGACAAAAATAATTATTTAAATTATCACATCGCTATCATGAATGTTTGCAAAAGAAAATACCCCCAAGTCTATTCTAAATGCTACCAGTTACCATTATATCTGCCTCTGAATAACAACACCATGTTTCTTACAAAACACGAATTTGTTCTTCGTAAAACAAATATATATTCGTCGTAACCATGTGATTAAAATTATTATGTGTTCTTAGTATAAATTCAACAGCGCGCCTGAATGCTTGTTCACGCTTGGTGATGGTAATAAAAAAAAGTGAAAACGATATTAGCAGAATAAATGAATGTTACCAAATTTTATGTGTTATACAGCCACAAGACGTTATCAAGAAGCTTTTCCCCATAAGCAATAAAATAAAAATCATCCACCTAATTCCAACTCCAACTCCAGCACCAATACTTTTGCTTTTTTCAGAACAACATGCGGCTTTGTGCAATTTATCAAAATGCAAAAAAGCTTATGGCAAACATCCACCAAAAATAGGTATCATTACTACGTTCATTAATTATAATAGGTTCCACAATATAAATTATTAAAACTCATAAAAAGTCACTAGCAACGAATTGATTAATTCATTACATCAAGTATTTAAAATTTTATGCCAACAAAATGAGAATAAATTTCAATTACATTTTTGATGTTTCTGTGAAAAAGTTTTATTCGTTCATTCGAGTTCGTATATATATCCAATCTACATTACCAGAAAACTTGCACTGCTTTATTTCATCACAACCAATTTTTATAGCACAGCTTGCTAAAAATGGTTTGTGTCTATATAGCGCACCGGCACATCAAGTGCTCGTTTTAGTTCAGTGTTATTTGTACAGATGGACCCAAGTACCCTGAATTGTATTGGAACAGATTTTCGTGCATGTGAACTATATGAAGTCGCATAGAGAATCGGTGAAAAAATACAATGGGAAGAATATGAGTTTATGCATCAGTACAACTATCTATATAATACACAAATATTTACGAATAATAAATTGGTTTCTGTAAGAATATAAATGGTTGCATAATAGGGATAATTAAATGATATGATTGTTTAATATGAACGTTTATTCTATTGTAATTGATTATATTAATGAAAGGGAATTACAACGGATTTTACAGAAAAAGGATATGCTAATTTTTTTTTCGGCTATATTTTATTCAAATCATTTGAACATTTTTGTCATGGTGCGGCTTCTTTCCTCTGTTGATGTAGTGTTTAGTGTGTTTAGTACACACTCATATATACATATGATTTATAGACATCTCTTCACTAGTTTATTTTCAGGTCTGCGGAAAATTTATTTTGTTTTAGACGGTTCTGTGGCACATAATTGTGCTGTACGATATTTTTTCAATGTGAACATGCCGATATTGTTATTTTCCTAACGCATACTAAAATGCTTTTTTAGCAAATGAAAGGTTTCGGGTTTCGAGCTCGAGACGGAGGCGAGTATACTGGACTGGAATCGAACTTGCTAAAAAAAACCTTTTAGAATTAGTTAAAAACAACAAATTTCCTAAACGACGTGAAAAATAAGCGACGAATTTGCGACATTTCAACACTAGTTAGGAAATAGTATGTTGTATTACAAGTATTGTAATGTTGATTTTTTCTCATTACAATACGTGTAACACATCATGCTTTGTTGCCAACCGAGAATTGAAATAGACAAGAGCACAAAAAATCATAATTTACATGCTTGCTAAGCGGGGCGAAAAAGAAATGTAAACCCACGGGGCTTGGATTTGACATTTCTTACTTTCGCCCTACTTAGCAAGCATGTAAAACTATATACGTCACTCGGAAAGTAACTCCCTTGTAACGTAATGTACTATTTCATTGTAAACAATCACTCTTCAAATTTGATCGATCACATTGCTTTGCATTTTCTCAAACGAATGCTGTAACAACTCATACAAATTCCATATCAACACTGCTTTGAGTGTTGTAATATCACATCAAACGGGAGCTGAAATAAGTCACTTTACAACACTAAAATGAGTGCTGAAAAGAGTCGTATTTCCATTCTCGGTGGCACAATAGTATTTTGTTTATCTTGTGTCAAAACAACGCGACTTCGTCGCTCATATCCGTCACACTATAAATAAAACGTTGTACCTAACTTATGCTAAGAGGCATTTTTAGGGAACTCGATTCCAGAACTTGGCTCTGACTCGTGCTGGAAACCCTTCGTTCGCTAAAAAGCTAGCATGCCTTAGGAAAAAAGTTTTAAAGTACCAGATGGATAGGTGTTCAATACTTGCAGCCTATGGCACATTATTAGATTACCCAATTCGAAAAACATGATACTATTTCATACCTAGGACCCGCCGCACTTTTTATCCGTCCAATATGAAAAATACTATTCGTACCACGGACTAAAAGTTTTTTGTAGTGTATTCGATTCCAGACCTCGCCTTCGGCTCTGTCTGGAAACTTCTCACTCACTAAAAAAGACTTTTAGTCCTAGGTACGAAATGTACTATTTTTATGACTTTTATTTTCAATCCCAAGAAGCGCCCTAACGAGAGTGGTGCTAGTGAATGTCTCGGTCAGCCCATCGTGAGAAAATATTGGACCCAAAAATGGAATTTAAAAATACAGTTTTTGTTGGCAGACCTTTCAACAAAACTTTTATTTTTAATTTACATTCGTAATTTGAAACCAACACCCTCATTTTGCCAACAACGTTTTTCGTGTTGGGTAACGTAACAATTTGGTATAGGTTTGAAACCGGCGTACTGATATGCATGTCGGCTATCGGTCTATTAGTGCTGTGCTTAGTGTAACTGTTTTACTAAAAAAAAATCTTTTCTGTTTAGTTCAAGTCCTTCTCGGCCGAACGATTGTATAAATACGTGTTTTATAAGGCGGTCGCGGCTATAGAATTGTATGGAAAACTCTTGTTTTAGTTTACATTTTCTGTTGCTTATGTAGAACATCATGAATTCAAGGATTGGCGATATAGTCATGTAATCTTTTAATTCTTTCGTTGATGGTGTGATTTTTGTTTGTTACAAAATCTTTTACTTCACTTGTTTTAACATGTATTTTGCTGTATAAGAGAACACTAGCCAAAATGAATCGCTCAGTTTTGTTGTTGCTGTCGATGACAGATAAACTTCTGAACTTCAATGATAATTGAGTCAAAGTCGAAACTGTAAGTATTGAGTTTTTAAATTACCTAGTTACCGTACCTTCATACAGCGACATAAGTATCGAATTTGATTTGTTCTATTGCAAATATGACATTTAGAACAAAAGAAATTCAATACGAACGTCGCTTTGTGCAAGGACAGTTTTTAAATGACGAGAAAGTTTACAACTATCGTCACGTCATCATGAAATCTATTAAATCATTCAATCAATTTGTTTCTTATTTTCTGTTAATAATAAACTCGTTCGCTGTAATGTTATCTGTATCTCAAAAGTTAACGGCTGATGTAAAGCGAAAAGGGTTCTGCACAATTGAAGAAATTGAAATTGAATTCATTCAATATGTCACCTCTGGTTTGATCCTTTACTTCATTAAGTTCATCATTCGTTTCGGTTTCACATTGTAAGAGAATGTTAAGGCTAAGAGCTCGCCGCTTGGTTGGTCATTATTGATAACATTTGAGTCATCCAAAAATGTTCAACTTTACACGTGTTCGACAGTATTAAACAGAACAGGTTGTGAGAGTAAATGTGTTGTAAATCCAAGCACGAAAATTTTAAGAGGTGAAAGTACCAACCGTAACAATACAATGTAGAAAAAGGTTTTCTGCCGTACAATAAGCACAACAAAAGTCTTAGAATCCTGATTTTTTTACATTTTAAGACGCACTGACATCGTTCACGAGTGCTTCCATGAACTCATTATGAACCAAAACCGTTACAAAATATGAAAAATTTATTCATTCGAATGCAATGTCGCTTCTCCGTGTTGCTTATACCTATTCGTTAAAAGTAGTTTATCAGCAGTAAAGCTTTAAAGCATTATCTTGAAGTTGAAAAGCTTTCGGAAAGCTTCTTTTGTATTTCCATTGAGAATGCGAAAAAACTGAGAGTATGATTCTATCACACGGTCTTCGGTATACTTTTTGTTAATAAACGATGTGCATTTTATATTAATCTGTTTACCATACCTCGTAGAATTTTTCATCATCTCAATACTTATAAGAAACAATATTTTATTTATTTACCGAGAAGAAGAAATTTTTCCTGAAATTCATTGAAAAACTATGTTAATTAGCGGCATATTATTTTTATAATCAAAACAGTGCTCATTTATTTAATTAAAACGAAATTAATAAAAACTCGTCTCAGATTCATTCTCTTGTATTTATTTATGTGTTCGAGTAGATATTGCACGGCCCATATAATTTTAATGTGTCGTAACCGTCGCCACATTTGCCAGTTTATTTCTTTTGAATTTATTTTACACAAGAAGGTAGATCTCTCTATATTCGTTTGGGTATTTTTACATTTAAAGGTCATACCATATTCTTAATAAATTACGGTTTGTTCTCGGTTTAAAAATGTTTTATCCCTTCAAATTTTCATTTTGTGAATTTCACATATATTCTATTTTTTTATCGTAAATCCGTTCGCCTGCAAAAACGTATTGCTGTGCAACATATTTCATGGAGAAAACACAAAATGCGAAACAAATAAGACATTCAATGTAAGTTAGAAATTCGTAATGTTTGCAAATAGTTGACTAATTTGAGGTTAATTGAAAAAACATTTTTTATAATAAACTACTTTTACATGCTAAATGCGTCGAAAGCCGTTCTTTTCACTACTTTCGACACTCACTATTACATAACTCGGGATAAAAATGAGAAAAATGAGTAACAACCTCAACAACCCATGATTTCCTTTTATAGAAGCATGTTGCAGTTCTGGGCAAGTGAAAGAAACTCAAGTTGCATAAGTAAACATGATGCGCAAATGAAATACTAGTCTAATTTTGTCTTTATTTAGAAATCATCTAAGATTGGAAAGGCAGTTATTAAAGGCCAGACGGATTTGCAGCACTTCAATACTTTCTAAGAATTTTAATAATTTCTTTTGAATCAATGAATTCGGTAAATTCTCAGAGTCGGCAATGACATCGAATATTTACTTGAGCCGTAACCAATCAAAATTTTAAGTTAGCACAAGCAGTTGTTAGTTGTATGTGTATCCTGAAAATGAAAACAAGAAGCCAAGGTAGAATCTAAACAAATGCGAAATAATTTCCATGAGTGATGATATTACAGGGAACGTCAGCGCAATTGAGACAATAAATTGCTTCAGCTGTTTCTCAGCTGGTCCACAGTGTGTACTCCACAAAGTGGTATTGGTTAAACCGTATAAATACGTACAGGCAGTTTTGTTTGTACAAGTGCAGCGGGTGACAGCTGAAGAAAATTCGTGTCTTAATTTTATTGACCTTCACTGCAAGCAACCCTTTACAGACAAGAAACCAACTTAAAAATCTGGTCTCTTACTTCCTTTGTTTTAGGATTCGAAACCTTATACTTTACCAGACTGGTAATAACAGTTATACATTTTACTATTGTGCCCACGCTCAGAGCTAATATATTCTGCTTTGAACCATAACAAATTACCCAGTGACTTACGTTCTGCTTGCCATCTGATCCTTTCCGAACGCCGTGCGACTTCTGATGCTATCTTTACACGCTGACGCCGACGTTGAACACTGAAAAGATTAAAAAGTAAAATGAATCAGTTGGACTTTTTCGATACGAACAAATGTTGTTACGCGATAAACTGATCGTATTCGTACCTTGGCGCTACAGCATCAGCTTGAACACCATCATCAGTTTGAGCAATATTATCAGCTTGAGCACCATCATCAGTTTGAGCAACATTATCAGTTTGAGAACCATCCTCAGTGCTAGGATTAGTACTGGGTGTGACGTGAAGATCCGGCTGAGGTAATGGATTTACATTTCCAATCGACTTACATATTGTTGTCTCCCAATCGGCCAGATGGAAAAATCCCAACTTAGCGTAAACAACGAACACGTCCGTCAATACCTAAAGGTAGTATTTTCTAGATAATAAATATTGAGAATTGATAGTATTAAGGGCAACTACATTTTCGAAATTTCTGTCCTCGCCTAATGACTTTTCGATTTCGTCTTTAAGATCTCGTTTTTTAAATAAATTCCTAACTGACGCTGCGAGCTCCATACTGATAATTGTTATTGTGGTAATGTAAATAAAGTTGAAGTAAATATACTGTAAAAAATGAAGGCATTCTTAGATCGTCGCAAATGTTGAGGGGGAAACTAAGCGAACTATATCCCACCAACTACTGGTATCAATTGGCGCACTATTTCCTTTTATTGATCATCAATAGCAAATAACAAAGTCCCAGTGTTTACTCGCTTAGCTTCCCCCTCGCAGAATGTACAACATTTACATAAACAAAAAAGGAGTCAAACAGACATTATGAGTGCGAAAGAATTCGTATGATACACTCACGACAGAATAAATTTAGCTACTTTGACGTTAATTTCTTCACTCCACCTGGTGATTCTCTGTAAGGTTTACAACTCTTGACTTGTCATAATTTGCGAAGGTCTGATAGATTGGATTTGTAGCTCTCGAGTGTTGATATGAAGAAATTAAACTGACTAATTGCTTTAGTACCAAGTGTTATCAGGTAACACTCTATCTATGTATACAAAGACTATATCCGGCATCGTCAATAAACTTACTTTACTTTTGTTAACCAAGCTGAGTGGTTTTCATTTATACAGCTCCGTAATCCATTTCCATCATTACAACAGGTTATGGGAATTCGTAATACCGGGAAATAATAAAGCTGTCCGTAGTAAAGTTTAATAAAATACGTTCCGTATTAACGTATAACTCAAGTGAAATTCGCTTAGAGAAATATAATTTTTTGTTTGTTCCGTACACGCCATTGCAATGGCACAACAAACATCACCGTTTTTACCGGCCATCGAGAAACTTCTAGGACGTGAAAACTACAATACGTGGAGTTTTGCAGTCAAAACGTTTCTGCAACATGAACTTTTGTGGGATTATGTGGATCCAGAATCAAAGAGACCGGCAACAAGAAAAAAGGCGAATGCAAATGGCGATGAAGAAGAAGACGTTGAGTACGCGATCGAAGAAGCTAAAAAGGATTTGAAAGCTAAATCGAAAATCATCCTTCTTATTCATCCGAGCAACTACCATTACGTGCAAAACTGTTCAACTGCTAAAGTTGCATGGCTAGCGTTGAAATCTGCTTTCGAAGATTCAGGCCTCACACGAAAAGTTGGACTGATCCGCTCTCTAACATCGACAAGACTTCAAAATTGTTCATCAATGGACGAATATGTCAACAAAATAATGACATCATCGCACAAGTTACGTGATATACAAGCAGAAGTGAGTGATGACTGGCTCGGTTCCTTTTTGTTGGCTGGCCTGACCGAAAGATACACACCGATGATTATGGCTTTGGAGGGTTCAGGTATACCGATTACAGCTGATGCAGTTAAAACGAAATTACTGCAAGAGGAGAAACCAACGAATGCACCAACTGCACCGAAAGCATTTTACTCATCCAAAAAGTATCGTAAACAACAGTCGTCGAATGATCGTGCAGCAACTTCATCACCTGGTTTGATTAATGTACGATGTTACAACTGCAATCAAACTGGCCACATGTCAAAAAATTGTCCGAAGAAGAAGCAATCCACGTCATCACAAAGCTCACAAAATGGTCAATGTTTACCAACAACGCAAGGAAAGGGATTTATTGCTGCTGCATTTTCAACGTTTTATGAAGGTCCCAACGATTGGTTTTTTGATTCGGCTTCATCATTTCACATGACAATGCGTGACGATTGGATTAATGACAAACAACCAGCAATTGTCGACAAGATTACAACCGCAAACAATTCGATTATGGATGTCAAAGCAACTGGACAAGTCACCGTACAAGTTGTTTGTGAAAACAGTTTGCAACAGTTGCCCGTGAATGGAGTGCTACATGTTCCGGATTTGAGTGCAAATCTTTTGTCAATAAGTCAAATTGTTTCCAAAGGATACACCGTCATCTTCGATAAGGCAGGATGCAAAGTTTTGGACGAGAAGTCTATGGTCGTTGCTACCGGTGAACACATCAACAACATGTTTAAGCTGCATACGTCACATTCGAATGAAAAACAATGTTTTGTTTCTAAAAATGTTGCAACGACGAAAGACATTTGGCATCAACGGATGGCACATTTAAATACATCAGATTTATCAAAGCTCAAGAACCATTTGGCAACAGGAATTTCATTCACCGACTCCAACAATAAAAGTGTGTGTGTACCGTGTCTGAAAGGCAAGCAATCCCGTTTACCATTTCCAAAGGAAGGATCACGTGCGACATCGATTTTGGAATTCATTCATTCCGACTTGTGTGGTCCTATGGAAGTACAATCGTTTAATGGAGCTAAGTATTTTTGACGTTAATTGATGATTTATCCAGAAAAGTTTTTGTCTTCTTTCTCAAAACCAAAGAAAATGTTCAAGAAATTTTGAAAATTTCAAAGTTATGAACGAGAAGCAACTGAACGCTGTTATTAAAGTTTTGAGATCAGACAATGGTGGTGAATTCATTACGTCAGAACTGGAGGAATATTTAAAAAAATGTGGCATCATTCATCAAACGACAGCTCCGTATACGCCTGAACAAAATGGGCTAGCTGAACGGATGAACCGTACAATTGTTGAACGAGCAAGAAGTGCTTTGATTGCTGCTGGTTTACCGAAAATTTTTTGGGCCGAGGCTGTTGCGACGGTCGTATACTTAATCAATCGTTCGCCAACAAGAGGTCATGGAAGGACTCCCGAAGAAATCTGGACTGGATCGAAACCAGATTTGAGTCATCTGTCAGTTTTCGGCTGCAAGGCATTGGTGCATGTTCCGAAAAAGGCTCGTCGAAAATTTGATCCCAAATCAACCGAAATGATATTCGTTGGCTATTGTGAAAACACAAAGGGGTACCGTTTAATTCATCCAGTAACAAGGCGACTTTGCATAAGTCGCGATGTGGTTTTTATAGAAAATGATTTCAATCACAACGTTTGTTCCACCGAAGAATCACAACATTCAGTTGGAGACGTTTTCCCGTATTTTGACAACGAATCGGATTCCGACGATCAAAATCCGAATGAAGTGAACGAAATGAATCCAGATTTCCACAATTCATTTCAAGAAACCGACGCACCGAACGAGATTGACAACATTATACCAACAAATACGATTTCATTGCCAGATGTTAGACGCAGTGAAAGAGTACCGAAGCCCAGATTGTTTCCGGATTTTGTCACTTATTGCGTCAGTAGTTTAATTCCGGATGATCCATCAACAGTAGCAGAAGCTTTGAGCAGCGTAAATTCTAAAGTTTGGAAGGCGGCCATGAATGAAGAGTTTAATTCATTGGAAGAGAACAATACATGGCAACTGACAGAGTTACCTCCGAATCGTACACCTATCCAGTGCAAATGGGTTTTCAAAACGAAACGAGATGCCGATGGCAAAATAGTCCGATACAAAGCTCGTCTTGTGGCAAAAGGTTTCACACAACAACAAGGAATCGATTACGGTGAAACATTTTCACCGGTTGTGCGTTACACTTCAATTCGGATGTTGTTGGCCATTTCAGCGAAATACAATCTCGACATCGAACAAATGGACGTCGTCACCGCTTTTCTACATGGAAAAATTGACGAAGACATTTACATGGTTCAACCACCAGAATTTGCGAAAGATAGCAGAGTTTGCAAATTGATCAAAGCGATTTATGGTTTGAAACAATCAAGCCGACAGTGGTACTTGGAATTGGATTCCCATCTGAAGCGAAATGGTTTTCAGCAATCATTGGTCGATCCGTGTGTCTATTTCATAATCAATTGGCCGAAAATCACGTTTGTAGCCGTTTTCATCGACGATCTGATGATTTTCACCAATGACAACGAGAAGAAATTGTTTTTGAAGGAAAAATCGCAAGAATCTTCGTGGCTCAAACAATTCGTAAGTCAATTCAAACTTGGTGTTCAATGTCAACCGATCCGAATATTCTGTGACAACACCAGTGCATTGGACTTGGCAACAACGACCGGATATAAAGTCCGAACGAAACATATTGATGTGCGACATCATTATTTGCGAGAACATATCGAATCTGGACATGTCAATTTGGTACACATTCCAACCGAAGAAATGGTGGCGGATGTATTGACCAAGCCGTTGAATTCTATCAAGCATTTATTTTGTTCAGAAGGTATGGGTTTATTGTTTTGAATTTTATTTTTCAAATTTCTTTTTCTTGAGACTGAATTAACTTTGAAATTTTGAGACTTAGAATTTTTTTGATTTTTGTTTTCGTTTGGAGGTCATTTTAATTTAGTTGGAGTGTTGATATGAAGAAATTAAACTGACTAATTGCTTTAGTACCAAGTGTTATCAGGTAACACTCTATCTATGTATACAAAGACTATATCCGGCATCGTCAATAAACTTACTTTACTTTTGTTAACCAAGCTGAGTGGTTTTCATTTATACAGCTCCGTAATCCATTTCCATCATTACAACATCGAGCACTTTCAATCTCTGCAAAATTTGATGTGTTAGACACTAAAGAATGTCTTACGCTCAGAGGCTCATAACTCTCGAGAAGATTGCTGTTATGAAAGCAGTATCTCGATTCTACAGCTACTTCAAGTCTTTAGCAGTTAAAACACAGTCGTCATATCGATATCGAAATAAATTGCTTTTTGTACTAATGATAGTACACAATTGCGTTTGTGATTTTGTCAAAATTTGTTGCCACCATTTCGTCACATTCGAAACTACAAAATATGTTCGCAACGTTTGTGCTATAGTATAGTATGTATGATGCCCTCGACTTCCCTTTCTGGCATATTGTATACTATTATCAAATTTTGATCGTCCGCACGTGATAACAACAGCCAGGAATATTAGCAGAAGAAATTGAGATGATTATAAATCTCTTAATCAACGACGAAAACGGCGTCGAAAAAACGACTGGCTGATTATGTTCACTGGGGTCGCATTGCAAAAAAAAGACATGCCGGTAACTCTAACTGCATTTCATTACTCAACTGAACTGAAATTGTGCTAAAATTTTGTATGGAAATTACAGCAAAGGTCAAGGGATATTTGCGATAACTCATAACGGCCCCAGTTATTGGCGTAACCTCGTAATATACAGCCTTGGTTAAATCGGCAGTCACATGACTTTAACAGCAGCTAATTTAAGATAAGGTAACTCTTACATATAGATCTATATGAATGTAAGTTATTCTCACCAGCAGAATTTGTGTGGATGTCAATTCCGAGTATTTTAGTGTAAAATTGAAAACGTTGAAGAAGAAAAAAATTGTTCACACACAAACACATATCACTCTCTGCCTAACTAATACCTAACTTCGTATAATATAGTTTCCTTTTAGCGTTTGTATGTCTTACGATGCCATATGCAAATATATTTTGTAACATCTAGCACATCACGAATTTCATTTATTTTAAAATCCGAAAACTAATTAAAACAAAATATAATGGCTTCTTTGTGTGTTTTATAATTAAAATATTAAGTTTTTCATTCAATTCCATTATCTTTTTCAATTTTGCAAAAACATTTTAATGCAGTAGAAAATATTATAATAAGTTATTATTTCTTTTCAGCTAGCTTAAAATCTAAAGTATCGTTTTGACACGCTATGTTAAATATGACGAGTAGAACTATAACAGAAGTCCATAAGCTTTACAACATTTACATGCAAAAAATTCATTTAATAATTTCTTTTCGTTTCGTTTTTTTTTTTTCAAAGTTTACTTCATACACCCATGTCCACATATTTTCTCTAAATTAATTTCTTATCAAAACTGAAAAAGTTTTACATTAAATTCAAATCTGATTTCCAAATCAAAAACTTCATTCTATTGCCTCCCGCAAAACTACATCTATATTTCCACTACACATTTTTTGATACACAACTTTAGAAATTTTCATGAACTTGTAAGTTTCTAACTCTCGGGTAGACTATTCTAGATTACTTCATGCAATCTTCAAACTCTGTAGTTACTTGTGCGTGCATTCATAGTGTGTCATCAAATCTAGTAAGTCAATTCAATTGTTTCGCTTAATTACTAAAATTCAATACGGAAAATTGGAACTTGTATTGATTTTATGTGCAACTCGTTGAATACTTATTTACATAACGAGGTCCAACCTATTGGGTGGGTCACATCCTTTGACTGTCTTAACTTCTCAATAGTTTTTGTATAGATTTATTGATTTTTACAATGAAATGTAATTTTGATGGCGACAAAAAACATAATTAGTAGAAGAACTACTAGAACGGTCTTAATCGCTAATTAATAATTTAATTCTGTTTTTTTCGCTTAAAATCTTCGAAACGTTGTAAATCAATGCTTAACTGCGCAACTTCATTTTCTGGTACATACAGGTCTGGTTTTATGCTCACATTAGAGTGCTATTGTCGTAAAAATGCCGCTCGAATGTCGCGGTAAAACCATGGCGTATGTCTGAAATAAAACTTAAACTTGTGTGAACTGAGGCCCTTGCTTCGCTCTGACCGCAAACTAGTTAATTTTTATTCTGTTTTATTCTCCTTAGCAAAATCACATAACACGAAAAATACTATTGAAATAGATAAAAAAAAAATATTTTAGCAACAGCATCTAGATCATTAAACCAACAATCTATCTTGGAACCTAGCCTCAGAAATTCCATTCTTCACCAAACAATTTTGTTATTGAGAATTATTCATATTATCGTGTTAACCAAGAGCACAAGGGTGTTACATTTAACGTTTTTAATCACATTTTCATACATTTTTAATCATAGTGATCGTGTTACGTTCGGTGTATTTTCTGTTGTAAGACCCATGACTTACAGTCAGAGGAACTAAGTTTGAAGAGTGACTAGTGAACAGGTTAAGTTTTTGGGAAATTCGTTGATCTGAGGCGTATATTTGAATACACGGAAGTTGATTTTTATCCCTAAAGGTACAATTTTCGAAGCTAACAGCATGTAGTAAAATGTCCTTTAACGAGTTGACGAGTATTATCATATCCCTGAAGAAGAAAACTTAAACAATGAATACAATGACAACGAATAATGCAGTTATTGAGATCAAGTTCGAAACGTTTACCTAAACCTACAGATAACAAGTCCTCAAAATGAATGTTCGACTCCTTCCGTACGGATTGTAAATACCCCATTTCTTTGGTGACTTTCGTGTACAAACAAATTTGCTCATCTCACGAGTTTTGAATAGTTTTGCGGCGCAAAAAAATGTGCGCCATTCTACCTTGCATTCTACCCTTTGTTGACCTTAACTCAGACAACAGAGGTTTCTCAAGATGGTTTTTACCAAGTTTTTTAAAAGGCGTTGATCACTCTTCAAATTATGATGCTCATTTTCGTGAGTCTACAGTTGTTCTTTTAGTTCAAAAAGCCATAAAATCTCTACCCAAAAGCATGACAGCAAATCGTTGCTAGCAGCAGATTGGGCCTAGTTAATTAATTTATTTAATTCTACATTCAATCCATCAATTCAGTTCTGTCTCCTCGCCTTGCTCATCACATCAACAGTTAATTTTGACATCACGTCTCGTCAATACAGTTCAATACAATTCAAAATCTTAAATTTACTTAAGTCCTCAACTTCGCTTCGGCAATCAATCAGAAAAGTTCTTCATTTCTTTTTTCACTCCTCACTTATACAATCCAAGACAAAGTCCTATCATCAATTCTTCTAAAACATTTACACAATATTATTGTTTCGTATCACATTTCTATCAAATCACCAAACACTTGGTCTGTCAGTTGCATTACCTCCTCTTGAAAGCGTGAAAATGGTAATGTGGGATCGACAGCCGGTGCAGCCCGATTGAATGCTCGGAAAGCATTGCTGAGTGGTGAATTCTATCCATATCCGGTTATTGAATATTTTATTCTAATTAAATCCGGATTCCTCAGCGTTAATACAACAGATTTTTTCTAAATTACTGTCCTACTATGACTCTCACAACGTACTTCAAGCATGAGTGGTCCCTAAATAGAGTACTAAAAGTGGACAGTGTATCATACATATTTTGGCACTGTTAATTTTTTTTTACTATCCCGTGCGTTCAGTGCGTTGTTCTCGAGGTTGTTCTCTCTCATTAACTGCTTTTTTTTATAATTTTCTTGTTTAAACTATTTTGTAGTATTGATACTAATTTTTTTACTTCAGATCGTTATACATAATAGACCATACCAGCCAATTATAATCTACTATAGGTATCGATAACAGATGTCGACTCAGATGTCATCATCGTCAACAATCGAAAATGTTCTTTCGGCCTACGTTTTCTTTGGCCTCGCAAGATTTTGAGTTGGACCCCTGAAATTATTAGCAATTTATTAGCACTGTCAGATTGAATACCTCGACACCCAAACTTTATTTTATATGCTGTATGCAATACAATACAATAGATATAGAATGAATATATTTGCGAAATTTTAAATTTAACCAATTTCTGAAGAGAAGTCTGTTAGTCAAAAGGGAATGTATTAATGGCCAGCACCTCCAGTTGTCCTATTATCTACTTCCTTCCATTGACCCTACTAACCCTTCAAACTGAATATTTCTCTTAATATTGGATAAGGTTAAAACGTTAAAACAATTTTCGTTTTCCAAGACCCATAATAATTAATCAAAGTGACTATTCCGACTTAATCGTAATGGCCATTTAATGCATCGAGACGGTGACATCGAACATTGTTGATCAATTGCATAATTGGGGAGAATTTGAGAAAACGCAATTAGCGAAACCGTTTCAGTTTTTACGTGTTTATGGTAAGCGGCTATGAAAACAGAGAATTTTTTTTTTCGTGTGTATATGTTGGAACTGGACATAAACTCCTAAATATTAACGATTAGCATTTTCGTGTGTTCGAAATTATATTTACATTTAAATAAAATTTATGATACCAATAGTTAATTAATTCTTACTACATAATATATAAACGGCGATTTTATGGTAATAAACCACTGATAATGCCAAGATGTTCGATTTATGGAATTCCAAATTTGTTTATAAACGTTTTTGTTTTGGCCGATTAATTTATATGAGAATTTTTTGAATAATTTATAACTTTATATGCTCCTTTCTTTTTTATTATGGTTTTTTAAATGGTTTGAATGATATATTATGAGATAGAACACCGATTGTCGTAAAAAAAACTACTTAGGTTGTGTGCTAAACCCATACTTTTTTTAATGTGTAACATTGTATGATATATCTTTAAGGTACACATAAAATACTGGTTTTTGTTCGTATACTTATATTATGGGTAAGAGGTAGTGGATTGTGCATATACGTACGTATATATGTATATCGGAATATGTATTTTTAATAGTGAGCTTCGGTGTTTAACAGTTTGTTCTGCATAATTTTATTGTTGTTTAAAGTCTCTCTGAATCAACAAATTATTATTTAATAAGACGACACGTAAGATTTATTGCAATTTTGGTTTTATAATTTTTGCACAAAAGGAAGAAAGTTTATACGATCTCTTACATTGCGATTCCAGTATTCAGTTTCACTTCCTGGATAGCGAATGTGTGTTTTTTTGTGTGTTTGCTAACATATGCAATTTAAAATTTTATCCCTGTCCGGTCACTTGATAAATTGTTCAGAAAACTAAAGTCATTCGACACTATCCATCTATTTATCTAAATATGCTGTCACATGTCCAAGTACTGACTTTGGTACTTATGCAGATCTAACAGCCTCAAATGGAATTTAGGGTGGCTGGAAGAAATATAATTTCATTTAAAAATTGAAAACATTTCACATTGACATTTTAATCCAATTAGCTTGTAATACTTGTAAAATTTCACATTTAGATGCGGCATTGAGATGTCATAAAAGAATCTAGTAATTTTGGAGCGAGCAAATCTGGGGCAGCAAATATCTATAAAATTTGACAAATGTGCGTATGACTTTTGAGACATTCCAGCACTGATACAATAATTTTATTGATAAGTAAAGTTCTGATGAAGAGACGTTACGTGTCCAAAAACACTATCCCGTTTTACCTCTCTCTATGTTGAGAATTTCTATTGGATGAACTGATGCCGTGACAAATGTCAACCAAACTATTGCGAACAGTATACAATTTTTACGTTTCATGTTACAATCTTTCGATGCAGAGAATAAATGGTCTTTTGGCTTGAGATTGAATCGTATTGGACCCTTCTGAAAGCGATAGTGATTAGAATCGTTTTAGCTTGATTCGCATTTATAGACTACTTCTGACGGAGGCTAACGTTCTGTCTTCAAAGTTTGCTCCAAAACTTTAGTGTCATCAAAACAGCTGTTTTGTATGGTAATTGTCCTGTAAAATGATGATTTAGCTCATCACTTGTTATGAAGACAGCTTATTACTACTATTTATCCATCGGTAATGTACACTACCTGCCCCTCACATAATTGACAATCTGAGGCTAGTACTAACATTTTTACATGTCATGTCTCTAATAGGACTTAACTCGTGTAACGGAACAGTGGAAACGACTGAAGATGGTTAGACCACGCTAACCTCTGACCGCCACTGGTTCCGGAGGTCGAAACAGCATTTTATCTCCACTTTCGCTTCACGCGATCCATGGGAAAGGGAAGAGTAATTATGCTCTGTTTGTTTGTTTGTTTTGGTGATTGTTCTGCATATTAGATAACACCACCCCTGGAGTTAGTCTGGCTTCCAGGTAAAATAAAGTTTTGTACCATTGGTCGATTACAATGTTCATGATGTGTCTGAAATATTCTTTGACAATTTGGACCAGCATCCAAAAGTATTACGCTTTTCCGGTCTTTCCTCCTTCCCAACACATGAGTCAAATTTTCGTAAAGCGGTTTTGGATTGTTCAACCGTTTAAAACAGAGTTGTTTCCGAAAATATGCCTGCCAATGTTCGAGTAACATATGAGTTTGTCTCATTCTCTGTCATGGAAATCTAAACAATGCTGAGGAGCGCTTCAGTAATTTGCATAAGAAAATTAGCGACAAAGTTTAACAAATACGAATTTTATTTACTCCATTGTCGCCGCATCTGTCCAATAATCAAAGAGAAACCAAAGTTTAACAAAAGGCAGAATTAAAATAGTACAGCCGGAATGAATGAATGCGTTTTTTCTAACAGTCCTGCAGTTTTCCACATATTCTGATATAACTTTAATAAAAATATCCAAAGGGAGTGGAAGACCTGACTATGATCACCTTTAACAATTTTACGAATGTTTATGCTTTCTTCACGACTCTAATTGCCAAACTTTTTTTTTCTGTGGAAAAGATTTTTGAAAACAATGCAGAATAAATTGAAAATGATTTCCAAAAAGATACACACATTACACAGACAGTCCACACATATTTTCATTCGAAAATAGTTTCACCAACGTAAATCAGAAAATATTTTGTTTATACATTATGATGATTATTATCATTTTCAATTTTCATGGTGTTAAAGGCGTGAATGGTTTTCGTTAACACATGCGGCGAAATTAACAAAACAATTAAAATTATCTAAAACATTTCGAAAGAGTCCCGTCGAGCACACTAAGTTCAAAGGAAAATCTGTATTGTTTCATAAGAATAATAACTGCAGATAATACACCCGTGTTGTATTGTTGTTTCACAATCAAACATTTCCCTACAAGGTTTCATCTGTAATTATGCAATGTGAGAGAAATATACACAAGGCAAATATGCTCGATGTCGAGAACCGTTTGTGAAAAATGGTAATTCGAAACCGGTACACTTGCCGTAAGAAATTATTATTTTCGATGTCCAAATTTAGGCATGACCAGTCCTGGAATTTTCAGGTAGTTTTTCATTTCTATGGACGGCTACAGTCATTCAAGTGAGCTGTGGCAATGTTACGAATATTTTCGTAAGGTTAGTAAAGAAAACTGAACTTCTTTTTAAGGCAACCACTGTCCCGGCAACGTATGGTCAGGCGTACACCGTGATACTCTTTCTTATTTTGACTTGATTTCTTTGATTAGAATGTAACCCCTATAAGAACATAAACCTAACTGTAGAATAGTCATTCCGACACAATTTCCAATGACGACAAATGAACTGAATCTCTCTTCATATTTTGTTGTGTGTTTTTATTTTTAAGAAATTTCATTTATTTGTATGTTAAGCTGACTTGATTTACATCAATCTAAGGGTTAAAAGTGTCTATATATAGACTGATTTATCGCAATCTTCTCGTTCGGTAATGGCTGGGTATTAGACTTTTAACTCAGTCAATAAATCTTTGTACGGTCAAAAGATTTGTTACGTTTTTCTTCTTCTTTTCTTCTTTAATTTGCTTCTGTAAAACATTTAATTTTTTTCTATAATTCGTACGCATTACATATTATTCAATCACAGCGATAGCGATCAATGGTTGTTTAAGGCATCGCCGTTTAAATGATTTCATAAATATAAATACATGCCCGGTGTAATAAATATAACAAATGTCTCAATATAAGTCACAAAATGCAACAGCATAAAGTTGCCTCTCTATTGAATTGAATATGGCGAATTCGAAAATATTCGGGGGAAACAAACATGTTGTATTGTATACATTGTGCTATGTATACCTTCCCGTACTACGGGGTTGCATTTTTTTTTGTCAAAAGTGGAATACGGTACTGTGATTCTGTGAGCATAGAGTAACGCTAACATGTCGGGATGCGTTTACAGTTATCGTGGTGGTTTGTTGAACTGAATGGACTTTAGCTTTTGTGGTCTTATACAGTAAAAAAAATGTTAAAAGTAATGAAGTAGAAGATTTTGTGTTAATATGTTCAAAAACTACTTAGTATAAAAAACAGAAACGTCTCCATAATTATGCTGGTGTTCTAATATCATTCTTGAATTCAATTTGCATCTCTTTCTATCACATTTTCAATTATATGTTGCATCATTTTCGCACGCATAACATACTTTATAAACCACCTCTTACAGATGAAATTATCAATTTGTTTGCTTTTTTTGATCTCTTTAGTATTTTGAGATAACAGATGAATTAACTGTGACTCATTGAAGAGTTTAGCTGATTCAGATTGAAACATCGGCTCATATGCTGCAAAACGTTAAAAAGTCTAGAGGTTTCTTATCGTCGCAACCTTCATGATTCCACACAAAGTTTGTTTAAAATGTTAAAATTCACAGATTTGCGAGTGCCTAGCCAAAATTCAGAAAATAAAAATCTGGATTTTCATTTGTTCCACGAATTCTTGTTAAATCAATTACAACAACTCTTAACTCTGAGGTTTTTTTAAGATTTCCGAGGTTGTTGTAAAACTTACAAATAAATGAATTTCTGAGGATAAGCCGGTTAGTCAATTTGTTTTTCAATAGCTGAGGCCTTTTATCGTTGTAAAAGTTCTCAGATATGAACTCTGAGCCGTTCACTGACTATTAACCACAACGAGGTATGCACGTCAACGATTTCCTTTACCCTATAGACATTGTCGCGTGCTGCTTGGTTTTTGTTATTTTTGAAATTTTTACCCCATAGTTCCAATTTTTCTATCCCTTATACACCGAAAAATTCGAATAGACAATACAATGTGTACGACGTTATACATACATATCGCAGTAAATTTATAGATTGCGAACTTTTCTGTTATTAAAAGGGGGTGTACTATATATAATACAAATGAAGTCACCTATATTTCCGAAACGCAGATTCTTTTTTGTATATATATAAATGTGGTGTCGTGTATGGCAGATGTAGAAATATTTAAATCAATCAAAACGTTTCAATTCAATAATCGCAGTTGGTGTCATTTTTCAAAGATTCTGTTCATTTAAGACAAATTTAAGTTCAGGTGAAATAGTCAGGCCCCAATTACACTACATTTGTTTTCCTGTAAAAAATACTCCGAAAGAGTTTTTCGTTAGAAGATTCTACGGATGATATATGGACCTTAAGCTTTTCTTTTTTAATTTTTCCAAAAAACAATTCCCACTTTGTTGAAAATGAACCGCATAGTCCAGAAAATATTTTAATTATTTTCTGATATAAAGATTAATCTAAATGAAATAGTAAAATGACCAAATAATTGTTTACACTTTTCGCACCGGGACATAATGATAAATGATCTTTCTTTCTTTTCTTGTTCCTGCACAATGTATTTATTTCGACGTTGAAAAACTGAACAGGGCCGTCGTTAGTCTGCTCTTGCATATAGTACAATCATTTTAGAGCAGTTCCGAACTCTGTCTTCGGTAAAATATTTTGCAACTTTGGGAAAAGTGGAATTTGGAAAATACTAGCAGCACGTAAAGAATACTTTCGGTAAGTATTAAATACGTGCCGCACGTATAGAATACAAGTCATGAGTACAATGTACTAATAATTCAACTTATCAAATTATTTAGGCCTGACTGAATATGCAGCGATACTTCGTATGATAGATAGACTCCAGCAATAATTAATATTTGCATCGTTATTCAATTTCTACTTTAGATCAAAGTTATTTCCAAATTTCCACACTTCTTAAGTGTTAAGTAGAGACAGTAGTACTTTATGATGATAAATTAAAAAGTCGTTCCTGCCTACATTTTACCAGTTTTATTGCTTAGGTAAAAAGTGTAAACTTATAAATTACACAAGGAAAAGAGAGGAAAAATCTTTAATTTTGTTTGTTACACTTATTTATCAGACCTTAAAAATTTAATTTTTTCCAACTTTACTGCTCGACGATGGAATGAGTTCTTTTTTCCCTTACTTTCGAAAGTAATAAAAGTCCGTCTTCATCAGCAAAAGTCAAAAATTTTTACCCACGAGTCAAATAAACTGAATACGGTAATAATGGCCATAAAGCATCGAAACACTTTTTACAATCGTATCGTAAATATTTTGAGTTTTCAACTATGTCATCGTTCTTCTCAATATTTACCTGTTTTCCCATTGTCTTCCCCCGGGTGAACCGTAATAAAAATTATCATTTCGTTATGCCAGCCATGCATTTAACGCCTAAATTATGAATTCCGCTACTTCTAAAGAAAGTCCTCCTAAGAAAGGAATAATAAACTCTGAAATTAGGTTCTAGCCATTTATTTGCTTTGCCAGCCATGCCTTGTTGGACGATGCGCTTATTTATAACAGTGAGAGGAGAAAAAAAAATTCTATTGAAAACGGAATAACAACCAACAAAAACAGCACATATATCGACATACATACATGTGCTGCGTACATATGCACAATGCAATTGAAATATAGACTATCCCGAAAATGCGTACGGCCCTATGTTCCATAAATGTTCTTTTTGCAGGCAATAATTTAAACGAGAGAAATACAAATGAAATTCTTTTTATGTTAAACATCTACCCCATCCAGCCTAGCATAAACCAATATTTGAAAAAGAGATGGGTGAAAAATATTATGGGATATTGAAGTCGTGTGCCAAAGCAGAGTGTCCCTTGTTTGACAAAAATTTAGAGTCAATTCACAGTAATGTTAGCATACGGAACAGTAGTTTTTAAATATTTGTCGTGATAAGTTCAGAATTTTTGCGTTATATATATATCGAACAGCACTAGTCCGTTCGACATTTTACGAAAATTATAATTTGTTCGTTTTGTTTTGATTCATTTTTTTTTTGGTTTTTCTTCAACGGTGTGTTTGTGGTGCTTCGGATAATATAGACATTTTTCTTTACGATCGTGCGTTTTTTTTAAAATATAAATTCAAACATAATATCGATGTTGGTACATAATAAGTTACCCGTCATCATCAGTGTGTTAAACGTTTAAGACGATTCATTATTAAGGATAATAATATTTTTACTCTCCGTTCGGAACAACTTCTTTCGTCTGGCTAATTATATGCATTAACCGAATAGGAGATATGGCATCAACTCATCAATATCACGATGATGAATATACAAATGGTTTTCATCAGCAACTTGTATCGAATATGATTGGTGCTCATTATTATAGTAATAATAATCATCATTCAAATTGGAGTCAATATTATCAATGCCAACAGCAAGGTGTACCATCCGAACATAATGATGGCTATTACAACGATTATATTCGCCAAAATCGATTTATTTCATCCTATCCGTACGATCGATACCAATCCAATACTTACGAATCTGGGGATCGGGTAGCGGAGAAAATGACGTTCTATCCGGACGAAGCAACGAAACAACAACAGCCAAGCCAATCGTCGATTGACTCGGTTGTAGAATTAACAAAATCGAAAAATAATGAAAAACTTGATGATGCTCCAGCATTACGCGCATTACTAACGCATCCGGGATTGAGATACAAATCGCCGTATGCACGTCTTAGTGTTCCCAGTGATGTGAGCTCAACGCAATTGAAAGTTAATCACGATACCAACGATAATAGCAACGAATTTATGGCCGCAGTTCAATCAAATAAATTATCTTCATATCCGTACAATCAATGGGATAACGTATCACAGTATCGAGCGAATCAGTCATTCAATGCAGACGTACCCTTTCATCAATACGGTTTGGCTAGCCAAACAAAGCGCGATTTTGAAATGCAACCAGTTACACCCAGTGCGATAGGCAAAAATAATTTACATCAGCCTAGTCCCACCGACAGTCCTGTGTCGGATTATATGGATGAAATGAAGACACCGCCTTCAACATCACCAAATAAGAGGGAACGTCAGATCAATCAAATGTGCAAAAATGCAATGTCATCACCTGAAAGCAGTTTATGGATACAAAATGGAAACGAATGTGAGTGTGTCCATTTTTTTGTGTGTTGTTTGCATTTCGGTTATATTTGTTTATGTTTTCATTCGAATGGCAAAAGCTCCTTTTTACATCCTCTGCTAAATGTCCTGCCGTAATTTTGCGACAGCGAAAAAGCTCATTCAAAGTTTTGTTGAACGAACTTTTTTCGTACACTGTGAGAGCGCTTCCAAAATTTGTATTTAACGACATCATTTTCCGTATGGAGGTGTTCGTTTTTAATTTAGTTTGGAGGACTTACAATTAATATATGAAATTATGATCTCTCCTAGCGTACAATCAGTTCCTTAATTATTTCCAAATGACATCTACTCAATCAATTTTTCGAATTTTCCGGAATTTTCTCTTGTTCGTCTACGACTTTAGTGTGAAAAGATACACTGTAAAACAGTTCTTTTTTGAAAGACCGTCTGCACAACTGCTTTCCATGGCGGTAACAGTATTACATTATAACACCATCATAATAGTGAAATCAAGGGGTGGATGATTTACGTTAATCAACGTTTTGAGACAGTAGGGTCTTGCATTTAAATACTTTTGAAGTCGATAATAGTTGAGCTTGAGCATCATTAATTAGAGGAAAACAAAGTTTTTTTTTTTTGGTGTTGATGTGAAAGTACCGTTGATAATTCAATTTGTTTATGTTTGGTATTAGGTTCTGATCAAATTCTCGTTTTTTTTTTCTCAGATAATCAAGATGGATCAAAACGAACCCGGCAAACTTACACGCGTCAACAGACCCTGGAATTGGAAAAAGAATTTCATTCGAATCGGTACCTAACTAGACGCAAACGAATCGATATAGCGAATACATTGAGTCTCACCGAAAGGCAAATCAAAATCTGGTTCCAAAATCGTCGCATGAAAGCCAAAAAGGACAATCGATCAACGTCGTCAGTCAGTCCAACAAAAGATATGTTTGACAGTCAGCAATATAAAGATATGCCGTATCAACTGTCTCCACCTCCTCCGTACGAGAACGCTCTGCCAATGGGGGGATACAAACCGACCAATTTAAATTATTTAGACCATTCCAATGGGTACAGTGTAACAGATCCACATTTGCTTCAATATAATGGATACAAAGGAGTTTGATTTTATTTGTACAAACTGCGGATGAGATCAAGTAAGGTATCAGTCTTAAATGATGGTTGAAAGAAAAGGTCATATGATAACGGTGTATGTTATAGTCAAACTGCCTTCCGGATGACGTGACCAATTTTCGAGAGACGTCTGTTACTCAAACTGTAAGACTATAGGGACGGGCTCGTCACTTATGACCCTTCTTCTGACGTCTTCATCAAACAGGCTCCGCTGTTTTATTTCTTTCAAAATTATAGTCCCAGAAATTCACATTTGATTTGTCACTTACCAATCAACATTAGTGCAACGAACGTTATTCGAAACACTGACAAAAATCAACAAAGATTGTATTATTGAGAAATAATTGACAAATCTAAATTTGAAATTCAAATTGAATGGACAAATAAGTATCAACAATCGTTCTAGAAACGACAAGCGTAACACTTGAATCTATTACTTCATTTAATCTAACTATTGTCGAAAGATTGACAAGGAATCTTTGACTTCATTAGTTTTATCATGGACGTTTCTATTATTAGACCGTATCTGCAAGCTCATCGTTTAATTCTGTCATCCCTGTCAATAACAACTGACAATAGATTGAAACTCTTTCGATCTGCGTTTCTATATTTGACTCTTCCATCAGTTAGTTTATTAGTATAACACTTCTTATTCAAACATTCCCGAACGGTTTCGGAACCAGCGTCCGCAAAAAGTAAGTTGCAGGACATTTTGAACACACTCACGATTTATAGGTGCCGTTCGTGAAATTTAGACTTGAATTCAGCTGTTTTTCAGCTGGTCCACTCATACAAAGAAGACTGCTTATACAGTTTTACCACTCGTGTGTGTAACTATTCCATCCGTTTAAACAAATAAAACCACTTCCGTTTATATAAGTGGATCAGCTCAAAAACGCTAAATGCAATTTCATGTCTAAATTTCGCTGGACGTCGCTGTATGTGAACACAGTATAAAAATAGGTGATTTTGCAAAACCTTTATGTCTTTTACTTGACTATACCCGTTTTACACTTTCATTGCTTCATTTAAGCAAAATTGCTAAATCGAAACGCATCAGCCTTAATTTCGATGGTTAGAATCTTATTATGAAGAAATATTCCACTGTTTACATGAAGCAATAACACCGTCATCCAACCATCCAGTCAAATGATTAATTTATTTTAGATTTTATTAAACATTTTATTTGTATAGATTAAGGTAGAATAGTTTTATAACGACGAATTGACAAGACAATCGGATTTTATTTCACTCGTAGAAATATGGAATCGATTTATATGTATTTTGTGTAAGAGAATATCTAGATAATTATTTTTTATAAGTTGTGTCGGACGATGTATATTTACTAAATCAAAATAATGGTAAACAGTTCCTAAATTGTAAAAAAAATCTATTGAAAAATAAAAATTACTAAATTTACAGCTATAAAGTCAGAAGCAGTTCTAATTTTTTTTTTTTTCACTCTTCTACCGTGATGAATAATATCCTTTCCCGTAGACTATAGGCCTAAGCATTGCACACCACTTGGGATGAAACTATGTAGCCGAATCGGTTCTAAATTTTTTTTATTTGTGGACTTTCCGTTAGTATTGTCTCTTTTAATTTTCCTAATTTGTTTTTGTTAGTTTTTTTTAGTGAAATTTTACGGTACGAATGAATTCTTTCTATAAAAAAGAGGTTACAAAGATAAGAAGGTACCAAAGGAGCGATTATTTTCATGAACAGTCTAGAAGTACGGCATTTCTGTTGAACAACAGGAAGGTTCACATCGTTCTTAGCTTAAAGGTCAATAGGTTGATTCGGCCATTAATTGTCGACGTTTTTTCTTTAGAATATATATAAAATGAAATAAAAATCAAGGTTCTAGTACTTCCCAATGTTTATGCACATTTTTCGCAGAATCTTAGATTTATTTTTGAAAATAATAGTCTTCTCTGGTAAGTGCAAAATCACAGGCTCGCGCAAAAGTAAATATTTACAACAACAACTGCGTTGAGACGAGAGCTCCGAATAACGAGGTGAGTGAGGTCGATGGAAAACTATTGTCATTATTACGTTCACAATGATCTAAAATATACCAAGCTGCTAAGCATATCACATAATCAAAGATAGTTACTCCACAATGATATGGGAGGTTCCAACGATAAAAGAAGTAAGCAGGAAACACAGGATCTTAGATCTGGATTTTCGCCTCTATGTATTGTTGTTGCCTCCACACATCTCAAATTTAAACTAACCGAATCTAAGGACAAAAAATTAGAACGAAGTCTTTGCTTTTTGTATTTTTTACCTTACAGAGCAGGATGCGGGGAAATAATTTTTAATACTTTTAGTTTAATAGAAATTTGATTCCAAACAGGAGAAATCAAAATTTATCGCTTCTGTTGTTGCTGAAACATTTTTTGTTGCTAGTAAATCTTTTACTTCGTCTGTTTTATCATACATTTTGTTTTTAAATAATATTACTCAGAGAACATCGCTTATTTAGCTTCTCGACAACAACAGATGGCTAGCTAAAAACTACTCAATCGCTTAATAATAATAAATCTATACAGTGAACGACATCTCAAATGTCTCACTGTCATTTTTTTTAGAGAATGTCATTGTGAATTTGCAATGACACTATAAAATTCTCAGAAAAATTTGACAGTGAGACATTTGAGATGTCGTTCACTGTATGTGAATAATAAACTAAATAAAATGTCAAAATTACACTAAAACCAAGTGCAACAACAACAATAAAACTAGTCTAAAATGAAAGCTATACCATTTATCATTTCATTCATACATTTCACACAGTACAGAACAATAAAAGAACGATAATCGTCCAAGAAAGTCAAGCTTTACGTTTAATGAAATTAATTAATTTAATTATCCCGGCAAAAACTCTTTCAGAGCAAAGTTGGACGCAGTCTACAGTCTATATGTGTGATAACTTCTAAAACAAGTGATATCGCTAGAGGTGACGCTGTCAGCGTCGTTACGCAAAATTGAATTTCACAGCCAATTAATTGAAATTAGCTGATCTAGTTTTCCAAACCATTCGCCAATTTTTTTTTTCAGAAAAAATTTTAACCAACAGAATTTTGACTGAAAAATTTTCAACAAAAAATTCGGCGTCGCATGTGGCAGATTAAATGTTCTCGTAGGTTTGTCCGTGAGCATCTGCCACTTTGCGACGCAGAATTTTTTGTTGAAAATTTTTCAGTCAAAATTCTGTTGGTTAAAATTTTTTCTGAAAAAAAAAATTGGCGAATGGTTTGGAAAACTAGATCAGCTAATTTCAATTAATTGGCTGTGAAATTCAATTTTGCGTAACGACGCTGACAGCGTCACCTCTAGCGATATCACTTGTTTTAGAAGTTATCACACATATAGACTGTAGACTGCGTCCAACTTTGCTCTGAAAGAGTTTTTGCCGGGATATCAGTCGTTTTAGAAGTTAAGTCGGAAGTTGACGAAAATTAGAGGTGTGTGCCGGTTTTAAAATAGTCGGCGGCGGTGCGCCGACTGGTAAGGGATCGGCGGCGGTGCGCCGACTGGTAAGGGATCGGCGGCGGCTAAATTATTTCAGAACGGCACATTGACTTAGTGTCAAACTTCGAAATAACTCAGCTGATAACATTGTGATGCTGAGTTGCATAAAGTTGTTTTAGTAACACGCTAATACGTACCAATGATGAAATGGAGAACATATACATTTTTAGCCAAACGTGGCCAACGTTTTGTCGTTAAGTTTGTATCATTGAGAAGGTGTCATTGATTCCGAATTGTAATGTAAGCTGTGTAGTGACCGCTATGTTGACTATTCCCTGAAAATTTGACGAAATTTTAAAATTTAACGAAAATCGAAAATTTGAAGAAAATCGAAAATTTGACGAAAATCGAAAATTTGACGAAAATCGAAAATTTGACGAAAATCAAAAATTTGACAAAATTTCACGAAATTCGAAAATTTGACGAAATTTGACGAAATTCGAAAATTTGACGAAATTCGAAAATTTGACGAAATTCGAAAATTTGACGAAATTCGAAAATTTGACGAAATTCGAAAATTTGACGAAATTCGAAAATTTGACGAAATTCGAAAATTTGACGAAAATTGAAAATTTGACGAAAATCGAAAATTTGACGAAAATTGAAAATTTGACGAAAATTGAAAATTTGACGAAATTCGAAAATTTGACGAAATTCGAAAATTTGACGAAATTCGAAAATTTGACGAAATTCGAAAATTTGACGAAATTCGAAAATTTGACGAAATTCGAAAATTTGACGAAAATTGAAAATTTGACGAAATTCGAAAATTTGACGAAATTCGAAAATTTGACGAAATTCGAAAATTTGACGAAATTCGAAAATTTGACGAAATTCGAAAATTTGACGAAAATCGAAAATTTGACGAAAATCGAAAATTTGACGAAATTCGAAAATTTGACGAAATTTAAAAATTTTACGAAATTTGAAAATTTGACGAAATTCGAAAATTTGACGAAATTCGAAAATTTGACGAAATTCGAAAATTTGACGAAAATCGAAAATTTGACGAAAATCGAAAATTTGACGAAAATTAAAAAATTTGACGAAATTCGAAAATTTGACGAAATTTAACGAAAATCGAAAATTTGACGAAATTCGAAAATATGACGAAGAAAGTAATTCTCTATCTGCCACCATTCAAGAAATATCTCCAAAACCCCAATTGACCCACCCATTTCCAACTTTCGACATTTTTCGCAAATGCCCTTCTTTTCTACTCGTAAAACTCTGAGACTTTGCCGAAGAAAGTAACTCTCTATCTGCCACCATTCAAGAAATACCTCTAAAAACATAATTGACCCACCCATTTCCAACTTTCGACATTTTTCACATATGCCAATGTGTTCTACTCGTAAAACTCTGAGACTTTGCCGAAGAAAGTAAATCTCTATCTCTCATAAGCCAAAAAATATTAGTCCTTTCATCCTACGCTCGAGTAGCTCAAAATTTGGTCACTCTGACCACTCTAGCTCAACCAAATCTGCACCAATTTTTCTAATTATTTTTTTGTTCGATTCGTGTGGCGAATACCTTTCATTTGATGGGTCACACGCCCCTGCAGGTTTCAATACAGCTGAGCTACAGCTGAAAACGCGTTCCCGACCCTCGAAAACCACACTCAGAAACCACTTCGAGGCCAATAAAACAAAATTCTGGTTTTTCCTGGGGTAGTGGCGTATCACATTTTCATTTTTATGCCCACCCTGAGGTTCCTGCAAAATTTCATGGAGATTGGCTGACTAGTTTCCGAGATCGACCGTCGATAGATAGACAGATAGACAGATAGACAGATAGGCAGATAGACAGATAGGCAGATAGACAGATAGACAGATAGACAGATAGAAACATACAGAGTAAGTTGAAAGATTTTGATTGTTTGGAAAACGTTAATTTGGTGCATTTTCTATCAAAATGACCAACTTCAAAACGATGTATCTCCGGCAATTTTAAAGTTACATAGTCGAGTGATAGCTCGTTTTGCTCGTATTTGAAGCGCGAATAAGATAGAATAGGATTTGTGGTGATACAGGCCAAAGGAAAGAAACTTAAATTCTCGCCTATATATAGTTGCCGCGTCTCAAAAAATTTTCTTCGTTCTTTTTTTGGAAGTTAGACTGCGTCAAGTCCTCCGCTATCGCTCCGGACATGATTACTATTTCCACACAGATCGAACAGTCGTCTGTTTTAAATTTTCCAACAATACGACCGAGCTCGTGATGTCACTTATATGACACCGCACAAACATTTTAAACTGATTTATAAGCTTTGCCAGCACTACGGACCATTACGATACTGATGTGTGTTGTGTTGAAGTACAATTTAAGAGACTGAAGAGAAGGCATATTTGACGATGAAGTGAGTCTCATTGCACCATAGAGTTATAGTTTGAATTTAGTTTTTTTTTTGTTATATCAAATAGTGTTTACGGTGGACTCGTAATTGAGTTATATAAGAGCTTATAACAAAACTGACGGTTAATTTTTAATAGAATTATGGAGATTATAACTGAAAATGTCTGTAAATATTAGGAATAATTTATTACAATGGGCAAAACAGTTATGATTGTAATTTATTTTCAGACAGTTATCATACAAATTGCAATAAGTCCTTTCTAGTCTGTCTTTTCAATAGTTCACACAAGAAAAATTGAGTATGAAAAGATCGTTTAACGTTGTGATTGTGGATGTTATTACTTAGTTAGGGTGGACTTAATTTTATTAGAATACACTAGCTCTGGATACGAATCCAAAGGTGAGAATACAAATGAAATATTTTCTGCAACTGCGCTGCGAAAACTGATTTTTTCATGCGTGATTTGAGTAATTTTTGCCACTAGTGGTGTAATGGATTTTCATATATACTTTTCGTCACTCCTTCTATGAACTATTAACAGTAAATAAAAATTCGGCTTTGACCAAATTTCGAACCCCCGACACCAAAACCCAATGCTTATCGAGGAACACCTCTAACCATTCGCTATTGAGATATACAATCGCAGTGAACCAATGTTTGAAGCGTTCATAAATGCAGTCTACTTGATCGTTCATACTATATTTCGTTCATACAGCAGAATCTATGTCAAAGGTAGAGTAATGCTTCAAAAGTTCATTTTTCGCAGCTGGTTACAGAAAACTTTGTTTGCAACAAGTTGCAAAAAGAGGTAGTTTTCGTCACACGATGTGGCTATCACATCTAGTGACGAAAATAGCATCTTTCCGCAATTTGTTGCATAGATTACTATTCTGCGATATTGGACGTTATGGCAGTCTTTTACATGCTTTGGTTTCCTTAGGGTAATTAATATAATTATTTACCTCGGCCTCGCCTCGGAATTAGAAACCTCACACTAAAACAGCGATCAATCTCTAATTTTCATCGCACGTTACGTTAATAATATTATTTTTTTTATTTTTTTATTTTTAATCGTTTTACGACCAAACAAACAGGCCGGGGCCCAATAATATGTTAGTCGGGAAAATACAAGAAAATCAGAAGTACAATGCCAAGTTTCTTTGCCAGAAAAACAATAATAAAAAAATTAGTAACTGAAAGTGTCTCTAACGAGCTCCTTAAACACCGAAAGTCTAGCATCCATAATATTCAAATCGGAGAAGAACAAGTCATGATGCTCTTGAATTCGGAAAATCGGTGAGTTCCTCTGGATGTTGGTCTTAATGTTGGGTAGGTAGAACACATTCCTTTGTCGGGTGGATCTAGTACGATGATCAAACGAAAGCTGGTGACGAAGTTTAGAATCGATTCGGCTATGAATCAATTTGAATAGGATCATTTCATCGTTTTCCAGTCGCCTGGATTCCAGCGAATGAAGTCTAAGATGTTGTAGTCTCTTGTCGTACGATTGTCGTTCCATGTTAAACTTGTAGAAAAACATCCTCGAGAATTTCTTTTGCACTCGCTCCAACTGATCGATTGAGTTGTGATAGAACGGACTCCAAACGGACGAACAATATTCAAGTCTGCTACGAACAAGAGAATTATAGAGTGTCACAAAGCTCGACCGATCGGAAAAATATTTGCCACAGCGGAAGATAAATCCAATAAGCTGGTAACTTCCTCGTAATGAAATCAACGTGATCGCTGAATGACAGCTTCTCGTCGATAATGACTCCAAGATCGGTTTTTGATCGCACTCGGTCAATAACCTGGCCACATAGCATGTATGGAAATGAGATCTTGTTGGGACTGTGCGTAAATGACATGACAGCGCACTTCTTGTGGTTCAGACTCATATCGTTCGATCTGCACCACCGCTCAACCAGCTCTAGGTCATTTTGTAGGAGTAGGCAGTCATCCTCATTGATGATTGGGCGAAAGACTTTCAGATCGTCAGCAAAGCCGAGTCCAGAATCTGCAGATAGAGACGTGAGTAAATCATTGATGAAGATTATGAATAAGAGCGGGCCAAGTATTGATCCTTGCGGAACTCCTGAGGTAGGAAAAATTCTGCTGGACGATGAACGACCAATTACCACCAGCTGCGAACGATCCCTGAGGTACGACGCAAACCATTGGACTAGGTTTGAATTTATTCCAAGTCCCTTTAGTTTACCAATCAGGCGTCCGTGGTTCACTTTATCAAAAGCCTTCGTGAAATCCGTATAAACTGAATCAACTTGACCACCATCCGCAATATTGTTTGCCAACATCGATACGTATTCCATCAGGTTCGTCTGTGTTGACCTCTTACAGAAAAAACCGTGCTGAGAATGGTGAATTTTATGCTATGAATTTTATATTGCTGAATATACAATGCTCGTTGTTTTTTGGTACTAGATTTTAACGCGGTAAACGTTTTGTTATCAGAAACTGCTACTGCAACTTTCTAAAAGTTATCTGGTTAGGTTAGATTGTTGGGAGACATCTTCCTGACAAACGAAAAACCAGATCAAAGATCCATTTATTTATTACTACTACATTGCCCACATCTCTAGCCACTTCTTATCTCGGTGTTCTGATACTCAAAGGTGCAGGAAAACTAAGTCTGGTGTAAAGAGGACAAACCCTAAGGATATGTGCACCAGTCTCAGCGCCAGACCGCAAGGACAAATAGAGTCGATTGCGAAGACGGTCGTCACTGGTTCGAATATCCCTATACTACTTGGGGGCCGTTCATAAATTACGTAACGCTAGAGGGGGGGGGGGGGGGGGGTATGAGGCAAGCGTTACGGTTCTAACAAAATTGGGTCAAACTTGACCCTTTTAGCGTTACAGACCCGGGGGGGGGGTCTGAAAAATGTTGATTTTTGCGTTACGTAATTTATGAACGGCCCCTTGTCACAGAATGCACGCACAGCAATTCCAATTAAATTAAACTGAACTCAATATAAGTTTTCAGTTTTTGTGGGTTTTGGCTCGTTCTATTCGTTCCACATGTATTTTTTCACATTTGAGTAGCGCTGGCGCTATGGCGAACATGTGGAACAATGTAGAAGGTCAACCCAGTAAAAAGTTTATAAGAGTTTAGTTTTTTAAGTAGTTAAGACCTATGCCGCTATGCCAATAGAACGGAAACAACAATTATTGTGAAATTATAACCAATCATCGCTGGATACAAATCTCACCTTAAAGTTTATTAAATGATTTTCTTAGAATAATTTTTGAAAGTTTTTTTTTTAAATTAAATTGTGTAGACAATGCTCGTATTGAATTTTCTCATAAGAGAAATTACCACAATACTTCAGATGGGTTGACTAATGTAAATGACCGATTTGTAATATAATAACGGTTTTTCATCACACAGAAGTCCTTCATCTTTAATCACTGTTGCTTGCACATTAAATTATGTGTGAGTCAGGAGTCATACACTTAAACATTTCTTTAGATTTGATCATGATCAGACGGAAAGATTTTTTTTTTAAGTTGGAATCGCAAATCATTAGCAAATTACAATTTCAGCAGCATTTTAATGCTTTGTACAATAAAAATAGCAATTGATATCACAGCAGCCACGGCTTATTGATGCTTTACCTCGCATTATATAAAATGTGAGTGGCATTATCTCTCTTATTTTTCATAATACGCGCATTTCGTTGTTCAATACGGCTAGGTAATTTGAGTCCGTAATTGATGACTTCTCGTCAAAGATTTCATGTTTTCAATGAGAATCCATTAAGAAAGACACACATTGAGAGATATCACATATAAAAATTGTATACGAAAATGAATGATTGTTTGTGCAGTAAAATTTTATTCGATATTGTCGAAGAATTCAAAACATTTAACAGATTGATATTTAACTAATAAAACAAATATATTTTAAATCTCATTAATATTGTCGATTCCAGGAGGTCTTTAAATCATATTTCTCTCTCGACCGTTCGACAGACATAAACGAAAAATAAACAGTAAAGGTACAGACAGATTTTTCAGATAGGTAAATTGTTTTCGCAATTTTTTTGTTGCTTGTTTGTTTGTTCTTTCGTTTTTTTTTTGTGTTGTCAAATGTATAAATTGATCAGATTACGGATTACTAAATAATTAATTACATCAACTTTACATCAACTTTGATGATTGTTACACACGGTGATACAAAATTTATGATATTAGTCTATGTACTACACACAAATTATTAATGATTAAATGCTCTGACTGATTATACGTTACGGTTCGAAATCAGTAATACTCATTTCAAATCAGAATAGATGGAGGACTGACGTTTCCAGAGCCAAGAGCCATAAGCAAGTGTTTATACAGAAATTAATTAAGGTTTTATGTGGCGTTTAGCACCGCAGTCGCAGTGGTCAGTAATGTTTAATTGTTGAAGAGCCTATTATAGCAGTTGAAAACTACTTTGTCCTACTCAGCCGTTAAATATTGCAGAAAACTAAAATTATTGTCAATATAAATTGATCCCAGAAGATTGTCCATAAAAGATGTCCGCATTTTTTTCGTACCTTTGGATCCCATCCCATTCCCTACGTCCACGTTTTTTCAATACACGTTTGACATTTTTTATCCGCTTTTGTTGACCTACTCACTTTCCCTGAGTCTTGACGTCTTTTGAATGAAATTTTTACAATTTTGATTGATCAAAAATCAAATTGAGGGATTTTTTTGAAAGTGGACCAGGCTCCGTCGGAGCTATTTTTTTGCGACGGTTTGTTCATATGCCCAGATAGCCTTGGTCCCAATAGTCCAAAACCGCAGTCGTTTAATTTTCATGTTTGCGTCTTGGCTGGTGGTGAAGGTGCAAAAGTCGAAAAAGGGTGTTTTTTATACGTGATTTACTGCCGCTGCAGACGATGGACACACATTTGTGGTGGCTCGTTGGATAGGTACTGTCCAGGAGACCCGGGGCAAAGACAGATATCAAATGTGTACTCAAGCACTATTCAAAAATAACAAAAAGTATGTATCAGTCAAAGGCCGGAAATTTTGATGATCTTTATTAGGTGATATTTTGTACTTGGTGACTGTTGTTGTATAGATCAGTGGTTGCCCTGATAGAGGCTTAACCCAGCTCTACAATTATACCTCAATTGCCATAGAAGTGAAAGGTTTCAGGATACTTTTTTGGGTATAAAGCAAATGACTTCCTTCACTCGAAAGCAAAATATTGATTTTAGAAAAATACACGAATTATGCTGTTTTTGATGTCTGCATCCAATGATCTAACCATAAACATTCTCCAGGTGCGAGATATCACCTTTTGAAGTTCATCAAAATTTACGGCCTTTGACTGACACAATATTTTTGTTATTTTCGAACAATGGCACAGAACATGCAAGATATCTATGCTTGCCCCGGTTCTCCTGGACAGTACCTATCCAACGAGCCGCCACACATGTGTGTCCATTGTCTGTAGCGGCAGTAAATCACGTATAAAAACACCCTTTTTTCGACTTTTGCACCTTCACCACCAGCCAAGACGCAAATATGAAAATTAAACGACTGCGGTTTTGGACTATTGGGGCTAAGGGCTATCTGGGCATATGAACAAACCGCCGCGAAAAAATAGCTCCGACGGAGCCTGGTCCACTTTCAAAAAAATCCCTCATTGTGAAAGAACAGATCAAGACACCTCTGAGTTGATCCCGAAGACAGTGATACCAACATTTTCTATTGTTCTAAAATTTTATATGGAAACTGTCTGCTGAACCTTTCAAATTTGAGCGCCAGGTGCCTGCGTACATTCTGTAATTTTTGGCCTCCTAACTTTTTGAACAACCTCCCATGGCGTTGCTAGAGAACTGTCTTGCGCAAATTAAACAAACATCGTCATGTTCACTTGATACAAAAGAGCAGCTGTTGCTATGACCTTTAAGGGGACCAGCAAGCACCGCAAGCACACAGTCACATGGTTTTCGGTGTGAAACCCAAGAGTCTCTTTTAATTGGTTTCACAACGCTAATATCTGTTATCAAACAACGACGTATGAAGCTTCTAACTGTTTAATGTTTGTTGTGAAATAATTAACATTTTCGTTTAGCAAAGACTCTATGAAAGTCTCCTACGTCTATTGATTAAACCATTTTGCTCAGTAAGTTCAAAATCTTCCACTTTATTAACTTTAATACACATTCTGCAATATAAGGAGACACTAGCCAGAACTCATCGCTTTTTTTGTTACTGTTGTCGATAGCGGATGACTTTGGGTTGACATTGTCTAGAAATACAACGAACATATCATGTGAAAACGATCAAAATAACGTTATGAGTATATTTCCTATGATTAAATCAATGTGATCGAAGCTCTTCTTGGGACAAGAATAATTTTGGATTTGGCGTTATTTATAATTGAAGGCTTGTTAACTGTATATTGACGTAATGTGATTGATACTTAATTATAACAAATCACACTTCCACTTTTAACTCAACTCAACTCGAAACTCACACGAAGTTCCATTCATCCAGCGTATAGTGTATGTTACCGCTCTACATCTGTGTTTCTGAACAAATATAACATTGTGTATACAGTTCATAGGTATAATGCTCAAATGTTCCAGAGGTACATCATCGTTATGCATACCTACTCATTCAACTGTAAATCGTCGAATATCGGTAGAGAATGATAAATGATGTAAAGTGTTCAAAAGTCGTTCAAAAATCACCCTTAAAATGGTCCAAATGTAAACCCTCTTCTGTTTTGTTCCACTGAAACAATATAATGTGCTGCGAAACGAGACATTGTATCGACACATTGGAAACACTTTGCTGGGTTCATGCTCTTTCGCGAGAAACAAATTAAAGAATTCCTTAACGTCATATGTTGAAAAATTTCCATTTTACCATATTCAACTCAAACTGTACATTCCAATAATGATGTTTGAGGAAATGGTATCGATTTCCTGGCAAATATGCTATGCTATTCCTTTGGAATGGATAGTCAAACAACGTAGGAAGAAAGTAAAGTAATTCTGGGTTAATACATATTTTGCATGGTGAACGCTACGTTGCCAATACTGAAGTTATCGAATTTAGGCTAGACAAAGATAAAAAACAATTATGTTATTAATCGATGTCGTTGTTCCCTTTTTGTGTATGCCTTATGCCAACGAATGCAAAAGTATACAGTTTAAATACAAGACCTGTATATAGCCTGCTGTTAAGGGATACATTTAAATGATTCTCAAAGAAAAAAGAATTCTTCACAGGTCGTATTGAAAGAAGCTATTAACCTTGTCTATTATGGATAGTAATTATTGGGTCAACAACATTATTTAACATCCTTTCTTCATATCAATGAAACAAATACGGAGTCATTCGTAACTGCTTTGACACACGAACGTTGTGATCTAAAAGTGTTAGAAAACTGACTATGAACGTTGTTCATACGTTGTCAACGTTGTTTACTTTTGCAAACTTAATTAAGTACTAGATATTAGGGTGATCAGGAAGCTATAGGGTTCTGTTCATAAATTACGAGACAAAATAACATATTCAACGACTTTATTCATTCCAAATGCAATATGAGCATGATGCGTTATAGAATGTCGTAACATTGGTAATGCAATGCAGGTAGAATATAGGTAGAATCTATTAATATTGTTTCAAGTAATTTGATCTTATGCACTTTTGTCATTATCGATTCTTCTACAATTTCGACTAAAATTAATCGTTCGATGAACATGAATACCACAATTGCAATTGATCAGGGAAATGTTATATGACTAATTCTAAAACAAAGTGAAAAAATGCGCGCGCTGGTAATTAATTATACCCTAAAATTCTTAGAGTCTAATAATGTTTACCGCCATCAATAAATATCATAAAAACTGTTTCTTCTTGTTTTCTTTCAGTGATAAACACTGAAAAAAAATTCAGATAATCTTTCCCCGAGTAATGTAATTTCTCATACACAGAGAAAAAAGTCGGATTAAATGTTTAATCTACGGAAAGATTATGAATATTTTAAATATTTTGAAAGATTTCGTTTCAATCTTTTTTCAAAGATTACAAAAATTAAATCTTTCGATAGATTGCGTTTCGGGTTAAAATGGCTAAAATTGATAGTAGCAATAATATTTTCCATACGCTTATGATACTTTTCAATAGTTGTGCCAGGCTCAACTTCCTTATCGTTGCAGGAAAACTAAGTCTGGTGTAAAGAGGACAAACCCTAAGGATATGTGCACCAGTCAGATTTATAAAGATTTATGATAATAGTTAATTAAATAATTGGAAAAATGAAAAAAAGATGTTGCCTTCGATTAGGATTTGAACTCGTTTACTATGATGGTTACCTCAGTTGGTACAAAGGTTTCGTTCAGAAGATTATTTTTTAATCTTTGAAAGAGTAAAATCTTCGCAACAACGGTTCGAAAATAATCTTGCTAAGATTAAGAACCCAATAGCTCAGTGGTAAAGTACAGGACTGGAGATACGGAGATACCGAGGTGAACGAGTTCAAATCCTGATCATATTAAGTAAAAAAAAAACATTTAATTTCAATTAAACAAATAAAATTTCCAATTTCAGAATAAATAAAACAAATAAGTCTGACTCCAATATTCAAATAAATTTTGGAAAAAAAATTTTAATTTCAAAATAAAAACAAGGCATCAGAACAGTCGGAGCGTTTGCTGCGACTTAGCCCCGTACGTCCCGTAATCCTATTTCGTCCGTAACCATAATACGTCCGTAGCCGTAATACGCCCGGAACCCTAATACGTCTACAACCCTCTAATGCGTCTGTTACCAAAATGCAAGTCAAGTTGGGCATGGTCAAATTTACTGAAAGTGTTCATTTTTAAAATTGCGCATAGCGCAATTACAAAAGCCCGTACGAAGTACCTCTCAAATAAAACCAACAATTTACGACATTATTTTAGAAACCCAAAATTTTTTGCCAATTTTCCATTGGGTATTCAATTACTTCTCAAATAAAACAAAAATTAGCAAAATCGGATGATATTTACTCGATTTACGTGCAAAAAACACTTAGGGCCGAGTAGCGGCCTTAGTCCAAGGGCCCAAATTTTAAACTTTTTTCGCCACGTTCTTTTCGGTATTCAATTACCTTCCATAAAAAACTAAATCTAGCAAAATCGGATGAGATTTACTCGATTTATGTGCAAAAAACACTTAGGGCCGAGTAGCGGCCTTAGTCCAGGGGCCCAAATTTGAAACTTTTTTTTACCATCATTCTATTCGGCATTCAATTATCTCTCAAATGAAACAAAATCTAACAAAATCGGATGAGATTTACTCGATTTATGTGCAAAAAACACTTAGGGCCGAGTAGCGGCCTTAGTCCAAGGGCCCAAATTTGAAACTTTTTTCGACACGTTCTTTTCGGTATTCAATTACCTTCCATAAAAAACTAAATCTGGCAAAATCGGATGAGATTTACTCGATTTATGTGGAAAAAACACTTAGGGCCGAGTAACGACCTTTGAGCCCTCCCAACAAGCTCGCGTTGCATCCTACACAAAAACAATGTTCAGCAACTTTGTTCTACTCGTCAATACCTTTCATTTGATATATCACAAGCAGCTATTGCGTGCGTATTTCGGTAGATATCGTCGAAAGACTGAAAAACACCTAGCTTGAGTAAATCACAACCTTTTTTCAAAATTCTTTTTTTCCCCGATTGGTATCGACAAAAGTAAGGTCAAGTTCGAAAATGGGCATGGTAGGGTTGGCCCCTCCAGAGCTAGGGCCCTATAGGTGTTTTTCAGTCTTTCGACGATATCTATCGAAATACGCACGCAATAGCTGCTTGTGATATATCAAATGAAAGGTATTGACGAGTAGAACAAAGTGGCTGAACATTTTTTTTGGGTAAGATGCAACGCGGGCTTGTTGGGAGGGCTCAAAGGTCGTTACTCGGCCCTAAGTGTTTTTTGCACATAAATCGAGTAAATCTCATCCGATTTTGCTAGATTTAGTTGAATACCGAAAAGAACGTGGCGAAAAAAGTTTCAAATTTGGGCCCTTGCACTAAGGCCGCTACTCGGCCCTAAGTGCTCTTTGCACATAAATCGAGTAAATCTCAACCGATTTTGCTAGTTTTTGTTTCATTTGAGAGGTAATTGAATACCCAATGGAAAGTTGGCAAAAAATTTTGGGTTTCTAAAATAATGTCGTAAATTGTTGGTTTTATTTGAGAGGTACTTCGTACGGGCTTTCGTAATTGCGCTATGCGCAATTTTAAAAATGAACAGTTTCAGTAAATTTGACAATGCCCAACTTGACCTGCATTTTGGTAACAGACGCATTAGAGGGTTGTAGACGTATTAGGGTTCCGGGCTTATTAGGGCTACGGACGTATTATGGTTGCGGACGAAATAGGATTACGGGTTGTACGGGGCTAAGTCGCAGCAAACGCTCCGACTGTTCTGATGCCTTGTTTTAATATGAAATAATTGAAATGAAATGTAATCCGAAAAAGATTTAAATCTAATCCAGGATTTTTGTCTGTGTACAAAAACTGCATTACCACGTCACAGGTAATGTTATTTTTATATCAAAAATTACAATACCTGGAGAAGAACTGTCAACGTTTTTCTCAGTGAACTCGAAAAAAAAAATGGTGTTAGAACGAATGGAATTGGTCGTATAGCACATCAATAGTGATAGTACATGTTGAAAATTGAAGTTCGAATTTTTTTTTCTGTCAATTTTTTTAGCGTGTTGACGTAACGTTATTTTATATATTTCGTTCCCGATGCACGTAAAACTTTCTTGAAGTGAAAAAAAAATTGTTCGCAAACTTTTTTCGGACTGTTTTTAAAATTTTTGTTGTACGCGCCCTAATGGGATTCGAACCCGAGACCTCTTGCGTATGAAGCAAGCGGTCAACGATCTGAACCACCGGACTAAATTAGGTCTCGGGTTCGAATCCCATTAGGGCTCGTACAACAAAAATTTTATTTCCAAATTTCAATTTGATTTCTCATACTTTGCACTCTTCAATTTCAAAAGTTATTTATGAACGTTGATCAGTGACAAACGTTTTACTCTTATTATATGTAATTTGTTGGAGTTAATATTTTTGCATTTTAAACAGGGCTTATTATTGGTAATTGTGATCCTGAAAATTCGGAGAAATTCCGAATAAGTATGACAGACGAATTTTTTAGAATTATTTGGAGGTATTTTTTTAAAAAACAGCCTACCGAAATCGGACGCATTTCCAGTGGACTTTTTTATATGTGCCTAGAAAGGTATTCGACCCTAGAAGCCAAAACCACTTTCGAAAAAATTCTTCGAAGTTTGTGTGACTGGTGAAAGGTGATCCAAAACTTGCACTTTTCTTTCAAAAATTTCTCCAGTTACGTGAGCCGTTCAGGGTCGTGTAGGGTGTCATTAGAAAGGTAATCACATGTACTATTGAGCCGAATAGGGACTTATTGGGTTTAAAATTCATTGACACTGAAATATGTTCAGTTGAAGTTTTCAACCGAAGACTTACACTGTTCTTACTGAAATTTCTCGAGGTACACAAAACGTACATGGGGTATCATTTGAAAGGTAATTTAATGTGCTTTTGGGTCAAATAGGGCCTTATGAAGTTTGGATGCATCTATGATGAAATATGTACACCTAAACATTTCAATTTCTATTTCAACGTAGATGCATCCAAACCACATAAGACCCATTTGGCCCAAAAGCACATTAAATTACCTGTCAAATGATACCCCATGTACGTTTTGTGTACCTCGAGAAATTTCAGTAAGAACAGTGTAAGGCGTTGGTTGAAAACTTTAACTGCACATATTTCAGTGTGAATTTTAAACACAATAAGTTCCTATTCGGCTCAATAGTACATGTGATTACCTTCCTAATGACACCCCACACGACTCGGCTCGTGTAACTGGAGAAATTTTTATAAGAAAAGTGCAAGTTTTCGGCTTTTGATCACCTTTCACCAGCCACACAAACTTCGAAGATTTTTTTTTGAAAGTGGTTTTAGCTTCTAGGGTCGAATACCTTTCTAGGCACATATAAAAAGTCCAATGGAAAATGCGTCCGATTTGGGTAGGCTGTTTTTCAAAAGAATCCCTCTTGGAATTTTTCCGAAATTTCAAAATTTAAATTCCCAATAAAACATCCTGTTGATAAGGAGTAGAATAAATCAAACATTTGATAAGACGATGTATTTTATATTACTATATTTAAAAGTTTTACTGTCACGGTGAGCTTAGATCTAGCTTTCTGGTAGAGGACTAGGCTCTGATCATTTTTGAACCATTTTTTCATACAATTTGGGGGTCGAAAGAGTTTCAGCAAAACATAGATTTTTCAGAGAGTTTGGGCAGCAAATTGATAGTAGCTGTTAGCCTGAGGCTTAACCTTTCTAATGATACATACAGCATATTCCGTATGAGTACAATATGAATTTAATCGTATAAAGAGAAGCAGAGTCAACCCACTCAAGATGTTGAGAATTGTATCTCATAAACACTCGCGGAAATCCTGATCAAGAATGCCATTGAAATGAACGAGATCATAGTGGACACGAACAGAAAAAAGAAAATGAAAAAGTCAGTTACAACTGTACGATCGATCAATAAAGATATTTTCCGGGGACAGCATCCCCAAGTCTCAGTGTTTAAATTGTAGTGAATTTAGTAGAATTCCCAACAAGTGGCGCAGCTGAAAACAAAAGGAAGTAATCCTTTGGACGCTCCGAAAAATCGTTTATGGGCGAACTGATAAAAAGATCAAGTGCTTCGTGATAACTCATCCAGGAAACGATTGGCGAATCGGTATCGTTAAGTGTCAACAGCAGTAGAAAAGCTCCAAAGAATGCACACTGTTCACAGGATGATAGCGAATCATCTGTATAGTGCGAAGTTCGGTGTATCGATGACTAAGCGTTTGATGAACAAATCGGATGGGACCTTAAAAAACGCTAACACCACGGATATTGGACGAGTTGTCAGTTGTTGTCAGGCGTGGAATATGAAAACGAAAGTTGGAATAAAGCTCAAAACCAGGCGTTGGTTCACGGAAATCCAGCAGTTAAGCATACAACCAGTCGTTTACATGAATACAGTGATTGACGTTGGTCATGGCAAAACGTGTAGTCCGGATGTGTAATGTGAATCGGGCTCTTCAACTGAAAGTGTTCCGTAGTGCGAAAGAAACAGCGTCAATTGAATCAATTTAAGGCCACTGTTTAAAAGGAAATGGACAATGAATAAACACGCCTACTCCACACGAGTACTTGATTGTACTCTGGCTAAAAAAATTCGTGAAGAAATCAGGATATGGAAAAATTCTGATCCAGTCGTTTGATTAGCAATCAGTTTGTTGTTGGATGACAGTTGGTTGGTTGGAGGAATCGAGTGGTCGAAAATTTTGCATTTCCGGAAAAATTGTGGATCAAGGGCCAAAGTTTCCAATTATTTCAAACGAAGAAGATCGGCTAAAGATCAAGACAGAGAAAAGTTGGAGCAAAACATAAAACCCAGTCGTTGTTTGATGTAAATCCAGTGGCTGATTCGCGTTGCAAGTGATTTCGTTGGTTCATTTTGTCATTGCCGTTGGGCATCATACCAGTCTACGATCGCTGGTTTACGAAAGTCCAGTAGTTGGCATTCGGATAACGATTCAGAATGATAAGACCTCACATTGGTTGAACGTTGAATCGAAAGCTTGAGTGAAAGTTGCAGCTGGCACCACACAGTTTATATTTGTTGCGTCAGAGACACGAGAGGAAATACGAGAAAACAGTCTACAAGCTTCCAGTAGATGTGAATCGCTAAAATTTCGACCAGGTGAGTGACTTGGTGACATTGACGTTAACGGACAAGCCTTTGTACTGAACGATTTGGTGGAAACTCCAATGGTTGGTATTGGGGGTAAGGCCTTGTTCTTGAGTAGCATCAACGCACCTCAAGCAAAAGTGCTATTTATGACAGCTGCCAAATAGAGTACTTTTTGTATGACATTTTATCCACACTTTTTACAGTGTAAAATTTTGTATGGAGCACTGTCAAGTTTCAGTACCCTATTGAGAGTATCACTTTTGCTTGAAGTGCGTTGGTAGCATTCGTGGTTGTTTCAGGGTGTTTGTTACTTGCAGCCAGTTGAAAAGAAATGGAAAATCGTTCATGCTCATTTTGCAGCGGTTTTTTTTGTAATTTTTTATTGAGCTCAGAGATTCGTGAAGTTGTTTATACATATCTGCAATTTAAGTGTGAACAGATTGGAAGTTTCAGATTGGCAGCAGATTTGAGTGAAGGGAATTAAGTAAACGGGCAAGAGAAGTTAGTTTGAGTTAACGTTATTAGGGGTAGATTGACTGTGGACTATGACGAACGCGACGAACGGTCGAAAAATGAATTCCATCAGCGATGTGAGTGGAGAGTTGCAAGTGACAAAGCGATGTGATTAAAGAAGGAACGTGTGATAGAACGTACAGTCGTTGTAAGCGGCAACAGGTAGTAAACGAAAAACAAAGTGCCTTCAACCAAACAAATTGGGGCAGTCACCAACTCGACGAAGACATGTAACCAAGGATATACTGAAAAAGTAAACAGTTGAGACGATCAAAGTTTGGCAAAGAGTAGAGGTGAGATATTTACTGAGGATGTGGCCGGAGTCAGCTCACCGGAGTGTGGATTGGACACAGGCAGTAAATATTCTTTCAAGAAACCTTGAAATTTATCCTAACAGATCTAGTGTTTGATTTCGATGTCAACAGAAGTGACTGGTTACACTTGGCAACACATAAACATTCGCACGTAAGAAGGTGGGAGTGAGTGAACTTCTTTCTTCGCAGAATGTTCAACAAAAGCTCGATATCGAAATTGGTCAGTGGATGACTAGCAGCAGCAAATGACGAAAAAGAACCGACATCAAATTGATTTGTTAGCGAAGGACTGGCAACATAAAATGGTGAGAGGAGGATTCAATCTAGATTTGTCAGTGGCGAACTGGCAACAGTGACGAAAAGAAATTCCTATCTAAACTGGTCAGTGGCGAACTGGCAAAGCTCTATCCAAAATTGGTTTGTCAGTAGCGGACTGACATCGCAAAATGATAATGGAATGAAAGACATTGGCAAATGGTGTACTGGAAGCATGTAATGGTGCGAACGAACAACATACAGATTCAGATTCACAAACTCCGAATGACCAACGGGAAATAATTGAAGTTGTGACCGATTCGATTTTGATGTCCGTAAACGAAGATGGTTGATCTACAACGAATGGGAATTCGATTGTTATGGTCGACAGCAAGAGAAGGCCCAGGGATACGTCAATACATGGTCGAGCCGTAGTAAACAGTAGCGCACTGTGAACTTGAATGATATCGAATGATAAAGCGGAAGATCTATCGAAATTGGTCAGTGGATGACTGGCAGCTATAACGAGAAGAAATCTCTATTATTTGGGCAGTAGCGGACTAGCGTCATCCAATGATGAAAAGGAAATGTTCAAACGCCGCACATCATCGAAATTGGTCGATCAATGGAAGACTGACGGCATCCGATTGAGAAACACGGACAATTACAAACATTGGTGACAGACAATGTGAAATATTTTGAGGTCTAACGACGGAAAAACAGAAACAGATTCGATTGAAGCATCCGTTAACGAAAGTGGAAGTCAATTTTCATACGTAAAGAACAGTTGAACCGTAGTGGACGACCCGAATGAATGCACGGCGACGCAATTCAGACTGAAAAAAGGATGGTCGAGCCGTAGTGGACGACAACGAATGAATGTACAGCGACGCAATGCAGACTGAAAATGGATGGTCGAGCCGTAGTGGACGACAGTGTAGATGAAATTCTCACGGCAAGTCTGCAAAATTAATACTCCGACAATTGAAACACAGTCAGATGCTTGGTGATAAACTACGTGGAAGCATGTTGAGGTAGCAAATTGGATTGACCTCAATAACGAAGTTATGGAAGGTCAAGGTGGGAGTATGTTGAGAATTGTATCTCATAAACACTCGCGGAAATCCTGATCAAGAATGCCATTGAAATGAACGAGATCATAGTGGACACGAACAGAAAAAAGAAAATGAAAAAGTCAGTTACAACTGTACGATCGATCAATAAAGATATTTTCCGGGGACAGCATCCCCAAGTCTCAGTGTTTAAATTGTAGTGAATTTAGTAGAATTCCCAACACAAGAGTTGAGTATAAAAAGTAAATTTTTCATGGAAATCCATACAAAACCTACTTTGGGAAACGTATGCTTGTTTGTATGTCTTGCACGGTTCCAATGACAGCCGTTTCCATAGCATCCGTTCCAATAATACAAGTTTCGAGAATTTATCCTAGATTATAAAGAAGCAATTTCAAGACATATCTGAGTTGATCACGAAGGGACTGACAATCGATATATCTGGTTGCATTGCCACGAACCTAGAATAAAATAATCTGCGTACGAAATATGTACGTAACTATTGGGGAGATATAAGCCTTTAGGAGTAACTTATTCTCCTAATTATTATAGAGTGAGAAATTGCAAAATTAAACCGGTGAAGTAATTTAGTTGTAAATCTTACCCTCTTAATAGTATATTACTTTCGAGGTTCCAAGTTATGTATTTCATAAGTGGGGTGTTACAGCCCGACCCGAAGGGCAGCTAGTTTACAATTACTACTTATAAATTGAATTATTGTTTTTATGATCCGATCGATGTATAACGGCGGCTGTTCGTTTGATGTAAATAAATAAAATTAGTCGAGCAAATTGTTTCCAAGGAAACTCGCGATAATTTGAGAAAATCTTGAAAATTGCGAAAATATTTTAGCAAATATAAGCATTAAGCACTGTTTCATATCTTTTTATTATTATCATCAACATCAACATCTGTTGACAACAAAATTATTATTGAACAATTATATCAGACTACAAACGTTAACTAACGTCCCTTCATGCTACATTCCAATATTCATACATTTTTCTGATTATTTAAAGAACCATTCGTTCATCGAGTGTACCGACCTACTCAGGTGGATAATCTTTAAATCTCGTACTTTGTCAGTTGAAAGTATTGTCGAAGGTTCGATATTAAATGATTTGGTCCAAATCTGTTACTTCATTAGTTTTAACATAGATTTTGCTATATAAATCAACAATAACAGATTTTTCCTCGTTGCTTTCGATAACAGATGACAGATAACAAATAACTGTTCTTACAAATAAATCAAGTTTTCCCTTTTTCTCGAAGGAAATACATACGTCAAATGGTTGTTCAGAAGGTTTTTAGACCTATAAAGATTGTAATAGACTATTTTCCTTTGTGGATTTAAGAAATTTTTGCTTCAAGAATTTTAACTATAATCTAATTGAGTCTAAAAAGTAAGAAACGCGTCAAGTAAGTTGTATTTTATCGATAAGTTTTCATCATCATTTGGCTTCTTACTCCTCGATGGAGCATAGAGAGTCTACAAATTGTCGGCATCGAATTCGGTTTGGTGCGAGCGCCTTGACTTCCGTCCATTCTTTCCCGGATTTCCTCGCTTCGTCGACGACTGTTCGTTTCCACGTGATTTTGGGCCTGCCCCTTTTCCGCGTTCGCTGTGGGTTCCAGTCCAGTGCGGTTTTCGCGATCAATTTCATTTTCTCGAATTTGGTTCGGTTCCACAAGTCGATGTTTGAAATCTTTTCTGGCCAGCGTATTCTCAGGATTCTTTTAAGGCATCGATTGACGAAAAAATTAAATCAGTTTTTGTTTGCAGATACAATCGGTTGAAGACTATCCTTCCTTACAAAACCTTAGATTGTCCATTAACGATTAAAGATACTTTTGTATAACAGATACTATTTGTTAAGTTGCCAAATTTAAAATGGGACCTATCGAGTTTACCAATGATTCAAGGTGGACTTGGAATTTGAAAGATCCAAGACATTGGACTAACTGCTTTTCTATCATTCGTGCATGGTGGATCCAATCTGGTCAATTCTATTTTGTCATTTTATGACTCAGATAAAATCGCAATTCGCTATCACAATGATTCGACCGAGGAGTCACTTAAGTCTTCCAAGTCATCCAAGCAATCAAGAAAGTTGGGATAAAATCCATATCGACAAAATTTCAACGTCATTCAATTTTCAATCGAAAAGTGACTACTGCTCGCTTTTTAGCATCCAAATGCAAAGAATCTAATGGCATGGTTAAACGTGTTACTATCTAAAACCATTGGCACTCTATTAGACCACATTACTTTTCGGAATGCTGTTGCTCTTCGTTATTTGTTCGATATTTGTCTACCACATCAATGTAAATGTAAAATTGCTGAAGGCGATTCTAATGGCATCCATGGTGTCTCATGTAAATTCAATGCAGGTCGATTTCCTCGCCACGTAGAATTCAACGACATTATCAAACGTGCTCTAATGTCGGCTCAAGTACCAGCACGTTTAGAGCCTGTCGGTATGGATCACAATTCAATAAAATGCCCGGATGGGATGACCCTTATATCCTGGCCCAACAGTCGAATCTTAACATATGATACATTGGCACCATCATATATAGATTTCACATGTAAGCATCACAGAAAATTAGCTGAGATAGCAGCACGAAAGAAAAGTGGTTCTACAGAGAAATAATTGAAAAAGAAAATTTGATCTTCGTCCCATTTGTGATTGAAACTTTAGGCCCTATTTGCGAAGAAGGACACAACGCAGGATGTGTGATCGGAACGTTCCCGGATGACAAAGGTCTGCACGAAATTTTCCTATTACAATTGTTAAACTGATTTCTGTGTGTAAATTGTTATGTGTCTGCTCTTCTATCTTTTGCACTACAATAATCATATTAGACTTGAAACTTCCAATTGAGCGACAGTACAGTATTAAACTCAGTTTGATCTTATTAGAACGATCTTCAGCATATTTTTTTTAAATGTATTCGTTTTTGTGACAAATGAATGGAAGAATAAATAAAGAAAAAATAATTTATCGGTAAACTTGAAATTGAATTTGAAAACTATTAAAAACTTTGTTGATTTCAATGGAACCGATGAAAGATCGTAACGAGTTAGCTATACCAATTATTTTTACTAATCGAATCTATTACTTCATTTGATTTTAGTAATTTCAAGAGTTTGATTAAATATTTTTTTGAAGCGAATGCTTCGTAAGACCGCATTACTCTATCTTTATCTTTCAAACCTTTCTCGAAAATGATGTAATCTCTTACCTCTCTTTTTTAGGAGTATGGGTATTGTTGCACGTTTAAC